>NC_090256.1:44685465-44730465 GCF_037325665.1 Littorina saxatilis
CGATCGGAGAGCTGAGGGCGATGAAATAGGGAGGGGAGATGGGGTGGGGTGAAGGGGGTGGGGTTAGTGGGAGGGCAGAGGGGTGAACGTGGACCTGAGAGTAAGGTTTCCGCTTGATTCCGGAAGTGTGCCTCGATCCTCGTCATCTCTTCTTTCATCAGAGCAGGTTTGCGGCATAACGCTGTGATGCATTGTCAGTGGCGAGCAGCAATATGTAATTTGTTCATCAGTTTCCACTTCTGCTGCTGTAGTTAAGAAAGTGAATATGAATGTGCGTGTGTTCTCCATCTTCAGGGCTTGGAAACACGAATACACTCATTCAGGAAAAAGAAGCAAATGGGTAGCGCCGTACTGGCAGCTTGCTTTCCTCAATGAGAAAGCAGCCGGAATTTCCATGACATCTTATCCTCTTATCCTTCCCTTGTCCATCTTTGCTGGGTTGGTCGTGCCCTGTTTTCTATGGAGTTCACTCTTCCAGGAACACGCTTTTGCAAACGTCTGGTTGCTTGAAACACAGAGTTGTTAGATTCGCTGTACACATGCTTGAAATAGATATTGTCTTTTTTTTAGGTTTAGGACGAGTTGCTTTTCCTTTGAAATACTAAGGGAAACAAACCCACGTGACATTATAGGCCAACCATGCACAAGTGTCTCTACACGTGCTCGATGACTATGAGTGGAGACACGCCAATCGCTAGTGGTTGACCTACAATGTCACGCGGGTCTGTTTGCCTCCGTATGTCCAAGGAAAAGCAACTCTTCCACAACCCATAAAAGCTTGACAGAGTTATTTTCTAGCCACTGTCCCGTTATGTCCGGCCGGAAAAAAGAAGATTAAATAAAAACACGAGAGTTTCACAGCATGCAAAACACAGCCATATTTCTGTTTGTCTGTTCCAATGGAACAGGTATAGGAACCCAGCCCAGGTTTTGTTGCATAAGGTAAAAGAGGGAATAACGAGGAGATAAGCGAATCAGATGACTCAGCCTTGCCGGGGTGGTATTGTGATGCATATGGCCTACAAAATCACTGGGCTGATCCAGCAGGTGAACACGTTTAGCGACCTTTAATGCACGCAGCTTTGGCAGAGCCGAGCGGTAAAGACTTTAAAGCAGTTGAAGAAATTATGGATTGGAAGTGTTGGTGCAGCACGTCTGAACGATTTATGTCTTTGAAAACGACTCTAAATTGGGCCGATTAAAGGGAGAAAAAAAATGCGTTGGCTTTGGAGACCCTTTCGAAGAGTATGGGCATTAGACGTCCAGAATCAATCAGCCTATACAATGGAAAGAAAATAAATAGTAATATCTTGTGAAGCATTTAGATGCAGTTATGCTTTGCCCTTTGATCGCAGCTGATTGGTGAGATATGGACACTGCTGTCTGATGATGAAATAAGAGAGTGAATGCCAAAGGCGGTTTCTTAATTAAGCCCGAAGTCGACTACGCGAAGACTTCGCGAAGTCTTTTTACCGAAAACTCAGAGCTAAAGCACCATGCGGCCAGCTTCGCGAAGTCTGCTTGGTTTAAACAAAACTTTATTCAATTTTGATCATGACAAAAACAATAAATGGTTTTTAAGATAACTAACTCAACCATATAATGCTTATTAATTTTTAAGTAATGCTGGTATGTATACATAACAAAGGTTAACATGATGGCGGACTAAATACATTTACTTATTTCAGACAACGATAACAAACAGAAAAACCTGATACGCAGACAATCAGAAAAGGGAGGGGGTGGTAGTACAGAAGGTGGGGAAACAAAGAAACAAAACGAAACAAAATGACATGGAGCACTAGAAAACACAAAAAAAGCATCAGGGAAAAAGAAGAGGATGAAGAAGACTTGGAGCGCCAGATATTTGGGAAGAGTGGGTCACGTCACAATGATATTAAATGCACAGAAGACACACACGCAAAGTTAATACATTTTGTGATCGGCGTAGTCGGCTTCGCTCCGTATCTAACACAGACAGCACCAGAACAAGGACAGTGTGCGGAGCTAGGTCAAGACCATCGTGGGCCCCATTTTGGACACCACTGCCATGATCTAGAAGAATAAGACTTTAGACCCGAAGGTAATTACGAAGAGTCTAATGGTTTTTTGTTGTTCGCAACCGGATGCCGCCATCGTTCATGGGCAGGAAACTCCCGTGAACCCTTCATCAGAGTGAAGCCCTTTTTTGTTGTCATTAGTTGCCTGTCCGTTTGAACGACGTGATCAGCGAAAGAAAACGCAAGAGAGCAAATTCAATGATACGTTCGCGTACCCAAAAGCCTAACTGATCACAATAATGCATAATTGATCACAGATGCCGTAAGCGGCCTGCTTCACGACGTACGAACGGACATGCAACTAACGACAACAAAAGGGGCTTCACTCTGGTGAAGTTGCGGGAGTTGCCTACCGATGAACGATGGCGACATCCTGTTGCGAACAACAGAAAACACCAATTGCTGCGTAATTACGACCAAGCTTCGGTGACGAAAACAAAAGAGTACATTAAACTCTTGGGCATCCTCCCTGAGGCTTTCTGCTTTCAAGCGGTAGTCAGCAAGACCGGTGATTTGCGATGCTGAGATAGGGACAGGCCAGAGAGTGCCATCGGTTTCTCTGATGCCTCGTCCCCTTTGCCCCCCACAGACACGTAATTATGATGAGTTACTCTGTTGGCGAATCGCTGGATTGTTCATGCATGCACATGCGGAGATACACGCAGGCATGTGCCACCGGACTTCAGCGAATACAAATGCACAGACACATTAACACACACACACACACACACACACACACACACACACACACACACACACACACACTCTCACACACACACACACACACACACACACACACACACACACACACACACACACACACACACACACACACACACACACACACACACACACACACACACACACACACACACGCGCGCGCGCAAAGCACACAACAACCCTTCCAAACACCTTGTCTGTTTACTCCCTTTTCTCCACTACATTTGACAAATCAGAAGTCACTTCTCCCCTCCTCCATTTCATCTCCTTGCCCAAAACTAACCTCCATTCCTCTCCAATGCATACCCCCATAAAAAGAATATAACAATACAACAGATTACTTGATTGTGCCGGTGTTATGCCCCTGTCACACTTGACCGGATAGAGCCTCCGAACGTGAAACGGATGGCATATTTTTTATCCGTTGGCAAAGTGGTCAGTCCGGTAGAAAAATCCAAACCACGGCCGTATTTGCACCGAACATGGAACGGTTGAAACGTACCGGTAACGAACATGTAACGCACGGCTACAGTTCAACCAGCCAAGTGTCTCCGAATGATTGACGAACAACAAACGAACATGAACCTGCCAATCAGAACGCGCACAGGATTCATTTCGGACAAACCGAACACATAACGGACATCAACGGGCGCGTGCAGGAAACAACAACGTGTTTGTCCGTTAGGTGTTCGTTTAAGGTCCGGTTAATGCGTGGCGTATGCGTTCAAGTTCCATCTACGGACTGGATAACGTATCCCCCCCCCCCCCCCCCGTACACCTACAGCATATAAACGAAGGAATTACGAACACGGACAGGAGAAATACAGGACAGAACGGACATGCACAGGACAGCCAACGAATATTCTTGTTCGTCACTGTCCGTTTCAAGTTTTGTGCATGCACAAAACTTTCTAACGGATGCAGGCGGACACACCGCACATCACCTGACATGAAACGAATGTTCCGAACATAAAACGGACATAAAACGAACATAAAACGAACATTGACGAACATCACCGGATAAACAAATATGTCATCCGTTACACGTTCGGAGGTTCTATCCGGTCAAGTGTGACAGGGCCTTTACGAACTGAAAACTCTGCCTGAACAATCCCTCTCAATGCGGTCGATGCGCATGCGCTAACATGGGGAGATTAATCAGGTCGTGAACAACCTAACCCTAACCCTTACCCTAACCCTAATCCTAACCCTAACCCTAACCCTAAAATGATACTAACCCATGGTTCGTTCGGTCAAAGGGTCGCATTTTATAAGTCCAAGATTGGCGCATGCGCATTGACCGCATTGAGAGGGATTGTTCAGCAGAGTGTTCAGTTCGTGACACCGGCTAGGTATTCGACTTTGAATCTTGAAAATTGTCTGTGCTCTTCCCTGCATCTCTAAATAAGTTCAGCCCGACCCTCACTCGACATCAGCGAGAATGCAATGGGAGCTTTGTCCTGAAAAACGGACTGAAATTCCGATTTTCCCCCGGAAGCATGGCGTAATGACCAATAACTATTCGGACAGTATGTGAATAATAATCAGTGCTCCGCACAAAGGAACCCAAATCACGGTCAATCATTGTTGAATTTTTTCCTCTGCTATATCGGGGTCTCGTGGGTTAACCAAGACCACGCGGCGCATCAAAAAGGCATCGGCTGCCCCTGACCCAAAGCAGTGTTTGATGGAGTCGCTGACATAAATTTGTGAAAACGCCCAGAATTGCAACAAGCTTCTGGATCGATGGTAAACTTTTTCTGATTTCGACAGCGCGCCTCTTGTCTGTTTGTCAGTCCGTACCCATTTGGAATGATTGTGGCAAGGAAATGTAATTACACTAAAGTAAAAACGTTCCTTTGAGGTGGTCTTTATGGGTAGGTGGTCTTTATGGACAGGTGGTCGTCAGGGCAGGTTCGACTGTAACTAAGAACGCAGGTAGGAAACGTTATGAAAGTATATTGTGTTGCATTGGCCTCTAGGAGGATTAAGATATTAAAGAGACATTTTTATATTGTGATTAAGCCGTTCTTGCTATATTAACTCGAAATTGCTTCGTAAATATGCTCAGTCAGAAAGTGAATGTGAATAAGGAAATAGCATTCTGACGCAAAAGTCGTCAGTCCCGATTCAGTTCATCGTCATTATTTATGCAGTGCTAGGGGGTCGGCATCCCTGTCGTAGCAATTCGCAATCTCGACGTGGAAAGTGACTTTCTTGGGCATCTAAAACCCCTGTCATGCACAGACGCTGACAGGATGCAAATGTTTGACATATTCACCGCACATGTACTTTGAGTCCTCGCTGCATTAACAAGTTTGCTTTTCGGACACGAACATTTTGGCATGGGTGGGATTCTTCCGGCATATTCTGGAAATCCGGATTCGTAATGTCTGTGGTGACGGGGTTTTTTGGTTGTTAATTATACAAATCCTTCAGCGTCTGGGGGCCCCCAGACCCCACCTTACAATTCTTCAGGATTCATGACATTTTTCAGTCCCGCTTGTGTGTTCGAGAGAAGTAGTATATTTGTTGTTGTTGTTGTTGCTGCGGTTTTTTTTAGAGGGGGGGGGGCGGTTCGGGGTAGGGAGGTGTGGCTGGGTGAGGGAGGGGGGGGGGCCTTAGGATGAAGTCTTCCCGCAAGAAAAAAATAAGCAGCAGCCCTGTTTTGACATGTTCTACCGCAGTTTCAGTACCGCATATTGAACTCATCGCAAAAAACAATTTTGAAAAACTAAGTTTTTTTTTAAGTAAATACTTCCATATTAGATGACAACACGGTGTCGGTTTTTAAGTTTACGGCGGATTCAGCTGCATAGGTTCTTTACACAGATAATACGAAAGTACAACATTTGCCTTGAGATTTCTGTCTTTTGTTTTCTGGACATTTTTCAGATGCATTACCTTTCGAAACAGATGTATTTTATTGCTTTTATTTTCTCAAGTGTGCTCATTTATAATTATAACGTGAACATATTCGAGTGTATTTGGGATAAATCTTTCGACCTGTAGCTATTGATTTCTTTGTGGTTCTCGATCATGTTCTTTCAGGAAACCCTGTTGAATAATTCTTTGATCGTACATGGCTTGCTTGCTTTCATCAGTTTTTAGACGGGAGCTCGTAAAATACAGCTTCCTGGTGCGAACATATACTGTTCAAAAAAAGAAACGCATAGTTGCTACTTGCCAAATTTGTTTTATTTTTCGAAAAAATTAACAGAAAATCCAATATTTAGATTATTTGTTTGCAATTTGGCATGGACACAGTTGAATGCACACACAGTTCATGTGCATCTTCAAATCAATCAGTCAATCAATACGATTGGGTGCCGAGGCTGTCAAGTCAGTAGGGGGTGTGACTGCCTTGAGCAGCAACAACTGCCCGGCACCTTCTGGGCATGGACTGGATCAGATGCCGGATATCTTGCTGTGGGATGGTGTCCCACTCCTCCTGAAGTGCCTGCAATAGATCGCGGTGATTTGCCGGCGCTTCTTCTCGCCTGCGCACACGTCTGTCCAATTCATCCCAGAGGTGTTCTATCGGGTTCATGTCTGGCGACATGGATGGCCAGGGAAGCACCTGGACATGGTGGTCGGTGAGGAACTGGGTGGTGAGTCGTGCTGTGTGCGGGCGAGCGTTGTCCTGCTGGAATATGGCATCCTGGTCAGCCAGAAGAGGAAGGGCGTGTGGGCGCAGAATTTCCTCCACGTATCGCTGGGCAGTTATGCGCCCTTGGACGTGCACCAGGGTGCTCCTTCCAGCGGTATTGATCGCCCCCCACACCATGACGCCTCCACCACCATGAACGGGTGCCTCATCCACACAGTTGGGCGCGTAACGTTCGTTTACTCTCCGGTAGACCCTCCTCCGACCATCATGTCGCTGGAGCAGGAAGTAGGACTCGTCGCTGAACCACACGTGTCTCCAGTGATTCCGGACGGTCCAGCGAAGGTGCTGGTTGCCCCACTGCACTCGGTTCTGGCGATGGCGGCGGGTGAGGACAGCTCCTCTGTGAGGTCTGCGAGCTCTCAAACCAGCTTCATGCAGGCGGTTCCGCACGGTCTGGTCCGATAATCGGTGTGGCCCGGGGAGAGCCTGGACAGAAGATGAGGCCGACAGGAAACGATTCCGGAGGTGGCGGAGCCGTATGAAGCGGTCGTGAGCAGCAGTTGTCGCCCTTAGTCTTCCCGCTCGTGGCAAGTCAGCAACGGAGCCAGTGGCTTGAAACCTGACCCACAGTCTACTGATGGTGCTCTGGGACACGTGGAAGTGCCTGGCGATTGCACTTTGACTTTGGCCTGCTTGTAAACGACCCAATGCAATTTGGCGGTCTTCTCTGCTCAATCGGGCCATCTTTCGTCGCTGAATTGTCGTCTGATTTCTTTGTGGCGAACAATCCGCTTTTATGGGTTTTGGAAGACATGGTGAGAGCTCAATATTCCCCGAGTTTCACGAGATTACACTGAAGCATGACGAGTGGTCATGCCAAATGAGCAATTTTGACATTGTAGCCACTGATAACGCATGCGTCACGTGCAGAGCTCACTTGTGGCAATGGACGAAAGGTCGACGACCAGATAAACATTTTCTGCAGTTTGGTGGATATCCTTGTAGCCATATAACTAAATTAACCAAATATTACAAGCTATGCGTTTCTTTTTTTGAACAGTATATATGTGCAAAAATTTTCGGTTGTAAAAATCAAAAGCCAAGGTTCAAACAATGTTACGATGACCTCAAAATGACATTTGGGTCGGCCGACAGATCAACTACTTGCGAAAAAGAATGTTTTTAAATGGCATGTTTGTCTGCTGAATTATGAACAGAAAACAAACACACTACAGGAATGATAAGTTTATGGACCGTTTAGTTATTGCCAAAGCGAAGCAATCATTAGAGCATCAAGCTAACGGTCTTTAAAGTTTACGGACAGACAGGTAGAGAGAAAATAAAGGAGAAAGGAAAACATAGTTTAGGCTTTGCTTATTCCGTCTTCATAGATTATTACGTAATACGGAATATTTTCAAGATGATCGTAAACCGATGTGTCTAATTCACTCTACAGCGAAGTTAAGTTACCAGAAAATTTCCCCGAAATGGCTACTATTCATCTTTGAATCTGGAAGAAAACGTATCCTTCACTGCTATATCTTTACGCCAATAGTGCGGTTGCACGAACCAACCAGCAACCTGATCTGTTTTTTGATGAAAATTGATTCTCTGTCTGACAGATGGTTGGGTATTATTTTCCCAATTTTAGTGCCGTGTTTTTCACAAGCATGAACGGATTCGTTGTTGGACAGTAACTTCTTATGGCCTTCGCCGACTTTTACTGTTGGTCGCTTCTTCCTGGTCTGTTTCTAAAGCATCACTGCTGGCCCCTGTGTGTGTGTGTGTGTGTGTGTGTGTGTGTGTGTGTGTGTGTGTGTGTGTGAGTGTGAGTGTACGTGTGTGTGTGTGTGTGAGTGTCTCCCTCTCCATCCACTCCTCTGTCTCGGTTTTCAATCTCTTTTCCTCTCTCTCTCTCTTTCTCTCTCTCTCTCTCTCTCTCTCTCTCTCTCTCTCTCTCTCTCTCTCTCTCTCTCTCTCTCTCACACACACACACACACATACACACACACACATACACGCACACACACAGACACAGACACAAAAACATACAGACACAGACACATACTCACACACACACACACACACACACACACACACCTCCGCCACCACCACCAACTCCACCACACAATTTAATCGACCCAACACACGCACGCTGTCACTCACCCCGCACAACCAACCCTCACCTTCACCACAAACCAACACCATCGAATCACACACACCCCCCACACCCACCCCGCAACAGTCTGTTTCTCACACGGAAATAATGAGTAACGGGAGTCTCCGGAATATAACACCAGCGAAGCCCATGAGCGAGGTGGTGGGGCGCGAAAATAGGACGCCAAACGCCGGCCTGGACCGGACATCAGTGTGGGGGGAGAGAGAGTCTGGTCATTTTCGGGCTCCCAGACCGACTAATGCGATATAGCCATGACCACCTCGACTGGAATGGAGGAAAGCACCTAATAGTACTTCTTTGTGTTGCGTGCTGTCCTCAGCCCTAGCGAGTGGGGGGATGGTGTGTGTGTTTTATACGCGTGAGGTTGGATTGGGAGGAGATGGCATTAAGAGGCTACTTGGACGACAAAAAGAAGAAGGGAAAGGAGGAGACGGTGTGAAGGCAAAAAGAAGGAGAAAGAGTTCTACGTGTGAGGTGTAGGGTCGGTTTGGTTTAAACACAATTTTATTCAAAATACATGACATGAAACAATTGACACAAAATACATGACATGAAACAATTGACACAAAATACATGACATGAAACAATTGACACAAAATACATGACATGAAACAATTGACAAAAATGCAGCTAGGACACGAACTCAAGCAGATGCTTATTTGACGTGACCATAACAATGCTAAGTTACACAAGTGTTCATGATGGTGGACCACACAATTATTAACCAGAAGAACAAAATGTAGGAGGGGGGGTATGGGGAACTTAATCAAAACAGGAGGATTTACAGAGAGAAAAAAATAAGAAAAAAAATAAGAAAAAACAAGTCGCGTAAGGCGAAATTACTGCATTTAGTCAAGCTGTGGAACTCACAGAATGAAACTGAACGTAGTCCGCCGCTAGTGCAGAAGGCAGTGAAAGTGACGAGCCTGTTTGGCGCGGCAGCGGTTGCGCTGTGCTTCATAGCACGCTTTACTGTACCTCTCTTCGTTTTAAGTTTCTGAGCGTGTTTTTAATCCAAACATATCATATCTATATGTTTTTGGAATCAGGGACCGACAAGGAATAAGATGAAATAGTTTTTGAATCGATTTCGGAAATTCAATTTTCGTCATAATTTTTATATTTTTAATTTTCAGAGATTGTTTTTAATCCAAATATAACATATATATATATGTTTTTGGAATCAGACAATGACGAAGAATAAGATGAAATTGTTTTTGGATCGTTTAATAAAAAAATAATTTTAATTGCAAGTTTCCGATTTTTAATGACCAAACTCACTCATTAGTTTTTAAGCCACCAAGCTGAAATGCAATACCAAACCACAGCCTTCGTCGAAGATTGCTTTTCCAAAATTTCAATCAATTTAATTGAAAAATGAGGGTGTGACAGTGCCGCCTCAACTTTTACAAAAAGCCGGATATGACGTCATCAAAGGTATTTATCGAAAAAAATAAAAACAATATCCGGGGATATCATACCCAGGAACTCTCATGTCAAATTTCATAAAGATCGGCCCAGTAGTTTAGTCTGAATCGCTCTACACACACACACAGACAGACAGACAGACACACACACACACACACACATACACCACGACCCTCGTCTCGATTCCCCCCTCTATGTTAAAACATTTAGTCAAAACTTGACTAAATGTAAAAATAAAATAAAAAAAAGGTGAGACTATGAATGAAGCGCGTGGGACAAGAACATCGATGCTGATACATGCAATAAGTAAGTTCAGATAAATGTACATTTTCATGGAGAGGGCAGCATAGTTCGTTACGAATGTATGGAAGAAAACAACCACACGTAGGGTCGGTTATATCGGCCCATCTTGGCGAGGGAGCGAGAAGGGACTGCTTGGGAGACAAAAAGCATAACAATAACAAAGAAGTGTAGATTTGAAGACCAAAAAAAGATCGCCAGAAGAAAAGTGAAGGCTCGTTAACGGACATATTATTCAATGTGGGCTGTATATATATATATATGTATAAGTTACAGCTCCGTCCATCCATGGTATCGCCTGATATTTTGTCGAGACTGGGTCAATGAATATGATGACGTCACTGACGTCATTATATTCTTTCACCCCGTCGAGACAAAATATCACGCGATACCATGGATGGACGGAGCTGTAACGTATATATGGCATGACCAAAGTAAAGAGAATTTGTCATGGGATGTGGAAACAAATCATTGGAAAATCACCATGGGCAATCAACCCAAGCCTAGAAGTTGTAGAACTATATTTTGTTTCAGTCTTGGCAAGGCCAGTTTTGTCCAGTTCCAGAAAAGACATCATGAATTCATTCACCCTGCCGAGACGAAAAAAACCACAATTCCATGGATGAAAACGAAGCTTATTATCCCGTGACGCATCAAAGCTAAATTTTGAAATGTCTTCACAACGTACAGATAACTTACCACGACATAATCGACTTCACAAGACAGGAAAAACGCACACTTTGTTTTTCGTCTGATACAAATCTAGTCTTGTTGGTTGACGGAGAGATTACAGCTTCAATCGTACCTTCATTAACAGGAATAAATGCTCAATCCGCTGTCAGTTCGCAACTGAACCTTGTTTTTTTCTTTAACTTTTTGGTTAACATTGAAACGGCAATCCAAAAGAGTGTTTCAGCTGTTTCAAGACACAGGCTTAGCTCCTTCTTTTGAGTTGCTTTTCAGTCTAAAATGACACCGGAAGCGAACAAATTGTCGCGTATACTGTCCTCACAAAAAGACGTCATGACAAAGTTACACGCAAAGCGAAAGAGACTTTGACGTCATTTACTTTTGTTCGGAATTTTCCGTCTGTTCCTAGCTTGTCAGTGAAGACCTGACGTGAGTAAGCTTACCCAAAACGTCTTTGTTCTCTATTCACATTGCAGCAGTGAAATAATCAGTCGTGTGTCTCGGTCGTGTAGGTACAGAGTTTGCTTCTGCAATCATTGTGTTCGTGTTGATGACGGCTTCATAAGACAAATCAGCGAATCTATCGTGAGGAAGACGTTTATGTACAAATCACCGAACCCAACCCATTTTGTGTGTGCATTTTTCTGAAGAATAAACTGCATGTGGTTAATTTCATCCGTTTAATGCTTGTCGAAACGAGCCATAAGGCTTTAGAATAAAAGATTTCACGCATTGCTTGATCACAGATGAGGTCGCAGTTTCTGAGTTTGTAGGTTGAATCTATGATTCGGCCAGAGATAGATCTGCATTTCTGGTACGACCTTCCAGATTATCAACAGCGGGTTCATGGTCGGAATCAAGAGGTCAAATTTGCGTGGCTCCCAATCATTTCATAAAAGATTTCCATTTTCTTGTTTCTGCGGCTGTGCAAGTTATTTTGCCTAGGTCATGGCCGAACTTTAGGCCTTCGGAGAAATATCGCTGGATATTTTTTCCCTAGATTAACAGAGACAAAGAAGGGAAGTCATGCTATATATGTATAAGTTACAGCTCCGTCCATCCATGGTATCGC
Organism: Littorina saxatilis; assembly: GCF_037325665.1. Classification (NCBI taxonomy): domain Eukaryota; kingdom Metazoa; phylum Mollusca; class Gastropoda; order Littorinimorpha; family Littorinidae; genus Littorina; species Littorina saxatilis. Next base: position 44,697,525 of record NC_090256.1, read on the forward strand.
CTGATATTTTGTCGAGACTGGGTCAATGAATATGATGACGTCACTCGAGGCTCTGCCGAGAGTGACGTCATTATATTCTTTCACCCCGTCGAGACAAAATATCACGCGATACCATGGATGGACGGAGCTGTAACGTATATATGGCATGACCAAAGTAAAGAGAATTTGTCATGGGATGCGGCAACAAATCATTGGAAATTCAACATGGGCAATCAACCCAAGCCTAGAAGTTGTAGAACTATATTTTGTTTCAGTCTTGGCAAGGCCAGTTTTGTCAATTTTCTTGTTTCTGCGGCTGCGCAAGTTATTTTGCCTAGGTCATGGCCGAACTTTAGGCCTACGGAGAAGTATCGCTTGATATTTTCTCCCTGAATTAACAGAGACAAAGAAGGGAAGTCATGCTGTATGTTTGTGTAATGTGTAAGGTAGGCTTGTAGTATTAGACAGAGAGACAGAGACATAGAGAAACAGACGGAGACAGAGAGGGTTCAGCTACTTGGAAACGAACGACAGAGCAAGAAAAAAAGAAGTGAATGTCTTGTGTGGATAGTTTGTGGATAGTTTGTGGACTGTGTGTGAATAGTGTGTGGATAGTTTGTGGATAGTGTGTGGATAGTTTGTAGTTCACAACTGGTTTAATTATCTTCGGTATGAGACAGCGATTAGCCTTGCACAAAGGTACAGGGAGAGAATGAAAGTAAAACGTTCTGTTTGTTTTGTTGTTGTCCACTAACCGGGACTGTAACATTTTCTTTCCTTTATTTGTCCTCAAGAACAGCCAGGTAAAACATGTTGAGGGCCAGGTAAAACATGTTGAGGGCCAGGTAAAAACTCATTGAGGGCCAGACGTAAACAGGATAGACGAGGAGGACAATGAAGAGAGGGAGGACATGAATAAAATCAATTGTCGTATTTGGCTTTTTATTGCTCAGGTAACTATCACTTACTTCGAAGGCAATTCAAAGAAAGGAAACATAAAACTTTTTTTTTACAACAGGCATTAAATACGTGAAACGATATTGAAGACAAGAAGAAGAATTGTAGGACATAAACATTGACAGAGAAACAAGTCGGTATAGTTCGTTATGTAGGTCACGGTGACCAAACAGGAGAGACAGCCACCAGGCGAGACAAAAAAGACGAACAAGGAAAATAGGCAAGCTATTTTGGGTGATATTATTTTGATATCCTATCTCGTAAAGAAACTGAAGGGACGGAAACAAAAGATGCGAAAAGATGGTGAAGGTATTGTGTGGTTAAGAGTCCTTTATTTGAAAAATAAAGTAGTCTGGACAAAAAAAGAGAATGGAGAAGAAGTGGGTTATTCTGAAGGCGAGTGTTGTGATTCGTTGTGGAATCAACCTATGGTGAACCACTCTAGACATGGAAGGCAAAAAGTACATCCGTAGGATTTAACGGTGCGCAAGACCTGATTAACTTATCGTCTGAAGGAAATATGGAAAAAGAAAGTCGAACGAGAAAGAGACGCTAAACTAGAGCAGATATTGCCTAGAATAGTGGGGTACTTATTTGATTAGAGATGGCAGAAGGCCGGCTGTGGTAAAAAAAAAATGGGAAAAGAGAGAAAGAAACAATTGTAAGTACGAGGTGCTAATGCCTCGCCCTGACCCGTTGGATAAGAAGAGAATATTGGAAGCTCAAAGGCGAGACGAAAAAAGAATGAAAGAAAGAAAGAAAGAATTGAAAGAAAGACAAACAAGTCGCGTAAGGCGAAAATACAACATTTAGTCAAGCTATCGAACTCACACAATGAAACTGAACGTAATGCAATTTTTCAGCAAGACCGTATACTCGTAGCATCGTCAGTCCACCGCTCGTGGCAAAGGCAGTGAAATTGACAAGAAGAGCGGGGTAGTAGTTGCGCTGAGAAGGATAGCACGCTTTTCTGTACCTCTCTTCGTTTTAACTTTCTGAGCGTGTTTTTAATCCAAACATATCATATCTATATGTTTTTGGAATCATGAACCGACAAGGAATAAGATGAAAGTGTTTTTAAATTGATTTCGAAAATTTAATTTTGATAATAATTTTTATATTTTTAATTTTTAGAGCTTGTTTTTAATCCAAATATAACATATTTATATGTTTTTGGAATCAGAAAATGATGAAGAATAAGATGAATGTAAATTGGGATCGTTTTAAAAAAAAAGTTTTTTTTTTACAATTTTCCGATTTTTAATGACCAAAGTCATTAATTAATTTTTAAGCCACCAAGCTGAAATGCAATACCGAAGTCCGGCCTTCGTCGAAGATTACTTGGCCAAAATTTCAATCAATTTGATTGAAAAATGAGGGTGTGACAGTGCCGCCTCAACTTTTACAAAAAGCCGGATATGACGTCATCAAAGGTATTTATCGAAAAAAAGAAAAAAACGTCCGGGGATATCATTCCCAGGAACTCTCATGTAAAATTTCATAAAGATCGGTCCAGTAGTTTGGTCTGAATCGCTCTACACACACACACGCACAGACAGACACACAGACACACACACACACATACACCACGACCCTCGTCTCGATTCCCCCTCTATGTTAAAACATTTAGTCAAAACTTGACTAAATGTAAAAAGAGGAGTTTTTATGTGCACATGGATGTCGTTTGCCGTCGGCAGTGGGGCAAAATGCAGGGATTCGTTTCAAATCACCGACATCTTTGCCGTAATTTTGGCACATTTGCCGAACCTTTTTACGGTAGGGGAAAGTGACGTGGAGGACTGCCAAAAATGTTGGAAACTTGTATACATGGCCATTTCTGACAATAATCCAAGCTACACAACTTTACACAGACTTTTACGGCAATTTCTGACAATAATCCTAGCTTCACAGCTTTGCACAGACTTGTATGGCCATTTCTGACAATAATCCTAGCTACACAGCTTTACACAGACTTTTACGGCAATTTCTGACAAATATCCTAGCTACACAGCTTTGCAAAGACTTGTATGGCCATTTCTGACAATAATCCTAGCTACACATCTTTGCACAGACTTGTATGGCCATTTCTGACAATAATCCTAGCTACACAGCTTTGCACAGACTTGTATGGCCATTTTTGGACAATAATCCTAGCTACACAGCTTTGCACAGACTTGTATTGCTAATTCTGACAATAATCCTAGCTACACAGCTTTGCACAGACTTGTATGGCCATTTCCGAAAATAATCCTAGCTACACAGCTTTGCACAGACTTGTATGGCCATTTCTGACAATAATCCTAGCTACACAGCTTTGCACAGACTTGTATGGCAATTTTTGACAATAATCCTAGCTACACAGCTTTGCACAGACTTGTCTGGCCATTTCTGACAATAATCTTAGCTACACAGCTTTGCACAGACTTGCATTGCTATTTCTGACAATTACCATAGCTACACCGTTTTGCACAGACTTACACGATGCCTCACCAACTAACAAAATACGAAAGCAGGGACACTAAAGAGAGAACATTAATATGAACATGTAAAAGCGGTAAAGCCTGGTATGTGGCTTTAAAGAAAAAGGAACATCTGTGAGTGCAAAAATGTTACAGACATCTGGAACTGAAAAAGGAAGATGAACCAAAGAATCACAAGAGTCTTGGTGATGCTTGAGATTCGTTTATGGCAGGAAGAGCATGGGTTGTTTGAATTTCTAAGTAGCTAACAGTGGATGGGGTCAAATGCAACTGTTTAACTATGCAGAAGACTGTGATGCTATTGCAGGCCTGAAAGTGATGGAAACAAGTAACTGGCGAGTAGAAATGTTCATCTGCTCACCAAATGCGAGTAACGTTGCTGAAACAAATTGTTGGTTTGGCTAGTAAAGTTTGCTCTCTGGCTAGTAAATCAATCAATCAATGAGGCTTATATCGCGCATATTCCGTGGGTACAGTTCTAGGCGCTCTGCAGTGATGCCGTGTGAGATGAAATGTTCAGAATCACTAGCTAAAAGGCGAGTACACCATTTGTTGGACTTTGAGGGCTGTATTGACTCAAGTTAAAGGCAGACGAAAGCAGACTTGCAACCTAGATGCAAAAAGGGAAAACACACAAGAAAAAAGGCCAAGCTAAACTGAAAACTACAGAGAGTACTAATCCAAAAACAAAGAGACTGCCAACGTTCTTCCGGCTTCCTGACGAGTGGACGTAAACTGATAGGACTATCAAGATAAGTTTTGTGTGAATATATGTTTGTCTGTTCACTTAAAAGACCGTTGGGTCGAAATATCTGTGAATGTATTGTTTTGTCAATAACAAACGTTCCAACAACCAACCTTTCTTGTTTTTTGATACAGAAAGTACATATACACGAGAACAAAAAACCGAAATGCCACAAAAAGAAACAAATCAAAATGAAAAGAAGCTTGCACGGTTTTTGTCCTTTTTTAAATTTTACTTTTTATACCGAAACCACTAACAAAAAATGCAAGACATAGTGAAACAGACAATGTCCCAAAAGGAAAGTGGAAAGATAAGAATAGACAAAAAGGACATTAGGGAGACGTCATTTGCTTTAAGTGCCACAGCTGGCTCCAAAAAAAGGACAAAAGAGAATTAAAGGCACCAAAAAAAACCAGAATATTGAGAGTGCATTGTTCTGTGTAAAACTTCTGTTGTCGTCTGAAGGAGTGTAGAGTGGATCGCAAGTGAACTTTCGGTGCTATATCTTTGCTAATTCATCTCCTTCGGGAAGGAAGGTGACAGACTGATGAACAAACCACAAAAAACTCAGTTGGTTTAGAGTTGCATGCATCTGCATAGAATGCCTTTAAAATGAATTATTAATGAACAGTTCGACCGTAAGTCCACCGTATCCCTGCTCATCAGGGGAAGCCTAGGCGAGTTGAAAAGAAACCACACGGACGCACAGAATCGGACACAGACACGGACACACAGGCAGGCACACACAGGCAGGCACACACACACACACACACACACACACACACACACACACACACACACACACACACACACACATTGACACACACACATATATATATGTGTGTAGATCTGCATGTGCCCGTTAATACAAAAATATGTATGTGTGTGTGCGCGTGCGCGCGATTGCGTGTGTATGCGTGTATGTATATGTGCGTTGGGTGCGTGGATGTACCTGTGTCAGTGTGTGTGTCTGTGGGTACATGATGATTATGCAGGGGTGTGTGCTAGCACGTGCGAACGCACTCAGTGGTCATGCAACGAGCGTTCATGTGCATACTATCTTTCACCTTTACTTGCCTGTTTTGAAGTCCTCAATGTCTCCCACCCACCTTGTTATCATCCAGGTGTTCAGCACTGCATCATCTTTAACAATCCACTTGTTTAGAACTAGGCTTTGTTACTGTCTTATTCATTTTTGGAATTCCGGCACGCAAAACATATTACGTCATGTATAATTACGTCATAGACAGACATTGCGTCAAAGGATATTTGTAAACATCGTGCGAGCTAATTATAGAACACCCTGACGAAGGCCACGAGGCCGAAATATTGGTGAAAACGTGAAGGCTTGTTTTGGTTATTTTTTCCATATTTGTTCCATATATATACATATATATAAAACATCAGAAATTGTGAAAGAAACAATTGAAAGTCAGCAGAGACTTTCTTCCGAGATTTGTTAAAATCTCTTAGCAGAATATATATATAGCCTATATATAGATACGCACACACACATACACACACACACACACACACACACACACACACACACAGACACACAAACACGCGCACACAATGCACAAGAAATACCAGGAAGACCAAAAAAGTCAGTAAATTAATGCGCAAACTAACTCCACTTACATGGTCATTCTGGCGTACAGTCATTTTTGCCCGTCTCTGGTGGAAGTAAACAGAGTGCGCGAGGAGGGCTAAGGGAAAGGATGGAAGGAGGGAGAGAACCGGGGAAGAGGCAGAGACAGAGGGGAACAGCCACAAAAAAAGGTCTCATCTGGAAAACCATTAGTTTGATGCAACGGACGCACGGCCCCGCCGGAATACCCCCACCGTTACTTTCCCTGCCGGGTCTTGGGTAGTTGCTTTAGCGTCACATATGTTGTGCGGTGTGGCTGGAGAACGCCGGTTCGTCACAATAGACAGAATTCGTCTTGTGGAGTGCGGAGCTCAAAACAGAAAGTGCTTAGTTTTCTTTTTGACGCGAAAACAAAAATCGATAGGGTTTGGTGCGCAGACTTTTTTCTTCTTCGTCTTCTTCTTGCTCCTTCTCCTCTCTCGGTCTTAATCTGATTTTACCAATTGCGGCTGGTATTTTCATTATTGTCTTTTTAGGGGGGTGGGGGCGAATTTGCGGCAGAGGGATATTGTGCGTTTCTCCTTTCCCCCGCATCTTCGCGGAGGTTTGTGGGGAGAGTGTGTGATGTCATATGGATCTTCAGATTTGCCTGGAATCGGTTTACGGCTCAGCGAGATTGGCCTTCAGCAGTAGACCGCTCAGCCAATTTTCTAAGCCGGACTTCTTTTCGCCGGCAAAAGCACGAGCGATGCGGCTAGGACAGGGAGAGTGATTTCCACTGGACGCATGAGCCGCGCATATTTTTCTGCTGTTGCGAGAAAGGATGGATGGGAATTACACTATCGATTTTGGATCGTGAACTTGTTTTTGCTTTGAACCTGCAACAAGTGCCAAGTAGATGGACCTCGTGCTAGCACTGCGTGATGACTCTCTAGCTGGACGTTGTGGTAACACTGTGTGATGACTCTCCGGCCTGGGTGTCACACCTTGTCCGTTCCGATACAGCTCTTACCATTCTGACCAGTTAATGTGGACGTGGTGTGAGCGTGCTGTCTATACGTTGTGGTGGTAGGTTTGTGTGTATGTGTCTTCTGAGCTGTGTGTGTCCTTCAGTGTCCGAAAGGAAAACGATTCACACAAAAAAAGGTCTGCTCTGGAAACCCACTGACGATTGTGGTGACACGCACAGCTGTGAGGATTGTGACGGTGCCGTGTGTTGTGGACATCGTGTGTGCTTCCCTGCATCGTGTCTCGTCGCTCTATTCTTTGTGAACGGAGGTCGTGATTGTGTGTGAATTCTTCTCCTCTGTGTCTGATTTCTGTGTTCACGAAAACGACTCTTCCGGATTCTTACCGTAATAATTACTGTACGCATCGTGTGACTGTACTTACTGCATCGTAAGGTGTTAACTTAATTTGTCTAGTCTTCTGAGCTCTGTTGTTTTTCTGTTGTAGAATGAACACAAAAGATTGATACGGATTTTTACCGTACCAATTATTGTAGACACCGAGTGACAGTGACAGTGCTCTCTACGTTGTAAGTAAAGAGGTCGTGTGGTTTGTCTTTTTTTTATTTTTTATTTTACATTTAGTCATATCATAATTTTTCACTACATGTTTTCAGATTGACTGGGAATCGAGACGACGGTGATGGTGCACGTGCATGTGTGTCAGTGTGTGAGTGTGTGTATGTAGAGCAATTCCCGGGAAACTACTGGACAAATCTTCATAAAACATTTTAATTCTTCCATATAATATCCAAACCGTTGTTTTTTTTATAATTGTCTTTGATGACGTCATATCCGGCTTTTTGTAGGAAATTGAGGCGGCACTGTGACGAAGTCATTTTTCAATCAAATTGATGGAATGTTGGTCAAACTTATTTTTTTCTCCGAATTCCAAAGTAAAATTGTGTGTAGACCTGCTAGTGCCGTGTCTCCCATTCGTGTGTAAACGCCAGCACAAGTCCAAGTGAGCACGGAAAAGATCCTGTAATCCATGTCGGAGTTTGGTTATAAAAACACGAAAATACCCAGCATGCACCCCCAGAAAGCGGCGTATGGCTGCCTAAATGGCGGGGTAAAAACGGTCATACACGTAAAATCCCAGGGAGTTTCAGCCCATGAACGAAGAAAAATGAAAAGGTGTCTATTTTTACCTACTTACTTTTGCTTTTTGTAATTTATGTCGAAATCTTAACAGTTTTGCGTTTGTTTTGTTGTTGTTATGTTTTGTATATATATATGCGTTTGTTCAGAAGCTGGCGATGGGAAGATTCTCGTCCGGGGTGGCAGGGTGGAGTCCATGTCTATGTTATTGTCCAAGTCGTAACGTTTGCATATAGGTATATGTATGTATGCTTGGGGGGATGGGGCTTGAGGGGGATGCAAGCGCCGGTGTAACACGAGAAAATTACTCCCACGAGATGTTTACTCCGGAGTAAAAATTTCGTACGAAAATGTTACTCTCTTCACGAAAAAAGCACTCCCCCATTACACGAGAAAATTACTCCCCACGACAGGTGAGTTCCGAGTAAACATTTCGTACACAAATGTTACTCCCCTGACGAATAAAAAAGCGAATAAATTACTTCACGCTAACACGAGCAATTTAACTTCCTATGCCAGGTGTACGGAATTTATACTCCCTTGTCCCCTGTTAGTCTTGGTGGTGGAAGGGGTGGAGGGAGGGTAGCGCAATATTCGTTTGCACGAGATCACATTATTGGCATTATCCCTTCGCCCGCATCCCATTTTCGCGCACGAGATTTTTTACTGGAAGCACAAAAAATTGGGAGTACAAATTTCATGGAGGGAGTAATTTTTTTGTGCCTTGGGGAGTTCTTTTCTCGTACGAAAAATTTACTCGGAGTAAGAATTTCGTACGAAATTTTTACTCCGGAGTGAATTTTTCGTGGAGTACAAATTTCGTGTTACACCGGCCGTGGTTGTGTCAGTATGTGGAGTTGTGACGAACGTTCGTGTTTGCCTGTTTGCATGGGTTGAGCTTCATAAAACATTGCTGCTTTGACGCGCTTGCTTGTACCACTTTCACCCTTCGTCGCATAATTACGCGTGCAGGGATTCGTTGCCGTTGGTAGTCAGCAAAATGCCGACATATATTTCAAATCGCCGAAAACTTTGCCTGTCAGAGCTGTCGAACTTTTTCACGTGGGAAAAAAGTTGTTGCCAAAGACTGTCTAAAACTTTGAACAGAGAGAGGGGGTGTGAGTGGGTTCGGTTGGCGGAGAAGCGCGATTCGAGCATAGACTTCGGGTGTTCAGATTGCATTTTTCACGAACCATCTGTGGAGTACTATCACGGCTAGTATTCAAAACTTTGACAAAATGTTGTAAAGGTGTCATTGGTGTTATCATATTTGTAAGTAGCCGAGTGCACACCATACGGTAGTGGTGGTGGTGGTGTGTGTGTGTGTGTGTGTGTGTGTGTGTGTGTGTGTGTGTGTGTGTGTGTGTGTGTGTGTTTGTGTCTTTGTGTGTGTGCGTTCGTAGATGCGTGCATGTGTGCGTGCGTGTGTTTGTGTGTGTGTGTGTGTGTGTGTGTGTGTGTGTGTGTGTGTGTGTGTGTGTGTGTGTGTGTGTGTGTGTGTGCGTTCGTATGTGTGTGTGTGTGTATGTGTGTGTGTGTGTGTATGTGTGTGTGTGTGTGTGTGTGTGTGTGTGTGTGTGTGTGTGTGTGTGTGTGTTCGTAGGTGCGTGCATGTGTGCGTGTGTGCTAGAGTTTTGGATAAAAACATATTTGCACCATTAACGCGGTAACATGTACGCCTAGATATTCACACGCGAACACACACACACACACACACACACACACACACACACACACACACACACACACACACGCGCGCGCGCGCGCACGCACACACACACAAACACACACGGACACACATACACACACACACGTATGCACATACATTAAAGACATGATCTCCTTTTAAACGTGCACAGCATGTTACCAAGAGTTGCATCGAGAAAAACGCTTAAAGGCACAGTGCAGCTCACAGCCTTCGTTTTGCGTTTTTGTTGCAGCTGAGTGCATTTACAGTTCATTTATGGTAGTAAAACAAACCCAAAACTACCCAACGACGACATCTGTGAAGCTCGACAGTTTCTTGTTCACGCGAGTGCATAAATTAACCTAGTTAGTACGTGGTGTTTGGTCGGAGTTCGATTCAACTGAGTGATTCCGGCCTCCATTTTGTTTTACACAAACTCATGATGACGTCTGACATAGTTTGCTAGTGACGTGTCTTTTTGTGCATGATGTGGTGATCTACCTGATCTAAATTTAGATCCAAAAATAGGTCAAGACCAGCCGGGTCCGAGTACGAAATTAATTCGTAAAAAAATCGCAGTTCTTGACTCTGTGGGTGCAAGTCAATGAAACTTGGTAGTTCTTCTAACGGATAGCTGCCTGAGGTATGACTAAAAGCCCCAGGGGCTCCGTGCAAATGGATTTGACAAGTTCAGTACCTTTAAAGAATGTAATTACAAACGGTGGACAGAATCACAATATCACAGATGGCGTACGACCAGAGAATTGCTTCTTGTCATGAGATGATGATGATGCAGGCTTCTAAGCTAATTCTGGAAATTTGCTTTCTGGTAACACAGGGCGTTGGTTGTGCGCAACGAAGGCTAGGCTTTGTGTGTGTGTGTGTGTGTGTGTGTGTGTGTGTGTGTGTGTGTGTGTGTGTGTGTGTGTGTGTGTGTTGTATGAATGTGTATTAAAAAAGATAAATCACGAGACAGACGGACACAGGGAGAGGGGGAGGGGGGGGGGAGGAGACAGGGAAAAAGAGAGAGAGGGGTTTGGGCATTAGTTCAACTTATCTTCAAGAAAGAAAAACGAAAACGACTCTGACAAAACATCCTATTTTTATTTGGGTCAGCAAACCTCAACCTGAACATCTTACCCTTGGGACGAACAAAAATAAAACCTCCAGCTCCCAAAATCGGATTTGACTGTTTTTAGCTCATTGATTTGCACTAAACTCCAAGCAAGATCCTCTTTGACTTTCTTCGATTTTTCCCGGTGAGGACAGAGTGACGTTTGTCGCGGACTTGCCGATCTTTAGAGAGAAATGAGACGAAAGACAGATAAGACGAAATAGACGGGATCACAGAGAGCCTACGTCACAGCCAGCGGCGCGCTGCCTGTGCCATCTCACAGGATGACAGAAGACACACAAGTGCTCGGGAGTGCTTGTTCTGTTCCTGTCTTCTCTGTCCGACTTTTTGTGTGGATTTTCGGTTCACCTTTTGTTCTTGGCGCGTGAGGAAGGACAGGGGAATAGCTCGTTGCTGGATTCGTTTGTAGTTGTTTGTTTTCTTTTTTGTGCTCCTACTTGACCCCCCCCCCCACACACACACACACACACACACACACCTGCCCCCCGCCTCGCCCCCCCCCCCCCCCCCCTGCTCTCCGACAATCTTCGAGTACTCGTTGCCTCTCCTTTCCTCCTCCTTCTCCGACGTCGCAATAATTGTGACCCTCCACCACCAAATGAGTCGCATGTCACCCCGCGCGGTTCTGCGCTGGGCTTAATATAAGTCCGGGGAGTGTCTGGTAACAGAGTGAGGGTCACCTTAGTCACTAGCTTATAACTCAAACAGTTTTTGCTCTTTTCTAAAACGGTTTTCACCACTGGATAGAGCATAAAAACCTCTTTAGAAAAATGTAAAAATATGAAAATCATGCAAAGGTGACATGCGACTCCTACCGTCGTGGAGGGTCACAATATTTGCTTCATTACCCTTGTTCCCAAGTTGTTATCCTCCTCCCCCTCCTCCTCCTCTTCCTCACCTCCGTTGCTTCTTCATCTTGCCTGTCTTTTCTTCTTCTTTTCTTTCTGCTCCTTCTGCTCCTTCTCTTTTTCTCCTCCTCTCTCTTGAGATGAGAAATAGGACAAAAAGAAGAAATAAGAGAAGAAAAAGACCAAAAAAGCGAGGAGAGAGATGAGAAAGAGAAGAAGAAAAAAAAACCAAGAGATGAAAAAAAAGAAGAAGAAAGCGAATAGAGAGATAAGAAAGAAGAGAGAGAAAGAAGAAACTTATAAGAGAAGAAAAAGAAGAAGAAAGCGAAGAGAGAGATGAAAAAGAGAAGAGAGAAGAAACAAAGAAAGACAAAAATGAAGAAAAAGAAGAAGAAAGCGAAGAGAGAGAGAGATGAGAAAGAGAAGAGAGAGAGAGAAAAAAAAGAAAAAAGTATGTCTAAAAAATGGCTCTCACTGTCCAAAGGCTGAGCTTCACAGTGTAATATGTAAACTTTTAGAGAAGAAAAGATGAGAAAAAAAAGAGAACCAAATACTCCTCTCTCTCTTGAAAGAGAGCAAATTTTGTCCTTCTTTTAAGCGAGTGACGTAAAGACTTGCTCGAAGACCCAAGTGCATCCATGGGGATTTACTTTCTGTTGCTGTTCATGAAAGGTCGGAGGAATAAATAGTGCAGCCCATGTCAGTGAAAAGCTCTCAATAAAGGTAAAAATGCCAACACGGTTAATTTGCTATTTTATGAACATGCACCGTAAGCTTATGTCAGAAAGAAATTCGAGAAATTAAATGCGTAGGAGTGAGAGTCAGTTACAGCTACGGTGGCAAAAAGATGATCACAGTGAAATGCTTCAAATGTGAGGGTTAGTGTTCTTAAGATCACAGTGAAATGCTTCAAATGTGAGGGTTAGTGTTCTTATGATCACAGTGAAATGCTTCAAATGTGAGGGTTAGTGTTCTTATGATCACAGTGAAATGCTTCAAATGTGAGGGTGTGATAATGTGAGGGTGTGATGTTTCCGGGCTTTAAAGCCCGATATTCCTTGACCGTTGTCGACTTCGCGAAGTCTACTTCACGAAGCTTGCTGCACGGAGCTTTGGTTCTGAATTTTCGGTAAAAGACTTTACGAAGTCTGCGGGAAGTCAAATGCGGGCTAAATTAAGGACCACTGTTCTGATTTGTTTTGTTATGTTCTGCTGTTTTCTGTTGGTTTCATTTTGTTTCTGTTCTGTTCTTTGATGGCAGAAATTGGACAAGGAGTAATTGATAAGAAAAACAATTCACATGGTAATCTTGAACTTTCGCGTTGTAAATTCTTCTTCTTCTTCTTCTTCTGCGTTCAAGCGTTGTAAATTCAAAGCTCAAAATTCAGTAATCTTCATAATTGAATCTGAGTTCACTTAAAAGACCACAATCTTTTAAATATGTTTAAAATATATTAATGTCAGATTTAAAGAAAAAAACATCATTAAAGTTGAATTTACAACGCGATTACAACGCGAAAGTTCAAGATTACCATGCGAAAACGGATTCCATCAAGCTAAGTTTTTTGTGACTAATTGTTTGTCTGTTCACTTAAAAGACCGTTTGGTCGATATATTTGTGATTGTAACGTATTTTTGTCAATAACAACGTTCCAACAACTTACCTTGCTTGTTTTTGTATGATCAAAACCCACTGACATTACTGAGTTGTATCTTATTTCAGTCAGTGTTATCATCGCAAAGAATGACTTCAGGGATTAATGACGGACTGAGCTCCAAAAGTGAGCATAAGTTGTGTCTTTTGTCAAATAAAAAGTATGTTTTCTGCCGCCATTTATGTCTTTCTCTAACTGTCTTCTTCGTTTTTAAAGACGCGCCGATGATTTCCTTTTAAACAATGTGTGGATTAAACATCTTTCCAATTCATTGTGTGAAACTTTTGGCAGTTCAAGTGATTGTTAAGCTTTGAAGAGCAAGTTACGCCACTTAAGAGGGCTTAGACTGCGCAGCAGAAGAACACAACTTTGTTTTAATTTACAAGGCTAAAGTTCATGACAGCCATTCACATTTTGGACAGAGCAGCTTTGGCCTGCTTAAAGTAGCTACTCTCTGTACGGACCTTTTTTTAACGTGTCTTTTTTGTGTGGTTTTTTTTTCATTTCAGTGCGTCACCGCTGATGTAACTGTTAAAGGCACAGTAAGCCTCCCGTAAACCATCACAGATACGGCCAGGCTTTTACACACAGTACAAACACCCTTTCATTTAAACACTCACCGATTGAGAACATCCTAGGTGCTTTCCGTAAAGAGCGAACAATTTTCAAAGAATTTATTTTTGCGTGGTTTATCTTACCCCTGAGCCATCGTGAACCCGTGTGATCCACTTTCCCTTTTTCACAATGTAGTCGTCAGTTAGTCATTTGAATGCGACTCGATGTGAGCTTATCTACAATAGCACGTTTTTATGCATGAAACAAACGGCTGTGGTTCACAAGAACTCTAGCGATGGCTTTTGACTGTTGAGAGGAACGGCGATATGCATAAGCCGTCGTCTGCTACGACCCTTGCGTGACCCTGCTTCCGGGCTTTTCTTTTTTCAAACTTTCACAACTTTGAATTGCACTGATCTTGTCTTGATGAAAAAACAATTCTTTTATGATTAAAGAATGTTTGTGTAACAAGCTGTCAATTTATTATTTAGATTTTAAAAGTTAGGTCCAGCGCAAAAACGCACCACGGTCCAAAAACATTCTGATTATCATCGATCCACGGCTATCGCCAGTTTAAGGGAAGTAACTCATTTTTGACCTGAGTTCAGGATGGGTCCAAAAAGTGTTCGAGACAATCTGCAAAATTAATTCTTTAAAAATTGCTCGCTCTTTACGTAGGGCACCTAGGATGTTCCCGTTTGGTGAGCGTTCAAATGGAAGGGTGTGTGTACTGAGTGTAAAAACCTGACAGTATTTGTGATGGTTTACGGGATGCTTACTGTCCGGGCATGATTTCCGGTATTGAATATTCATAACAGCCGTCCAGCACCAAAACGAGGCGCCATTGTTGTAGAGGAGCAAGTCCACGAAAATAAATTCTTTGAAAATTTCTCACGCTCGACAGAAAGCAGCCAGGATGTTCCCGTTCGGTGAGCGTTCAAATGGAAGTATGCTTGTACTGTATGTAGACGCTCGGGGAGCTCTGTGATGGTTTACGGGAGGCTTACTGTGCCTTTAACTAGTTCACTGGTAGTTTACAGCGCGATTCCCCCATTTAAAACATTGAGCCAGATTGGGTTACATTGTCACAGATAAGGAATTGCGTCAGGGGATTACCACACGACACGTAAGAAAGCCAATTTGTTTAAGTAATTTGTTTCGGTCAAGAGAAAAAGTTAAGTTAACAGTGGGGGAGAGTGGAGGATACAGAGAGAGAGAGAGAGTGAGAGAGAGAGAGATAGAGAGAGAGAGAGAGACAGACAGACAGACAGACAGACAGACAGACAGACAGACAGAAAGGTCGACAGATTGATATACAGGCATACCGATGGAGAGAGAAAGACAGAGACAAAGAGACGGAGAAAGAGACAAAGAGAAAAAAGACAGAGACAGACAGTCATACAGAGAGGGTGCATGTGTCAGTGGGGGAAAAACAGACAGACAGATAGATAGATAAATAGATAGATAGATAGAAAGTGAGACAGAGAGAGATAGAAAGTGAGACAGAGAGAGACACACACTTTGCAAGACCGAGAAAGATAGACAGAGAGAGAGAGACGTGTTTATGTTGGGTCAAATTATCGTCCGTTTCTACAGAATTAGAAAGAAAATTACAGAGAGAGTGATGGGTAAGAGGGGAGAGACAGACAGACAGACACACACACTCACACACACACACTCACACTCACACACACACACACACACACACACACACACACACACACACGCACACACGCACGCACACACACACACACACACACACACACACACACACACACACACACAAACAAACAGAGGGATAAAATAAAATAAAATCGTTCCGACAATTTTTTTCGCTCTTTCTTCATATAATCCGTTTCCTAGGTATCCGGGCTGTTAGAGTTAGGAAGACAACAGGCTTCTTGCTGCACACTGCGTGCACAACTTGCTTACGTCACTGCCCTTATGAGCACGACTAAACAATCTGTGCGTCATTTATCTTCTCCCGTCGCTCTAGTTTAAAGGGGCTGTACGACTCGTGAAATTTAGACAGAACGTGTGGATATTGTCGGAAATAGTTACTGTTCCTGCCGAAGAACAGACGACAGCACGTGCGCACGAATACTTGTTTTGAAACAATGGAAGAGTCTTCTGTTGATGTTGCTAAGGGGCAGAATATACCTGCGCAGAGTCAGCGGTACAGACGACGCCCTGCATATTATTGATGCTGTGATTGGGATTATGACGAGTACTTGGCCTGTTTTCTTTTCACGCAACGTGTAGCGGGCTGGGATAATGTGCAGTGCGTCGTCTGTGCCGCTGACTTTGCGCAGGTATAATCTTCCCCTAACATTTGTTGATCTGAGGAGTAGAAGAAACACGTGTCCTGTTTTCTAAGCATTGTATAAGTCTTTTGTTGATGTACTTAAAAACTAGTATTATGTGAGCAATAGATAGTAGCATGTGAACACGCATACCATTGTAGCGAGTGTTATATGTGTGCTGTTAACTTCATCTCGCAGATAAATGCGTGTGAAGGGAACAGTATTTCAAGTGCCGTCCGCGCTCTCTGAGTGTCGCGTGCGTATGTAAATGGTCCACCGTCCCTTTAAGTTGCATGCCGAAGAGTCATTTTTTTCCTGGTTTTATTTTTATCCAGACAGGATCCTTTCTGGGTGAATATTGGCTGTTTCGACTATACTTCTCACGTGTCCTATTGGCTGAAGGATGGGTTGACCTTCATAGGCTGCAGCCAATGGACCGTCAGGATATGGGCTTTGTTTTGCAGATTAGGGGCCTTGTTTTGCTCTATGTCCTCCTTACGGTCTTTTTCGTCAGGCATTTTTTTATAGGGTTGTTGCTCAGTGCGATTCTCATTTTTCTTTGATTTAGAAAAAAAAAAAAAAAATTTTTTTAATGGATTTTACAACAGGCGACGCTTTGTTAATCTTTACCAGCGATGATTTATGTCATCAGCCCCTCGTGAATCTAACTTGTTTTTTGTTTGTTTAAAGGTTAGCACTCTTTCTTTTTTTTTTTTTTTTCCTTCCTTGTATCTTTCATTTTACAGCCGGGTAAGGTTTGTTCTTTAAATTTTTATTTTATTTTTTATGATGAGTATTTCTGTCATTTGTTTCCAATGGCCGTCATTTGCTCAACTTGGACTGATGTGCGTGCATAATGTGCTATTTCGCATTATCGAATATTAAAGTTATTTGTTCCCAGTGACCCTCGATTAACTGTTTGAGGTTCGAAATGAGAATTCGTTTTGAATTTAGTGCGAGGTAATGGTTTTTGAGTCACTTGAGAAAAAGTGACTCTATGTAATCGGTCAGTGTTAGTCTGTCCGGCCGGCCGGCCGTCCGTAGACACCACCTTAACGTTGGACTTTTCTCGGAAACTATCAAAGCGATCGGGCTCATATTTTGTTTAGTCGTGACCTCCAATGACCTCTACACTTTAACGATGGTTTCGTTGACCTTTGACCTTTTTCAAGGTCACAGGTCAGCGTCAAAGGAAAAATTAGACATTTTATACTAGCGGAAAAAAGTTAAGGACGGTTCACACACGCAATCACAGCAAAAGAACGAATGAACATATCGTACGAAAATTTGGAACACGTTTACTTCAGTCAATGTGCAACGCAACTGCAAAATTTGGGTTTATTTCATCGAGCCGATTCGGTTATTCATGTCCATAAACAGCAGAAGGGTCACAAATAAACATAACAAGTCTTTCATGAGGTCAATAATGGGTGTGTCCGCCACGTTTGCGCTCAAGTTCACCACACCTTGACCGCATAGAGTTCATAAGCTTCGTGAAAAAGGCCTGTGGAATGGCCTGCCACTCCTGTTGGAGCATCTGCAGCAGCTGCTGCAGGTTTCTGGGAGGCTGGTGGTTGGCCCTCACCTGCATGCCTGTCCAGTTCGTCCCATACATGCTCTATGGGGTTCATGTCTGGCGAACAGGCAGGGAAATCCACCCTGACGACCCCGGTTTGCTGGATGTAGTCGTTGACAAGCCTGGCCCTGTGAGGAGTAGCATTGTCATCCTGAAACACGGCGTTTGGGCCAATCTGCGCACAGGGTCGGCAAGACAATAGGGGCGAGAATTTCGTCCCTGTAGCGTTGACCAGTGAGATTCCCGACCACATGGTACAGGGGGGTGCGTTGATGAAGGCTGAAGCCCCCCCAAACCATGACAGAGCCCCCGCCGAAGGCCACCCTCTCATGCACTGTGTCGTCTTCATAACGCTCGCCCTCACGCCTCCAGACCTTGCGCCGGCCGTCAGAATGGTACAGGTTGAACCTGGACTCGTCACTGAATAGGACCTGAGCCCAGTCCCGGCGCGTCCATCTCAAGTGGCGGCGACTCCAGGCCAGACGAGCCCGGCGATGAGCCTGTGTCAGCAGGGGACGCACAGCAGGACGACGACTCCGCAGCCGGGCGTCATGCAGGCGGTTGCCGATGGTCCTCTCACTAACGTTGATGTTAGTGGCCTCCCGTAACTGCCCTCTGATGACCTTGCAGGTGGTGGCCCGGTGCTGCAGCGCCTGCCGTTGGATGAAACGATCTTCCCTAGGAGTAGTCTTTTTGGGGCGACCCGACCTGGGCCTCTCCTCGACATTGTTTGTCGTCTGGAACCGTTGATTCAGCCTTACAATGACTGAATGCGATACCCCAAGTTGCCTGGCCACTTCGCACTTGGATACGCCGTCGTGGAGCCAGGCAATTGCTCTTCCTCGGTTGAATGTTGTCAGCTTCCGTCTGGCAGGCATGGTGAGGAGATGGCAGCTCGCAGAAAATCGGCGGCTTATAAAGCCGAGTTCGTGATCACAATTCACACTCGAAGGATTGTCCTTGCATGTGCACAACAATTTTGCCATGTTACCTGCCTTATTCTACCCGTGCGCACGCCAAACAACAGCCTACTTTTTGGCGATTTTGCTATTTTAGTCACGTGCTGCAGCTCTGCGCCCGGGAGTCCCTTGCAGTTTTCCTGCTAACACAGCATAACCTACCCATTGGTGTGTAGCATGCGACAGCCATTTGATTTTGCTG
Source organism: Littorina saxatilis (assembly GCF_037325665.1). Classification (NCBI taxonomy): domain Eukaryota; kingdom Metazoa; phylum Mollusca; class Gastropoda; order Littorinimorpha; family Littorinidae; genus Littorina; species Littorina saxatilis. Next base: position 44,716,305 of record NC_090256.1, read on the forward strand.
ACGAAAGAACAGGGTGTTTTAAACAAATGAAAGTCAGCGGGGAAATCAGTGGCCCGTCCCTAACTTTTTTCCGCTAGTATATATCTTTGACAAAGTTCATCGGATGTGATTGAAACTTTGTAGGATTATTCTTTACATCAAAGTATTTACATCTGTAGCCTTTTACGAACGTTATCAGAAAAACAAGGGAGATAACTAGCCTTTTCTGTTCGGCAACACACAACTTAACGTTGGGCTTTTCTCGGAAACTATAAAAGTGACCGGGCTCAAATTTTATGTGAACGTGACTCATTGTGTTGTGAATAGCAATTTCTTCCTGTCCATCAGATGCCTCATATAATATTCAGAACTGCGAAAGTGACTCGATCGAGCGTTTGCTCTTCTTGTTTTGTTATGTGTGTGACCGTTGTTTGTACGTTAAAAAAAAGATCTGTTTTAAAGTTTTAACTTGGCAAAATATTAAGGTGCCAGCTTTTCTTTAGATTTTTTGTTTTAAACACAGCAATTTAGAAAATTAACGTTACACTTTTTTTCGTTTAATTCTATCTGTCTGACGATACTACGAGAAATGTAATTGAGTTGTCTTCTTGCAATAGCCTTTGATTATTGCGGTACACATACGTGACATGAGTGTATTGCTGAGACGATTCATTTCACGGTTAATGTTGCTTCGCCTCAAAATCTACCAGTTCACGGAGTACTTATGTGATACTCTTCTAATTCTATCTATGCCCTTTGGGAATATGAATAATTGAAAACCTAGACCGCCAATACGATTGATGAGATGTGGGCCTCGACTGTCATCAGGGGCAGACAATAGAGGATGTTTGGATTCAAGTCAGTGGGTTTTACTTAAAATTTAAGTCGGTCGAGATACTTCGCTGGGTGGGGAAAAGGCGATGAAGTGGAATCAAAAGAATTGACCTAAACAGCTGTCCGATGTTTTACAAACCTTTCTAGCACCCGTCTCCCTCACTACTCTCCTACCCCCTCACCCCAAAACAACAACAAAAACAAGAACAACTTCATCATCAACAACAACAACAACAACAATATCATCATCAACAGAAACAGCAACAACAGCACCAAAAACAACAACACCAAACAAGCAAAACTAAACAAAACAACGCACACATAGAACACACACGCACAATAAAAGGAAAACATCATTACAATGACAGCAACAAAAAAACAATCAACCAAACCAAATAAAGGACGCACCAAGAATACTCCCCCCCCCCTCCCACAACATTAAAAGCAATCAAGCAGGCAGATATATATACAAACAACGAAAGGAAATTAATTAGTAAATAAGCAAACAAACAAACGAACAAAATATTCTTCTAAAACAGATCCCCAAGCTGATAACAGTTTAGTTGAAATAGTGTGTTGTCTGGCTTGGCAAGAAAGTTGACTCACTTGAAGGCGATGTTCGGAAATAACTCTGTCGGGTTTGTATAGGTTGTGAAAAAGTGAATGCTCTTGCTTTTATTTCTACAAGCTTTTCCAAGTGACATCCATAGGCCAGTTACTAGAAAAGGGTGTGTCTAAAACAATTGGACAAGGAGCACGTGTCAAATGCTTGGCTCAATTAAAGCATGAGTATTCACTTTTCCACAATGCATACACACGTGACAGAGTTATTTCCGGAGTTTGTCCATTCTAGATCTTTCCGATGTTTCCGTTTTTACATTTACATGGACGGAGAATCGAGACGAAGGTTGTGGTGTGTGTGCGTGTGTGTGTGTGTGTGTGTGTGTGTGTGTGTGTGTGTGTGTGTGTGTGTGTGTGTGTGTGTGTGTGTGTGTGTGTGTGTGTGTGTGTGTGTGTGTGTGTAAAGCGATTCCGAGAAAACTACTGGACTGATCTTAATGAAATTTTACATGAGAGTTCCTGAGTATAATATCCCCAGATATTTTTTTTTCATTTTTTTCGCTAAATATCTTTGATGACGTCATATCCGGCTTTTTGTGAAAGTTCAGGCCGCACTGTCACGCCCTCATTTTTCAATCAAATTGATTGAAATGTTGGTCAAGCAATCTTCGACGAAGTCCGGACTATGGGATTGAATTTCAGCTTAGCAGCGTAAAAAATAGTTAATTCGTTTGCTCATTAAAGTTGTCATTAAAATAAAATTTTCACTAACAGATTTAACAATGATTGCATCGTATTTCTCACTTTCTCCTGATTTCAAAAACATATACATATATCATGTTTACTATGAAAATGTGCTCAGAATTAGAGAAAATAGGTTTAAGTAAGTACTGCGTTCGCACGCTGCGCGGAGACGAGCGTTACCCGTCTCGATTTTTACATTTTTTATGTGGTTAGTCGAGACTATCTTAGTATAGTCTCGGCGATGACTGTTTTTGGTGTCAATCTGTTACTTTGATGCAGACAGCTTGACTAAATGTTTTTATATCGCTTCACGCGACTTGTTTGATAAATGTACCCGATTTTGGACAAACGTAATCTAAGAGAAAAAGGGGGGGGGGGGGTTAAAAAAATTTGATTAATTGAGAAAAATCAACTTTGAGCACAGTTGAACATCAGTCAAGTTTTAGTAGGACAGGACATGCCAATTCCTTTAGTCCCTCGACCAATTCCAGCCCTCTCACCCCTCCCTCCTCGTTTCTCCTCACCCCCGTCCCCACCCCATCCCAGCAACAGTGACAAACAGACAAGTTGACAAATAGACAATCCATCAGCCATGTGTGTCCCGAACTGCCTCCGGCAAGTGAAGCACAATGTGGTAGGTGTCAGTCTCACCATTATCAGGTATTTAAGCTGAGATTACTCCAAACATGCCTCATGAATATTGCAGCATCAAAATACCGCTGTTCTATTGGGCGTCGACCCTCCCGCCGGAGACTAGATGGACTGTGTCGTGTTTACGCCGCACCGGTAGAATTCAGAAGCGCACAAAAACCGCGCGGCAGCAGTCAACGCATTTTTTTCATTTGATTTTGTTCGTCTTGATTATTCTCAAACGCTTTTTTCCTTTCGAGCTCTCCCGCCATTGCGAAACAAGGACAAGGTTATGGACATTTTTGTTTTCCTTTTCAGTTTGACAGCAGTAAACAATTTGGACAGATCTTATTCAGGAAGGAGGCGTGCTTTGATTCCGTTTGACGTTTGGCAGATGGCACATTTTCCTTGGTTATGCACGCTGGCGTGAATGTTTTATTGGATGACCTCGGTGTCCTTAAAAGTGGTGCACAGATTTCTTAGTGAGGTCAAGTGTACCTTTTCTTGCCATTGGCGTTGATCTTGTATCGTACTGTGCTTGTATCGATTTGTCTCTTTGTAATATATTGGTGAAGGAAATGTCGATTGAATGTGACTTGAATGGAAGGAATTGTGAAGCGGATCTCTATTATGCGCACTATACACTCGACTTCTCTCTCACTTTTTTAACATTTTATTTTCGTTTAGAAACCGCTTTAGGCGATTTTAACAGAGACAGACAGACAAATATAGAGAAAAACAAGTTTGGAGACATATTTAGACAGGCAAGAACACAGACAGACAACAGAAAAGGACACAGGCAGACAGACAGGCAGAGAAATCCTACCCCTACAACCATTGAAGTTCTGCAATGACCAAGAAATCGTCAGTCGGTTCTCTAGACTATAATAGTGAAACATATAAAGGGCAGGTAGGGCAAAAGTCACCAAGATGGTTTGGGTCCACCAAGAAATATAAAACTCTTGTCTCGGTGACGAGGACAGCCGAGAAAGGGAAAGGGGAAGGGGAAAAAGTCACCAAGATGGTTTGGGTTTACCAAGACATATTACTCTCGTCTCGGTCACGAGGATAGCAAACCGGCACGGTTGGCCTAGTGGTAAGGCGTCCGCCCCGTGATCGGGAGGTCGTGGGTTTGAACCCCGGCCGGGTCATACCTAAGACGTTAAAATTGGCAATCTAGTGGCTGCTCCGCCTGGCGTCTGGCATTATGGGGTTAGTGCTGGGACTGGTTGGTCCGGTGTCAGAATAATGTGACTGGGTGAGACATGAAGCCTGTGCTGCGACTTCTGTCTTGTGTGTGGCGCACGTTATATGTCAAAGCAGCACCGCCCTGATATGGCCCTTCGTGGTCGGCTGGGCGTTAAGCAAACAAACAAACAAACAAACAAACGAGGATAGCAGAGAAATGGAAAGGGAAAGAGAAGGGTAAAACAAAACACCAAGATGGTATGGGTCTACTAAGAATAATAACTCTTGTCTCGTCGACGAGGACAGCCGAGAAAGGGAAAGGGGAAGGGGAAAAAGTCACCAAGATGGTTTGGGTCCACCAAGAAATATAACTCTTGTCTCGGTGACGAGGACAGCCGAGAAAGGGAAAGGGGAAGGGGAAAAAGTCACCAAGATGGTTTGGGTCCACCAAGAAATATAACTCTTGTCTCGGTGACGAGGACAGCCCAGAAAGGGGAAGGAGAAAAAGTCACCAAGATGGTTTGGGTACACCAAGAAATATAACTCTTGTCTCGGTGACGAGGACAGCCGAGAAAGGGAAAGGGGAAGGGGAAAAAGTCACCAAGATGGTTTGGGTCCACCAAGAAATATAACTCTTGTCTCGGTGACGAGGACAGCTGAGAAAGGGAAAGGGGAAGGGAAAAAAAGTCACCAAGATGGTTTGGGTCCACCAAGAAATATAACTCTTGTCTCGGTGACGAGGACAGCCGAGAAAGGGAAAGGGGAAGGGGAAAAAGTCACCAAGATGGTTTGGGTCCACCAAGAAATATAACTCTTGTCTCGGCGACGAGGACAGCCGAGAAAGGGAAAGGGGAAGGGGGATAAGTCACCACGATGGTTTGGGTCCACCAAGAAATATAACTCTTGTCTCGGTGACGAGGACAGCCGAGAAAGGGAAAGGGGAAGGGGAAAAAGTCACCAAGATGGTTTGGGTCCACCAAGAAATATAACTCTTGTCTCGGCGACGAGGACAGCCCAGAAAGGGAAAGGGGCAGGGGAAAAAGTCACCAAGATGGTTTGGGTCCACCAAGAAATATAACTCTTGTCTCGGTGACGAGGACAGCCGAGAAAGGGAAAGGGGAAGGGGAAAAAGTCACCAAGATGGTTTGAGTCCACCAAGAAATATAATTCAAAACATAAACGAGTACTTACCAAGTCGAAGTTTGTGTAGAATTCCATGATGCAGTTTACAGGAACGGAGGGATATGTGAGAGTGCGCATGCGCTAGGCTAGCCATATTTTACAGCATAGATCATCAAAGCGTAAACCATATCTTTGATGATCTACAAAGTTTTACAACAACAAAAGTTAAGTTGTAAACAGAGGGTGGGTTTTATTGAGGGAGGGCACATATCCCTCCGTTCCTGTAAACTGCATCATGGAATTCTACACAAACTTCGACTTGGTAAGTACTCGTTTATGTTTTGAATTCCATTTCATGCAGTTTACCGAAACTACGGTTTATGTGAGACTTCAAAGTTGTTGTTGTCAAACTTCCATTTCAACATTCATTGATTCACTCACATTTTAGAAGATAAATGTTTCTTGTTCTGATAACTTTATTAATTCTAAAAGTAGCAGAGGTATGAGTATATTCAGAATACTCGAAACAATCTACTGCACATTTCAAATCAATGACACTTTTTTATCAAAAAACAAAACCATTAATGCTTTCTGCATCAAGAAAGTTTTCTTTTACAACTGTACACATTATTTCACCCTTTTTCTGTGACATTTGTGCATCAAATAATAAATTCATCAATGCTTTTTTGCATCAATAAAGTTTTCTTTCACAACAGTACTTGTCTACACACTTTTCTTTCCATAGTAATTCAAGATTGTGTTCTTTTTCATCTGACTCTGCAATGGTTTGTCATAGAATTGTTTGAATGTTTTTGCATTGGTCCAACCAGCTGCTTTGAGAATATCACCAAGAGGTACACCTGACCTCTTCATTGCTGATGACGCTGCACATCTGAAGCTGTGTGGTGTATAACTTGACAATCCAGCTCTCGCTAATACTGTCCGTAACCAGCGAGAAATTGTGTCCCTTGATGCTGGTTCATGAGGCGGTTTGTAACACAACAACAGTTTACCGCTCTGATCAACTCTCAGTTTCTTTGTGCGTTCAATGTATTCTTTCAAGCACTTGACTACACAAACTTGCTCATCCACAGTATATACTGGTAAATCTAAATTTTGCTGATGATAGCCAGGTCTTGTGTGTTTCAACTTTTCTGACATGTAAATAACACATTTATTCTCTAAAAAACAAACAGATTCTAGGTTCATCAAATGAAGCGTTTGCACCCTTTGAGCAGATGCCAACAAAAGTAAAGCCGATACTTTCAGCGTTATGTCTTTCAATGAAAGCTGAGCATTGTCTGGAAGAGTCTTAAAGTATTTCAAAACATCACCAACATCCCATATCTTGGAATGCCTTGGCATTGGTGTCCTGAGTTCAAAAACTCCCTTCAAAAATCTCACAACCAAAGGATGAGTACCAATCGTAGATTTATCTGACATCAAAATAACTGAAGAAAGTGCACTTCTGGCAGTATTAATTGCACTGTAACCTAATCCAGCTTCAAAGAGATCAGTGAGAAAACTTAACACTAGATTTACAGAGGGACGCAAGGGATCACTTGACCGTTGAGCACAAAAGGATCGCCATCTCGCAAGATAACAGGCATATTGTTTCTTGGTTGTACTTCTCCATGAAGCACAGATGATGCTTTGAGTCTTTCCATGAAGGCCTCGTGTCTCGAGAGATTGCCTGATAAGACACAAGCCAGGAGACGTAGTTTTCTCTGAAGTGGATGTGCTGCATTGCTGTGTGGTAAAGTCAGAAGACGTTTCCCTTTCGGAAGAATCACAGGTTCCTGGACTAGCAACCGCAGAAGCTGGGGAAACCACACCGCTGTTGGCCACAGGGGAACAATCAGCATGCCGTCTGCCCGGTCTCTCCTCCACTGCATCAGCACCCTTTGAATCAGACTGAAAGGAGGAAATGCATATATCAGCCATTTTGACCAGTTGTGTTCAAATGCATCGACTGCATACGCTTCTGGATCATGTCCCCATGACATGAAAGGTTTTACCTGAAAATTCAACCTTGAGGCAAAGAGATCAATTTCTGGATTCAGCAGTGTCTCTTTAAGCCTATGAAATACAACATCATTCAGTTTCCATTCTGTACGGTCATTGAACTGACGTGACTGCATATCTGCTTCAGTGTTACATTTCCCAGGAATATGTGTAGCAGATAACCAAATCAAATTATCTTTACACCAAATCCAGATTCTTTTTGCCAACGCATTACATTCATGTGAATGTGATCCTCCCATATTCTTTATGTAGGCAATAGCACAAGTGTTATCTGATAACACCAAGACATGTCTCCCTGTGAGTTTTGCTTTGAAACTTTTCAGTGCATATTCTATTGCCAGTAATTCAAGCACATTTATATGAAAAGCTCTTTCATTCATTGACCATCGTCCCCCTGTTTTCAGGTCTCCACACACTGCGCCCCAACCTCCTGTAGAAGAAGCATCAGTCTGGATTGTTATGTCATGGCATGCATTTTGCACTGTATGGTATGACTCATCAATGTTCTCAATCCACCAGTCTAACTCTGAACAAGCATTGTCAGATAGATTAGCTAAAGACTCAAAATTTCCTTTTGCTACTTTAAGGGCATCAGACTTGTCTTTTTCTAACTGTCTGAAATACAGAGGTCCCCACCTATTAGCAGGAAAAGTGGCAACCAACATTCCAATGACTTGAGCCAGTTCTCTGATTCTGATTCTTTTCTTTCCCTTGAGTCTGTAACAGGCTGCCTTTATATTCTGCCTTTTTTGCTCTGGAAGTGATACAGTCATATCTTCAGAATTCAACCAAAACCCAAGGTATTTTAACCGTTTGCTTGGATTGAGAACAGATTTGTCATCATGTATTGTGAAACCAAGAGATTCAAAGAGTTTTACTGTCTCACTGACATTCACTTCACATTCTTCAACTGTGTCTGCCTGTAAATAACAATCATCAATGTATGAGGTAGACAGAAAACCTTGTGCCCTCAACTTTGCATACACTGGTTTTAGCAGCTTTGTGAAGTACCTTGGACAGTTACTCAAACCATTTGGAAAGCATGTATACTGAAACATTTGTTCACGCCATCTGAATTTTAGAAATTTTCTGAACTGATGTTTGACAGGAACTGAATAGTAAGCGTGTCTAAGATCAACTGAGGCCATATAACAGTCTTTAGTCATCATTTGTGTAGCAGTTGACAAGTTATCCATTTTAAAATGTTCGTACTCAACGGATTCATTGAATCTTTTCAAGTTCAAAATAAGCCGATGTGACCCATCTGGCTTTTCAACAAGAAAAATAGGTGAAACCACCTCATTTTCTTCTGGTTTTGATGGCTCAATGACATGCATACTCAATAGATGTTCTACTTCTGCATCCATTATCTGAAATAAGTGACCAGGAACTTGATTTTTGGCCTCATGCTGAGTTTGCACCTTCTCAATGTCTTCACTCAAAGGAATTTCTGTTCCCTGTACCATATCTAGAATAAAGGAATCAGATGTCAATTTCTTCCAATTATGAACAAAATGTTTCAGTTTACCTGCTTCAAATGTGGCATTCTTTATTTCACATACCTCTTTGTTGTCTACTCTGCTTGCCTGCTTGTCGTGCCGGAGAAGAATGGTCTCCCTTGACTTCTCCCTCTCCCCCTGAACTGAGCTCCTCTCTTCCAGTTCCACCTTCCTCTTCCTCTCCATTCGGAGTTTTTTGGTGCATACTGACGGGATGGGAAATATTTTTGCCCTCTACTTGATTGAGTAAAGGCAAGTCCAAGTTTGGTTGTACAGTCAATATCAGCACACGCTGACTTGAGATCATCCCCAAATAGCCACTGAGTGACTGGTATGTTTGAAGATGCCAGTTTTCTGTATTTCTTGTTCACATTTTGTCCAGACAGTATTTTTGCTCTTCTGTCCAGTGACATGTCATACGCTGTTTTCAGTATCAGCCCACTTGCCTCAGCAATTGTTTTGATCAGCTTTTTCTGTTCCTCATTGGCAACCCCCATTTTTAGGGACACATCCCAGGCCACAACAAGAGCATTGTTGGCCGTGTACAGTAACTTCTGTTGACGTTGTGATTTTAAGTCATACGTTTTGGCACTGTGTTCCATCAAACCCCAGATTTCGGGATTCACTTTTGGGACGCCTGTCTCAATGTTCTTTGGGCGTTTAAACTCTCTTTCTTTTTGCTTCATCTTTTCTTCGGTCATCTGACCCTTTGCCATCACTGATACAAGTTTTGCAATTCGATCTGCAACTTCATCACCAAGAGTCTCAGAAATGTCAAAATCTTGCTCCAGTTCATTCATAATTTCACTCTCATTGGGGTCGCTCAGTTCAGCCTCGGGTCGAGATTCTGATGCTTGAGTTTTACACATTTCTTCAAGAAGGTGATCGAAATCATCCCCAGTCTCCACAGATTGTTCGTCATCACTGACTTCACGTTTTCTCTTTTTCGATTGTTTCGTTTGGGGCGAGTCGCCATCTTTGTCTACCACCATAGTTAGAAACTTCAAAATTTTCTCATTTTGACTCTTCATCTTTTCCCAATCCGAGATTGGTAGAGTGACTGTTTGTGGTTTTTCCTTTCCACCCGTGTCGGGTGCGTGGATCAAGTCATTCAATTCTGAGTCCGAATCGAGTTCCAACTCTACTTGTTTCTCTGTCATCGCGACTCGCGGTTTTTTCGAACTCGGCACGATAAAGGATAAAGCACTTACTTTGTCCAGCAGAAACAAACAATTTCACACACAAAACACAACAGGTTACGTCGATTTCCGGATGAAAATGAAGTTTTTTATGCCGAAAATTCCCACATGCTGCCCATGGCCGCCATAACACATACGGGTATGGCTAGCCTAGCGCATGCGCACTCTCACATAAACCGTAGTTTCGGTAAACTGCATGAAATGGAACTCTTGTCTCGGTGACGAGGACAGCCGAGAAAGGGGAAGGGGAAGGGGGAAAAGTCACCACGATGGTTTGGGTCCACCAAGAAATATAACTCTTGTCTCGGTGACGAGGACAGCCGAGAAAGGGAAAGGGGAAAGGGAAAAAGTCACCAAGATGGTTTGGGTCCACCAAGAAATATAACTCTTGTCTCGGCGACGAGGACAGCCGAGAAAGGGAAAGGGGAAGGGGAAAAAGTCGCCACGATGGTTTGGGTCCACCAAGAAATATAACTCTTGTCTCGGTGACGAGGACAGCCGAGAAAGGGAAAGGGGAAGGGGAAAAAGTCGCCACGATGGTTTGGGTCCACCAAGAAATATAACTCTTGTCTCGGTGACGAGGACAGCCGAGAAAGGGAAAGGGGAAGGGGAAAAAGTCGCCACGATGGTTTGGGTCCACCAAGAAATATAACTCTTGTCTCGGTGACGAGGACAGCCGAGAAAGGGGAAGGGGAAAAAGTCACCAAGATGGTTTGGGTCCACCAAGAAATATAACTCCTGTCTCGGTGACGAGGACAGCCGAGAAAGGGAAAGGGGAAGGGGGAAAAGTCACCACGATGGTTTGGGTCCACCAAGAAATATAACTCTTGTCTCGGTGACGAGGACAGCCGAGAAAGGGGAAGGGGAAGGGGAAAAAGTCACCACGATGGTTTGGGTCCACCAAGAAATATAACTCTTGTCTCGGTGACGAGGACAGCCGAGAAAGGGGAAGGGGAAAAAGTCACCAAGATGGTTTGGGTCCACCAAGAAATAAAACTCTTGTCTCGGCGACGAGGGCAGCCGAGAAAGGGAAAGGGGAAGGGGAAAAAGTCACCAAGATGGTTTGGGTCCACCAAGAAATATAACTCTTGTCTCGGTGACGAGGACAGCCGAGAAAGGAAAAGGGGAAGGGGGAAAAGTCACCAAGATGGTTTGGGTCCACCAAGAAATATAACTCTTGTCTCGGCGACGAGGACAGCCGAGAAAGGGAAAGGGGAAGGGGGATAAGTCACCACGATGGTTTGGGTCCACCAAGAAATATAACTCTTGTCTCGGTGACGAGGACAGCCGAGAAAGGGAAAGGGGAAGGAGAAAAAGTCACCAAGATGGTTTGGGTCCACCAAGAAATATAACTCTTGTCTCGGTGACGAGGACAGCCGAGAAAGGGAAAGGGGAAGGGGAAAAAGTCACCAAGATGGTTTGGGTCCACCAAGAAATATAACTCTTGTCTCGGTGACGAGGACAGCCGAGAAAGGGAAAGGGGAAGGGGAAAAAGTCACCAAGATGGTTTGGGTCCACCAAGAAATATAACTCTTGTCTCGGTGACGAGGACAGCCGAGAAAGAGAAAGGGGAAGGGGAAAAAGTCACCAAGATGGTTTGGGTCCACCAAGAAATATAACTCTTGTCTCGGCGACGAGGACAGCCGAGAAAGGGAAAGGGGAAGGGGGATAAGTCACCACGATGGTTTGGGTCCACCAAGAAATATAACTCTTGTCTCGGTGACGAGGACAGCCGAGAAAGGGAAAGGGGAAGGGGAAAAAGTCACCAAGATGGTTTGGGTCCACCAAGAAATATAACTCTTGTCTCGGTGACGAGGACAGCCGAGAAAGGGGAAGGGGAAGGGGAAGGGGAAAAAGTCACCAAGATGGTTTGGGTCCACCAAGAAATATAACTCTTGTCTCGGTGACGAGGACAGCCGAGAAAGGGAAAGGGGAAGGGGAAAAAGTCACCAAGATGGTTTGGGTCTACCAAGACATATTACTCTCGTCTCGGTCACGATCGAGGATAGCAGAAAAATGGAAAGGCAACGAGAAGGGTAAAACAAAACACCAAGATAGTTTGGGTCTGCTAAGAATAATAACTCTTGTCTCGTCGACGAAGACAGCCGAGAAAGGGAAAATGAAGGGGAAAAAGTCACCAAGATGGTTTGGATCCACCAAGACATGTCACTCTCGTCTCGGTCACGAGGACAGCCGAGAAAGGGGAAGGGAAGGGGAAAAAGTCACCAAGATAGTTTGGGTCCACCAAGACATATTACTCTCGTCTCGGCGACCAGGACAGCCGGGACCCTTACGTCATCGCTCCTCTTCCATCAAGTCCTGCGCGCGCTGCGCGTGACAGCTCCCCATTTTTAGCTTGCCTAGCCGGGATCGAACTTAACCGTATTCGATCACCGACACTCTGGAATTCGGTCCACCCCTAGATTGCCGCATGAACACCCCCCCACTCTTCACCCCATCTTCTCGATTCCGGAGAGTGTTGGTATTTTTATTGTGTCGCAGCAGTTCTCCGCGTCTTAATGTGTGTACGGCGTGTCTCTGAATCTTTGTGTGTGAGTTTATGTGCTCCGTCTTTTGTTTTGCTGCACTTACACACACACACACACACACACACACACACACACACGCACACACACACACACACACACACACACACACACGCACACACACACATATTCACACACAACACACACACACACACCTATGCACACACACGCGCACACGCACACACACGCACGTATTTGCAACGCGTACCTACGGGCATACAGACACAGACTCACACCAGCCAACAAAGACACGTGGGTTCCCTGCTAAATCAATTTAACTGAATTAAGGAAACCCCTTTGAAGAACAAACGATCGTAACCAAGTTAAGTCCCATTTCGTAAATCTCTTTCATAGCTGGTTACAAGAAACAGGGCCAAGTAATTGTCAGCGTAATGAATAATTTACTACGAAAAATGCTTTAAGGTTTTTCGTTGGACATCTCCCATGAATTCTTTATCGTGCCTTCCATTAGTAAGTTTTGACTTCATTTTTTTTTAGATAGACCAGGAATCGAGATGAGGGTGGTGGTATATGTAAGTGTGTATGTATGTGTATATGTGAGTGTGTGTGAACAGCGATTCCGAGAAAACCACCCAACATGACATGAGTGTGAGTTCTTCCAGATGATACCCAATCACATTTTGTAAAGTTGTTTTATACATATCTTTGATAACATCATATCCGGAATTTGTACAAGTTGAGGCCACACTTTGTTGACCTAATTTTTTTAAGCATAAAAGAAATGGATTGAAACTTTGGTCAAACATTCTTTGTTTCAGTCCGGACAACGGGATTGCATTTTAGCACGGAAGCGTAAACATTATTTGATTTGTTTGGTCATACAAACAGTTATTAAAATCGATATTCACTAACAAATTGAAAAAGGATTGCATTGTATTCCTCACCTATTCCTGAATCCAAAAATATAATTATGAATATGACAAGTTTACTCTCAAAATATGCTCAGAATTTTTAAAAATCGGTTTATGCAAATTAGGTCCTATGTTGGCATGTTTTGCTGAGACCAGCTGGATTCGTCTTGATTTACGGGTTTCGGCTAGCCAGGTTTAGTTTTAGTAGTCTCGACGATGACTGATCCCAGAATTTGTAAAAAGTGTCGATCTTTTAGTTTTAGGCCGACAGATTGACTCAATGTTGTGAAATCGCTTGACGAGACTTGTTTTGTTTTTGAGGTCGCAAGGCGAGCAAGCAGAAAGTATGGGTGAACAAGGACAAGTAGGTGTCGCTCGCGTCGATAGCCATAAAATGGATGCGAGAGAGGTTTCTCGTGACAAATCGAAGTCTTATTCGGGAAGCCGTTTATTGGATGTTTTCGCATCCCCAAGCGTGAAAGAGGTCTCGAGGGGATTTATTTAAGGGGGAGGACTTTTCCAGATACCAACACCGGCGTGCTCCTGCCCCCACGTGACATGACAGATAGGGCTTGTGAGACAGTTTGGAACTGTCCTGGTTCCCCGGTGGCGCAGTGTAATGCCACGTTGACGGCGGCCTTCTACTAATCTTGTTACACCCGCTATGGGTGTGGGTGGATGATTGCATGCGAACTGGATAGGAGAGGAGGGGGAGGGGGGGGGTGCTCGGAGGAGAAAAAACCTTGTAAACGGATATGTTCCGTGCTTTGCAGCTTTCAGTGGATTACTTTCTTGCCGGTTTTCCTTATTTATTTATTCATTTATCGATCTTATTTTGACTTAATGATCATGTTTACGGTTTGATTGATCGGTTGATTAATTGATTGAATGATTGCTCGATTGCTCGATTGATTGATTGATTGATTGATTGATTGATTGAGTGTATTAAATTATGTATTTAT
>NC_090256.1:44735465-44752920 GCF_037325665.1 Littorina saxatilis
AAAATGCCATAGATAATTTTGAAGCAACAGACGCGGCATATTTAATATTACATGCGAAACGTACAGAGTGAAGAATAATCGCTGACGAGTGTCATTTTGCGAAATTACTTCGGCACGAAGTTATCGCTCTGCATATAGGAATCAGCCAGACTATTGATTATACGCTGGTGATTTTTTGTATGTGTGTCGAAGTGCAGGGGTGGTTTCTCCCATGCCAGATCCTCTATGTTTTGTGGAATAGTTTACACGGGAAGGACTGGGCCTTTAAGCTCTCCCAGCGGGTGGAAAGACAGGGACACAATTAGGTGAACAGATAATGAGCAACCGGGGACTGCATCTGCACACAAAATAGAGCGAACTGTGAAAACAGCTGATGAACAGCGTCTGTGCATCAAAACACAGCTGCGAATTTGTGGCTTGATTGAGTGCCCAACCCTCGTTTTTGCTCCCTCGTGGATGTGAACAGAGAATTAGTTTTGGGAGGGGCGGCAGGCGGGAGGGGCGAAGGAGGAAGGAGGATGTGTTTGTGTGTGCGTGTGTGTGTGTGTGCGTGCGTACGTGCGTGCGTGCGTGCGTGCGTGTTTGTGTGTGTGTGTGTGCGTGCGTGCATGCGTGCGTGCGTGCTTACGTGTGTGTTTGTGTGTGTGTGTGTGTGCGCGTCTGTGCGTGCGTGCGTGCGTGCCTGCGTACGTATGTCACGCGTGATTGTTCTGAAAAGTATACATACAGACATACACACAGACAGATGGACAAAGTGAATCCAGTATACCCCCCTCCAACTTCGTTGGGCAGGGGTATACATATTGTCCCATATCTGACAACATTTCACGGGTGAAGCAAGTTTACCTTTAGTAGAGTTTCAGAACAATCATGTAAATTAGTAAGCTTTCAGAACAATCACGTATGAGGGCTTACATGATTACGATGAAATAAATAGTAGACTTTTAGAACAATCATGTAATAGTCACTTTTCAGAACAATCACGCGTGACATACGTACGTACATTCGCGCGTGCGTGCGTGTGTGCGCGTGCGTGCGCGCGTGTGTGTTAAAGGGTTAGCTACGTGCAAAGTGTATAATGCTTTTAAACGTAACTCCTCAGGGTTTTGTCCAGAGATCGGTCGTTGTCATGGAAACTTGAAAAGGATGTGTTATTTAGGCTGGCAGTCGTTCAAATTGCCTACCAAATTTCTGACACCCAGTTATGAATGTAAACAGAATCTCAGTGAATCTCTTGGCCGGTAATATTTCACTCGGTACAAAGGCGGCTGCTGACTTGGGTTGATATACACGTTAAAAGTACCAGTCTACCCCCCTCCCCCCTTTTCCATCAAAGCTACCAGACTACCCACTTCCAATTAAAGCTACCAGACTACCCACTTCCATATAAAGATACCAGACTACCCACTTTCAATTAAAGCTACAGACTACCCACTTCCTATTAAAGCTACCAGACTACCCACTTCCTATTAAAGCTACCAGACTACCCACTTTCCATTAAAGCTACCAGACTACCCACTTCCTATTAAAGCTACCAGACAAACCCACTTCCCATTAAAGCTACTAGACTACCCATTTCTTATTAAAGCTACCAGACTACCCACTTCCTATTAAAGCTACCAGACTACCCACTTTCAATTAAAACTACCAGACTACGCACTTACTATTAAAGCTACCAGACTACCCACTTCTTATTAAAGCTACCAGACTACCCACTTCCTATTAAAGCTACCAGACTACCCACTTCCCATTAAAGGTACCACACTACCCACTTCCTATTAAAGCTACAAGACTACCCACTTCCCATTAAAGCTACCAGACTACCCACTTCCCATTAAAGCTACCAGACAACCCACTTCCTATTAAAGCTACCAGACTACCCACTTCCAATTGAAGCTACCAGACTACCCACTTCCTATTAAAGCTACCAGACTACCCACTTCCCATTAAACGTACCAGACTACCACCCTTAACACCTTACATTCTCACATCGTCCGCCACAGATCTGTCAAGGCTTTTACGTAGACACAAGAGGATGCTTCCACTTGTACACGTGTCAAGACTCAGGAGCGTGGCTGCATTCTGTGCAGAGTGAGACTTTCTTGCGGAATGGATTAGGAGATTGCCATGGGTGTCAATCACGGATTGAGCTCACCACGAGCGTTGCACAGATATCAGACTTACTATTGATGGGTGGTACGTGTCCAGGTGAAAGAATGGTGCATTCCGTATTAAAGCCTGGACAGATCTGAGATGGTTTACACCATCGTTTACACGAGAATTAGGGTTACTTTAACAAAGAAAGTGATTGTTAGAAGGAGGGTTACTTTAACAAAGAAAGTGATTGTTAGAAGGAGGGTTACTTTAACAAAGAGTGTGATTGTTAGAAGGAAGGTTACTTTAACAAAGAGTGTGATTGTTAGAAGGAGGGTTACTTTAACAAAGAGTGTGATTGTTAGAAGGAAGGTTACTTTAACAAAAAGGGATGATTGTTAGAAGGAAGGTTACTTTGACAAAGAGTGTGATTGTAAGAGGGAGGGTTACTTTAACAAAGAGTGTGATTGTTAGAAGGAAGGTTACTTTAACAAAGAGTGCGATTGTTAGAAGGAGGGTTACTTTAACAAAGAGTGTGATTGTTAGAAGGAGGGTTACTTTAACAAAGAGTGTGATGGTTAGAAGGAGGGTTACTTTAACAAAGAGTGTGATTGTTAGGAGGATTACTTTAACAAAGAGTGTGATTGTTAGAAGGAGGGTTACTTTAGCAAAGAGTGTGATGGTTAGAAGGAGGGTTACTTTAACAAAGAGTGTGATTGTTAGAAGGAGGGTTACTTTAACAAAGAGTGTGATTGTTAGAAGGAAGGTTACTTTAACAAAGAGTGTGATTGTTAGAAGGAAGGTTACTTTAACAAAGAGTGTGATTGTTAGAAGGAAGGTTACTTTAACAAAGAGTGTGATTGTTAGAAGGAAGGTTACTTTAACAAAGAGTGTGATTGTAAGATGGATGGTTACTTTAACAAAGAGTATGATTGTTAGAAGGAGGGTTACTTTAACAAAGAGTGTGATTGTTAGGAGGATTACTTTAACAAAGAGTATGATTGTTAGAAGGATGGTTACTTTAACAAAGAGTATGATTATTAGAAGGAAGGTTACTTTAACAAAGAGTGTGACTGTTAGAAGGAAGGTTACTTTAACAGAAAGCTTGATTGTTAATCAGTGCTTGTCACTTCACAGGTGAGGGCTTTATGAAACGAGGAAGTGATGTGAAAGTTGTTGTCGATTGAAGCAGAGGTAACAGGTTGCTTCCCGATGCTCATTTCATTGATGGTGGGAATGTTTGATTAACTGTTGTGTATGTTTCTGATTGTGACCGATAAATGCTACAACCTTGCACCAAATAAATATGACGGTATAATTTTAAGCGCAGAGGTTTTTTGTTGAATAATAAAAGAAAAGATAGACCAACATTACCGGCACGGTTGGCCTAGTGGTAAGGCGTCCGCCCCGTGATCGGGAGGTCGTGGGTTCGAACCCCGGCCGGGTCATACCTAAGACTTTAAAATTGGCAATCTAGTGGCTGCTCCGCCTGGCGTCTGGCATTATGGGGTTAGTGCTAGGACTGGTTGGTCCGGTGTCAGAATAATGTGACTGGGTGAGACATGAAGCCTGTGCTGCGACTTCTGTCTTGTGTGTGGCGCACGTTAAATGTCAAAGCAGCACCGCCCTGATATGGCCCTTCGTGGTCGGCTGGGCGTTAAGCAAACAAACAAACAAATAGACCAACATTCAGAAGCTCGAAAACATGCCGTGTTTTGTTTCATGTGCCGTCACATACCTTGACCCATCATTCTCTCAGACTGCTTTACTGACCGATCATTTGCATAATCTGTTTCTTCCTCCGTCGTAGAACGTAGCATGTGGTATTGACTCATGGGCAGGCCGGCCGGCCGAGACATAGCACGAGAGATTAATATCAATGGGCCATTTACTCTAAGCATGCCGGACATCCGGTGTGATCAAAATAGTGTTGGGCGAAGTACCTTTTGCTTGTGCATATTTATCTAATTGTATCAGCTTCGACAAACGAGCAAAAGAGAATACGAAAGAGAACCAAAAATTAAAGAAATAATGAGTAAACGAATGATGGAATGGAATGAATGAATTGAATAAAAGGAAGATTGAATGCAAGGATACGTATAAACATGAATGCATATATTGACAAATAAATAAATGACATGTGAAAAAAAATCACAATGAATTAATTCGGATGAGAATTAGCGAGGGGAGGGGCTTCTCCGTTGAGAACAGAAGGTGGGGAGCGAAGGATGTATGGCCAAATTGCTCCATTGTTTTTCTTTCCTTTCTGGTGTGATTTCACAAGATATGTGCCTGTTTGGTCGAAGTTGGTTAGTCTTAAGATGACGAGGGATTAGTACACATGAACCATTCTTGCGTTTCGATGTACATATGTCTGATTTTGAAACGTTAGCAGTCTATCTGTTTCAGATTTTCGCTTTGAAACATATTGTTTTTGTAAGTAACCATCTTGGTCAATGATATCTGCATACATAGTGGCCATTGTGGACTGACGCGACAGTGGCTAGCACGACTAGGACACGGCAGTGGCCACAGGCCATAGTCTGGTCCGGCACTTGTGGCGCGATGAGTTCCGTACAGTGCAGTTAGTGGAAGCAAACTTGTTACCGCTTCTCTCAGACGTGGATGACAGCGGGGATAATATAATCCAAGAAGAATGACTCGCTGTGGGTCCAGTCTCGGTCTCATATTGCAGTTTGAGAGAAGAACCTCGTAGTCTCAGTCTCACATTGCAGTTTGAGAGAAGAACCTCGTAGTCTCAGTCTCACATTGCAGTTTTAGAGAAGAACCTTGTAGTCTCAGTCTCACATTGCAATTTGAGGGCAGAACCCCATGGTTCCGGCCAACGTGTTGTGTTGAAGTAACGTGCTGTGGAATATTCGAAATGGCGGTTTTGTTCATCCTAAGATTCGGAAGACCATGCAGAGTTGGCGGTTATAATCAAATACTTTCGGGCAAACTGATGCGTGTATGGAGAGATGATACGTAGGGAGGCTAAACCGACATCCTCCATGAAACCATGGTTACGGCCCACATTACATTATTAGTGAGGGAAGACAATGCAGTGTTTTCTGTTCAGCGGTACACTTTGGCAGCCTGAGGGATTTGCAGGGACACGAGTCGGTTGTGAGTGCTGGTACTTCGTGTGAGTGTCAACGTTGTGAGAAGATACATTGAAAAGCATCATCGCTCCCGTTTTGGATCTTGGTATGCTGGAAGGTTGGTAATGGCCAGTTGAGACCTGGTGTGTACAAATCGATTAATTGTACTGAAGTCAGTTATATATTCCATCACGCCTGTCTGATCCATCGTGTAAAGCTCTAAAGATCTGCTCCGACTTTCGCATTGGACAGGGACACCCCTCCACTTGGACACATACCAAGAATCAACAGCTTGGCCAATTTCTGTGCAGAGTGGGATTTCAATCTGTGTCAAGTTGTGAAATTAATTCGGCATTTTTTCCTATTTCAGAAAGCAATCATGCAGGCTGTAGATGTTAGGAATGTGTCCAACAGGAAGGAAACACGTATCACATGTGCTGGTTGACAGCATCGTTCACACAGACATGGATGCACGTGTAAAGCATCACATTAATTAGACGAAGCCTATTTCGCGAAGTCTACGTCACGAAGCTGCCTGCATGAAGATTTGGCACTTAATTGATTGTAAAAAGACTTTGACTTTGGGCTCAATTGAAGACAGCCTTTAGTGGGGTTTTTCACCATCCTAAACTTACGACGCGTTTTGCATTCCCTGTTTCGCCTGCAGTCGGATTAAGAGTCGTCCGGGTGTCATACCTACTCTGAAGTCTGGCTTTGGGTTTTGAAAGACAATATTGCTGTCCCCAAGACAGAGATATGTGGCGAAAGATGAAGGGAATAATTAACGCCCGATGGAAGGAGTGGTCAGTAGCGATACGGGGACCAAAGAAGACCAAAGTACCAGCCCTTCCCTCCCCGCGCGATCACTAGTAGCCTTGTATTGTAAAGGACTCCTCTGATCTTTCCCGCTCCGGAACCGTGCATTAGCAGACGCTTTGTGGAGCCAGGGGATCGTCTGGAAGATGATGAAGATGTCACTGTAGCTGCGATTCCGTCAGTGCTCACTGCCCGTAAAGCTTCAAATTAATTGGGCGAAGTCGACTACACGAAACTGGCTGCGCGAATCTTTGGCACTGTATTTTCGGTCAAAAGACTTCGCAAAGTCTTCGCAAAATCGAATTCAAGCTCAGTTAAGGACAGCCTCAAAGCCTGTCCTTAACTAGGCGAAGTCGACCACGCGAAGTATATTTCGCGAAGCTGTCCGCACGAAGCTTTAGCACTGAGGTTTTGGTCAAAAAACTTCGCGAAGTCTTTACGAAGTCGACTTCGGGCTCAAGTAAGGCCAGCCTTAAGTCTTGGTATGTCCGAAGATGTTCTACTGCTACGCGTAGTGCTGCAGTGTATCTTTCTTTTGTATGTCTCTGTTACTTCTTAGGCAGTTGTCTCACGGACTTGCAGTTTGGTGTATCTTTTGATCATAGCGAGGATGAGGGGGATGTAAGGCGATGAATAAACAAATGCTTTTCTTGCGAACGTTTTTAATCAGACATTCCCTTTCTGGGTCATCCATGGATGTTCAAAAGCGTAATTCGCATCGTCAGTCTTGTGTAACGTGAGAGATTTGTTCATCAGGTGTATTGCTGTAATCTTTACGAGACTGCTAACGCCTATGGCAAGTTACTCGTATGCGTGTCACACTATCTACCTGACCCAAATATATCTTCATTCAACTTCGTCTTATTTTTTTAGCGCGCAAATGAGTACCAGACGATGATCTTCTCATTGGGCAGTTAACATTCTACGCACCGGTATTCGATCTCGTTTTTGTCCCTTCTGGCGAGACTTGAGTCTCATTACAAACGTATGTCTCAAAACCAGATATTGCATCAGCCCTGTTCGAGCAGCCTTCAGCCAATCAGCCGTGGTTTTTTTTTCTGCCAACTTTATGAAAGAAGATTGTATTTCCGCCTTCAAAGAACTTGACACTTTTATGTGGGGTGAAACCAATCGGTCTGACCTTTTTTTTTTCTTGACAACTTTCATGAAAGTAAAGTGTATTTCGGCCTTGAAAGAAATTGATACTTACACGAAGGCTTACGCCGATCAGCCTAATCTTTTTTTCTTGCCATCTTTATAAAAGAAAAATGCATTTCGGCCTTGAAAGAAATTGATAAAGCAACACACACACACACACAGACACACACACACGCACACACACACACTCACACACACACACACACACACACACATACACACACACACACACACACACACACACACACAGAGACACACACACACAGAGAGTTTCTGATAGACATTTAATGTAATAGCTTTACCTCGTGCTGTTGGGGGAAAAGTGTTTAATCAGTGTTTTCAACAGCCGTAGTGTGTGAAGTCGATGTGAAGCATCATGCGTCAATGATGCATGGCGCTGGTTTTTTTGTGACTGTCAAATTCTCTTTACAGTCGTCTTTGTCATCGTAGTCGTCCTCGTTTTTTTGTGATCGGAGGAGGTTGTGTGGGTGTCGTTTTGTGTCAGGAATTGTGACGATTAAGGTTGGCGATGCAATTGTCTGTGTTTAGGATCGAGACGTATTGTATCTGCGCGCGGTTTTTGTTTGTTTGTCGTCCACTGTTTCTCGAAGGATTACGTCTAACTGTGAACTGTGTCGGTATTGGATGTGCCTGCTTATATATATATATATATATATCTATCTATCTCTCACACTCTTTCTATCTCCCTCTCTCTCCCAACTCTCTCTCATCTAACTCACTCTCTCTGTCACTCTCTCTCTCTCTCTGTCTCTGTCTGTCTGTCTGTGTCTCTCTCTCTCTCTCTCTCTCTCTCTCTCTCTCTCTCTCTCTCTCTCTCTCTCTGTCCCACCCCTAACTCTCCCGCACACTTCTACCACCCTTATCTCTCTCTCTCTCACTCCTAACAATCCCCCCTCTCTCTCTCTCTCTCTCTCTCTCTCTCTCTCTCTCTCTCTCTCTCTCTCTCTCTCTCTCTCTCTCTTACATTTAAAACAAAAACATTCTTTTTCAGGGACACATGCATACAATCAACAGCATGGGTGATCAATGTGCACAGTGGGATGTTTTAGTAATGAATTTACTTATAGGCGCTATTGGACTTATGTGAACGCATTTGCTAAAGGAAGGTCCAACTGCGCGCAGAAACCCCCCAAGCTGTTATCTTTTAGCATGTGTTGTAGATGAAGGATGATATGATCCTATGTTAAAGCCGGGACGTATCGGACATGGCCAGGCCATTTGATGACACGGGAAGGGCTGTTTCTTTAACGCCTTAAAATACTTTATTCTGCAACGCAGTCACTGCAGTGGTGTTTAAATCAAGAGCTCTGGTTCGGAAGGCTGTTTGAAGGCTTACATTTTTTCTTCTTCTTCGCCTTAAAATACTTTATTCTGCAACGCAGTCACTGCAGTGGCGTTTAAAACAAGAACTCCAGTTAAGAAGGCTGTTTGAAACAAAAGTAAATTACATCAGCAGTGCGGGCGGAGAACTCATTCAGTTTCACCAGGATCTGAAAATTGTTTCCAGGGGGGAAAACACACAGAAGAAATCAGCCTCGGAAGAGAAAGGAAATGTAATTACGGGGCGGTCTCTGTTAGGAATTCCGTGTCTTGTTTGTGTGCTTAGCGCAGAGGTTGCAGTGGCCTCTTGTCTCGGAGGAGCTGTTAGTACCTTACGAAACATGACGCAAATCGACATGGAATTGTGCCGCTGTGCATCTCTCCGTGTGTTTTCTTGTGCTTGTGTTCACTGGCTCAAAAATTGTTGAAACTCGACTTTTCAGAAACGCACAAAACCAAAACTGGTCTGTTTTTGTTGATGAAATCTGTAGTGGCTGCAACTTCTCCAGGCTGAAGTTGTCTGTTGTCTCCGAGGCGGTTTACCCAACAACACACGACGCCATTCGTCGAGATGCGAAGGACACGGAGTGGTGTTGTGCGTGTCTCCGATACGGTTTACTCAACAACACACGACGCCATTCGTCGAAATGCGAAGGACACGGAGTGGTGTTGTGCGTGTCTCCGTTTAGAATCTTTAGTAGCTCGTTTGCTGTGTCAGAAGTATTTCAAACTCCGTTTTAGCACCCGACCGAAATGATCTGCTGTTGAACTTTGAATTGGTTGGTAGGCTGAGGATAACAACAACAACAACAACAACAACAACAACTCAATTCATGTCTGCAAAGGAAGCAGGACAGTTGCTGATTTCAGTACGCATCTAAAGGCTGTTCTTAACCAGACGAACCTTTGGTTCGCGAACTAGGTTCGTGGGGTTCGGCGAACCTCAAGACTGGTTCGGCGAACTTGTCTTGGTTCTTAACCAGACGAACCTGAGTTTTCGAACTAGGTTTGGGAGGTTCGGCGAACTAGGTTCGGGGTTTGCAAGTCATGTCTTGGGAACCTTGAAGATCGGGCCGAACCTTTGACTCTTCTGCCAAGGAGGAAGACAAATTATTGAAAAACTGAATCTCAATGGCGGACGAAATCACCCAAGTCAAAATTACATTTTCTGAGATTTTATAAAAACAACGCTTGAACGAAAAGGTAGAATGGTGACTTCCGTTCGATTTCAAGTTAAGCTTTTCACTTTTCCGAGCAAGACAACCGCTGAGAGTGAAAAAACGCCGCTGTTCGACTTCGAAATTTCCAGTCGTAGACGACCTTCGCTTCTGCAGCATTGTGTTAGTGCAGGTGAGGCAGTGTTACTCATTTCGCTGAGCTCGTTTTCGTATTGTTGTGCATTAGGATCATCTAGTATGATATGAATAAAAGCAGGAATGACTTCGGCATGTAAACGCATTGATTTTGTCGAAATCATCACAGCAGTAAGCTAGATTCTTTCTGCTCAATTTGTTTAATTTTTTTCTTCAAAAGTTTATGACTTTGATTTTGATTGTTTGTTTATCTCATCGGCACAACATCCATCAGGCAAAATATCAATATGTTGAATGATAACGTTGAGATAAGGAAGTTCACACATTTATCTGCTTGCAACAACAATCGCAAGGACAGATCTATCTGCTTCGTTGACTGCTAGATTTTCATTGAATTTCCCAAGTAATGATGATCTCGTTTTCAATTAGATCTGGACAGTGTTTGTGTTCTTAGATTCATGATTGACCATGCAGGCTGATTGAGATCATAACATTGTGTTTGTTTGTGCTGGTGCAATGTGCAGATCAATGGCCCGGACCGCAGGATGACCCAGTGATCAATACAACTTGCGTTCACCACTCAACATTGTCTTCCACCTAACTCAAGGGCAAAAATAAAGGTACATGGTGGTGAAATCATTGTGCAATTTATGTCTGTGAAGATCAAGATAGTTGTTAGCACTAACTGATCATGCTTATTATTATCAAGTTACATACACACTCCGCCCCAGCTCCACCCTAAACCCATAACAACACTCTCCAGTCCAACTACCCCCACCCTTCCGTGCAACATATGTTGCCGTCTGTACCTTGTTTGTGGTTATGGGGAGTGCTCAAATAGTTCCATAACTGTTAATATAAATTAAAAGTACTGAGAGTTTCATTTTCCATTGCTCTTCCCCTTCCTCACGTCACATTACACACTCCCTTTGCCCCATCCCCCACCCCCTCTCTCTTTCTATGCTCTCTTTTTTCTTTTACTTCTTCTCTTTCTCTCTCTCTCTACCTGTATAAATCAGCTCTCTGGTTGTTGCTTCTGTGAGTGTAATGTAAAGTTCTACATCTCTGCATAAATTTTGTATTGTCATTTTTCAGAATGCCCTTGTAATAACTTCAGCGTCTGCCCATGGAGTCTATATAGGTCAAAGTCTCAAATGTGATGTGATCAAGAGGATGCCGCAATGATCCAGGTAATATTGCAAATACTCAAACTGATCTAAAAGCAGAAGCATAACGTGATCCACAAACATTTCTGCTTAAACATTACAGGGTTACAGTACACCCAGAAAAACAGCTGGATGTTAGTGCATAATTATCTGCAAGTGCAAGCAACATCGACCCTCTCCCCCTGCTCTTTTTCCATCAGCAAGAGCAACATTTATTTTCATGTACAACTTTGTTAGTGCCTCTTATGTTGTATAACTGTTGATATTTAAATGAAGCAAGTGTTTGTTTTCAATGGCACTGCATTTCCCATGTACACACACACACACACACACACACACACACACACACACATTCGCATTGTCTCTGCCTGTCTGTCTGTCTGTCTGTGTCTGTCTGTCTCTCTCTCTGTCTCTCTCTCTCTCTCTCTCTCTCTCTCTCTCTCTCTCTCTCTCTCTCTCTCTCTCTCTCTATTTCTCTGTTTTTACATAAGTAATTTTGATCACTTGCACTTCACTGGGATTTAGTTACTGAATCAGTCATTCAGTGAGAGTGTTATGTAGAGTAAGAGTATTGAGTCTGCTGCTGCTGCTGCTGTTGTTCTTACTCATTACTGTTTTTCCTCTCTGCATAATTCTTGTTCTCCCTTAAATTGCTGGTGTTATTTTCATCATTACAGTATCTGTCCATTGAGTCTGCGTCTGAGCTGTGATGGGACCAAAAAGATTCCAGAATGAAAGAGGTAACTTTTACTGATCTTTATTTAGTTTATGGAGAAGTTGGTTCACATAATGCATTACAGAGTTGCTGCCTTTTTAGATATATTAAACATTGTACCAGTCATTACATGATCAAACTGTGTTAGCCACCCCACCTTCCCCGGTTCCCAGCTATCCTTCTATCCCCGCCTCTAAACCCCCACCCCAATCCTTCCATCTCCCCCAAATCAAATTTACTGACACAACACTGATTTTCATTTTACCTTATTTAAGTGTTCTTTGAATAAAATTATATAGCCTGTTGCTGCTGCAAATGTTGTTGTGACTGTTCTTTCTCAGTGTATATTTTTTTCGTTTCCTCAGAATGCAGTTCTCCCATGCACCACAGCGTCTATCAATGGAGTCTACAATATTGTCTGGGATGTGATTTGAGCAAGAGCATGTCAGAATGATCAAGGTAACTTTTTAAACACACAGAACTGATCAAACTGTAGAATTCAAGTACACAATTTCAGATGTTTTCAAATGCATAACATACTGCAACAGTCAGGGTCTTTCTCCACATAAAGAGTGTGAGGTTTTCTTGGTAAAATTGCGATTTTTGTCGCTATGCGCAGAGTGCGACCTTTTTATTTGATTTTTGTACTATAAAGGCAGATATTCAAATAAAAGAAAGTCTTGCATGGGGAGGAAGGAATATGCATGAGGCTTTTGACAAGACAAACTGTCCTTATTAGAGCCTAAACATACGTTCCTTACCGTTAGAACCAAAATGTCAGACATCATAGATGCTCCAATTAAACAAAAGAAGGGCATCCTTTTACTTAAACATAATTATACACTGTACCGCACATTAATAACCTGGTTGTGTTCTGTGGCAGTGCATAGTGGGAACCTTTTTGCTTAATGAATTTCACATGTGTCTGTAACTTGAATCTCCACCAAAAGAAGCTGGACGTAAAAAGGGGTGTCTAAAAAAAAGCGCCATATTTCCTTTTTGATCTCTTTTTTTTTCGCAGTCAAAAATGTGATTAAAAAGAAAATAGGGAGGTTTTTTTACCATCCTGTATAGTCTTGTTGTTCCCATGTAAAATCCTAGTCAAACATGTGGTGTCTGATATGCTGGGTAATATGGTGAGGAACATGCCTTTAAAGGCCCAGTGATAATTGTGAAAGCCGTTCTGCTCAGCTGGAATTTGATGAATTTTGTTGTTGTTGTGTTTAATGAAATGAATTCGCAAAAAGGAAAACAATTTTTTTTACTGTTCACACAAAGCACTTGTAGATAGTTGGTATGTGCCGCATGTCAGGGGTGGTCTTATTCAATCAATCAATATGAGGCTTATATTGCGCGTATTCCGTGGGTACAGTTCTAAGCGCAGGGATTTTAATTTTTTTATTTTTTTTTATTTTTATGCAATTTATATCGCGCACATATTCAAGGCGCAGGGATTTATTTATGCCGTGTGAGATGGAATTTTTTTACACAATACATCACGCATTCACATCGGCCAGCAGATCGCAGCCATTTCGGCGCATATCCTACTTTTCACGGCCTATTATTCCAAGTCACACGGGTATTTTGGTGGACATTTTTATCTATGCCTATACAATTTTGCCAGGAAAGACCCTTTTGTCAATCGTGGGATCTTTAACGTGCACACCCCAATGTAGTGTACACGGAAGGGACCTCGGTTTTTCATCTCATCCGAAAGACTAGCACTTGAACCCACCACCTAGGTTAGGAAAGGGGGGAGAAAATTGCTAACGCCCTGACCCAGGGTCGAACTCGCAACCTCTCGCTTCCGAGCGCAAGTGCGTTACCACTCGGCCACCCGGTCCTAATACATACAGGTAAACTGACAGGTACTTTTCCACAGTGGAACCCCCCTTTCAGACCCATTCATTTCAGACTTCCTCCTTTTTAAGATCTTGCTTCTTTAGATGTTCTGTGACGGGTGAAGTGGCGCGCAGTGGTAAGACGTCAGCCTCCTAATCGGGAGGTCGTGAGTTCGAATCCCGGTCGCTGCCGCCTGGTGGGTTAAGAGTGGAGATTTTTCCGATCTCCCAGGTCAACTTATGTGCAGACCTGCTTAGTGACTTAATCCCCTTCGTGTGTACACGCAAGCACAAGACCAAGTGCGCACGGAAAAGATCCTGTAAACCATGTCGGAGTTCGGTGGGTTATGGAAACACGAAAATACCCAGCATGCCTACTCAACGAAAGCGGAGTGAAGCTGACTATGCTCTCAGAGTATAGTGTGGGGAACCCAAATGGGCAAACGAGCTCACACGTCACCAGAATTTCTGGAACGCTGAAGAAGAAGAAGATGTTCTGTTCATAACCTGTAAATTACCCCCATTTTTAGACCCCTTCCATTTTAAGACTTGATTTTCTCACATTTTTTAAGGTCTTAAAAGGGGTTTCCCCTGTACTCCTAAAAAACCCTGACCCACAAAGTAATTTAATTATAACTACTGTAATTGTTCCTTCCGTGTGCTATTATCTGTGGGTTTTTTTTTTTTTTTCTCCTGTGTTGTCTCATCCTCTGTGCGCCCTGAAAGAGACCTCCGGGTCAAAATTGCCATACCTTGTCTTAGGCCACAAAAAAAAATAGGTGTGGTTACAGTAACATAGCAAAAAAAAATAGGGTAGGTAGGTAGGCAATCACTTTTTTTTTTTTTTAAACTTTTTTTTCTAATGTGTACAAATTAAACCTACTTGACAGGGAAATAAGTGTGCGACTCGGGCGCTTTCGCTTTCATTGCGTTTTTTGCACTCGTTTTTTTTTTTTTTTTTTTTTGACAAATGTAATAAAAAGTTATAGGATCGTCCCCTAAAAATAGGGTAGGTCGGGTTACCGTAACCACACCTACTTTTTTTTTAGGCCTTATCCAGCTGTGATCCCGCCTTCGTATTAATGTGAGGGCAGTACCTTTTTTAAACTTTCAATATTGACCGTACGTTTTGCATAAAACACCAATAATGAATTAAAAATACATCAGAAAATTATTTCCTCACTATACACAATAACCCCTCATTTAAAGGCTGACAAAGTCCTATTTAATTAGTTTACTTACTTCCAGGGCTTTTCCCATCGTTGCGGGGATGTATAAATTAAGCTTCCTGCAAAGTTTTAGGTTTGAAGTCCTTACCAATTACAAGAAATAATCAATTCTTTATAAAGTTTATTGCTATCTTTAGAAACAGTTCTCCAGGGCTTGGGCTATTTTTAGACCGTCAACACAGACAGTACAGCTTCGTCAATCCCCGCGTGAAGGAAATCGCTCACCTTCCACGTGCAAAACGTAGTGATATTGACACGCCAGATTAGCGCGGTAGCGGATTGTGCTAAGCAGGAAAGCGCGCTTTTCTGTATTCTTGTTAACTTCGCAATTTCCGGAAAACATCCACTTTCACTTTGAGACTGTTCTGTTTACATTCGACACTATCAACACCACTTTGCAATACTGAAATAATTTTTTCTGTTTTTGAAAGCTACAGCCAATCGTTATTATATCCCCTTAGGTACAGTTTTATAACATTATTGGCACATGTAAACAATAGGAATTAATTAATGAACGCTACGAAAAGGGCAGCCTTTAACCTATGAACTTGCAACTGTGTTGACCTGTGTAATGTAACATAGACCACCACCATCTCTCTCTCTGTCTCTGTCTCTCTCTCTCTCTTACACCCCTTACCTGTTCGCAAACCTTTACCCAAATGTATGCTAAATGTATATACAATACAAGACAAGACAAGACATGGCAAGACAAGACAAGTTAGGAAAAGGTTGCCAGTAGGCCAATAGAGGGATGACAAGACAAGGCATGACAAGACAAGACAGGACAGGACAGGGACCACAAAAAAAAAGAAAGAAAAAAAGAAAGATAACTAATTCGGTCAACAGATGTTAAAGAAATAAGCATTTGTTTGGGTTGAATGTTTGGGTGTCACCCTGTATATATTTGTATTTTTGCAGGACAGGGTCGAGTTGTGATGATGTCAGGGCGACTGAAGACACACCAACAAGTATTCTTCGGAAGTGTTTGGAACACAAATGAACATTATTTCATAATAAAAAGGCGGCTGACATTGATGTTCATATCGGTTCATGTTCATATTCTCAGCACAGACCTGTGCTTAGAAATCGGATGTTTAAGAACAAGAGACAACCCTGAATAAAGCCTTATGAAATATGGTTGGAGCTGGATCAAAAGTGTGTGTGTGTGTGTGTGTGTGTGTGATTGAAGGGCAACATTTATAAATGATGAGACAGAAAGCTAAAGCACATCCTTTTATCGTACGTTCCATATCGTCCTCCTACTTTAAATGCTTGCTATTAAATACAGACGTTCTCCAAGAAAATGTCTATCCAGTAATGTTTTGTTTATCGCAATGAAAGCTTTTTTTTGAGAAGAATGAAGAGGAATCAAATTTTTAAAAAACAAAAAAACAAGACAATTGAATTGCTCAAAACGTAAAGAAACAGGATGATTTTGGTTCAGTAGTACTATTTGTAGACCCTTAAAGCAATACATCCACAAGGGATTCCAGTGTATCAGTGCAAATAGAAAATTTCTGATATAACTTGAAAATTAAAACAGACTGAATTGTGATAAAAAGAACCAAAATACCGAGTAGTTTTTTTTTTAGGTCTCCCTCTTCACTCAATCCCCAAACTCATATTCTGTACCGAAAAGAGCTCAAACACACACGTGGACAGACAGACACGCACACACACTTTGGTAAACATCATGTATGCTTCTCGACTCTGCTGATCCACAATTAGAAATATCGCTATCATCATTTATTTTTGGTCACCGTCTTTCCCTTTTCACAGGCAAGTTTTTTTGTGTAGCATTTCCCATAGAACCCCGATGGCTCCACGGTAGACACAATGATCAGTCCATACCAGTCATGTTATTTTCTCGAATCAATGTATAACCTTTAACCCAGGAGGGTAAATGACATGGAAGGCTTCGGGTAATCTTGAACTTTAATGTGTTAAATTCATAGCTCATAATTCAGAGGCATTCAAGCCTCCAAATTTGGAGAACCTGCACTTGTAATCATAACAAGTCTTTTAGATCCCTTTAAAGTCACGGAATGAACTCAGATGAACTGTACGAATCATAGCGTACTCTGGTACGAATGCATTTTGTTTACAAATTACATGCGTCAAAGAAGGAATTATCCGTGTCAGCGGACAGGGGAGGCAACTTTGTCGTGTAAATGAAGTCCCTTGGTTGACAACCTACGCCATTTTCGCCGATCAAACAACCAAATTAATTAATTATGCTTAGGTTTGGAGCTTAATCCGTCAATTAATTTCATGATAAATGTTCTTGGGCTTGATTACAGGTACTTGGATCTAAAATAAGTAAAGTATGCCACTCGATTCTGAGCTATGAATTTAACACACTAAAGTTCAAGATTACCAGGCTTCGTGCACCATGATCAAGTGGGAAGGAGAGACCCAAATCGACAACCAGCACGGAGTTACCACTCAATCGGTGATTTCGTCTTGGAGGCAGCCATTTTTGGAAGGGGAATAACTTACTTGCTTTTATTGTCGACTCGGAGTGAGCTCCCCTCGTTTGTCGGCGATCCAGGTTTCGTGTCTTAACTGGACGAACTAGTCCTTGAGTTTGCCGAACAAGTTCGCCCAGTTAAGACACAAACCATGGTTCGCGAACCTTAGTTCGGCGAACCAATGGTTCGTCTGGTTAAGAACAGCCTTAA
>NC_090256.1:44753120-44758120 GCF_037325665.1 Littorina saxatilis
GTTGGAAGTTAACAACGTTAAATCAAGTATTTCTATTTCACTGGGGGTTAACGGGCGTGCATGGTTTTGTTCATGCTTTCGTGTGTCTTCGTTATCTCATTTGCTCTCTCAGGGTTTGGTGAAACTGCGGGCAGCACGGAATTGCACAGGGCTCAAATGGTATGTTTTTGTTGATGAACTTCGAACGAGGTGGACATGCATCAGGATCAAGTCAAGCTGTGGTCAATGGAACACCAGATACTATGGAACGCCAGATACGCCATGTCCTCGCAGAATTCCTCGCGGACTTTCGAGCTATTCTCGTCGTTGATTGGTCAGAAATTCCGCCCGGACTTTTTATGTCCGGGAATTGCGCGAGGACTTTCGGGCTATACTCGTCTTTGATTGGTTCAAATGTCCTCGCGTAATTCAGCCCGGACTTTTATCGGGAACGTTCGTATGGGTTCGGCACTTTCTGCCCGGAGTTTTAGATCGAGAAATTTAAAAAAAGTTGGAACGGAATAGAATCGGATCGTTTTGCACGGACTTTTAGATAGAGACATCAGAACAGTGGGATTGGAAGAGAGTCGGATCAAAGAAACCAACATTAACCGCGCGCGCGCGTGTGTGAGTGTGAACACAGCTATTTCGTGGAAGCAGTTCTTGCAAACAGTACACACTTCAGATAAGTGCTCATGAGTTGTTTCCCTTCATTCAAATAAAGTGTTTTGACTGACTGAACACAGAGGTCACAGAGATTCTGACCGTTTGTGCATTGGTTTGATTTGTCCACTATCCTTTTTTTCTGTGAGCGTGTATCATAATCGCACACACACACACACACACACACACACACACACACACACACACACACACACACACACACACACACACACACGCACATCTGAAACCCTGCCTCATCCCCCACCTCACCCTCGCCCCGATTTGGAAAAAGAAAGAAATATAATTTGAAACAGTATTATCTGACCGTCCCGAGCAAATATTCTCGGAACAGTGTAGTTCTTTGTGACCTTGGTCTTAACGAAAAATCTAGCAGTCTGATGAGTAACGGATGGCGCATGAAATGAGTCATTTGTGTCGTTTTACGCCTCTTTTTACAGTTCTACTTTGAAAGGATGCTGCACACACATAACAAAAGTCCTTCCTTTACGCTCTTTTAAGTAAAAAAAGGTCTGACAAGGCGTGTACGTCGAATGACAAATATACATACCCTTACTTGAATAAAATGCTATACCAGCCACAAATAAACCAGAAAATACATCTCTGACAACAACAACAACAACAACAACAACAACAACAACAACAACTCAATTCATGTCTGCAAAGGAAGCAGGACAGTTGCTGATTTCAGTACGCATCTGAAGAAGTAGATGCCAATATAGCGAGCAAAATTGCGTACAGATCTGTCTAAAATCTGTATTTTTCTGTTTAATTTAACATTCTGCCTGTAAGAAAATGTGTTCTTCAAGCACCTATGATACATGGGTCTTGGCAATGATCGCATTCACATCTTGCACCATTAACAGCGCAACATCAATTGCTATTTGTAATCCTGCGGTTTGAAGAATTTGAGTGATCGCCCTTGATTTCAAAGCAATTACATATGAGTGTTCCATGTTTTTAGTGAGTAGAGAATAGCTCAAAAGTCCGGGCGGAATTCCTCGCCTAATTCCTCGAGGAATTGCGCGAGGACATTAAAAGTCCGGGCGGAATTTCTGACCAATCAACGACGAGAATAGCTCGAAAGTCCGCGCAGAATTACGCGAGGAATTCCGCGGGGACATGGCGTATCTGGCGTTCCATAGTGGTCTGATGTCACTCGCATTGATAGGTATTTTACATGTTTCCAGGTGTAATCATAATGTTCTTTACTGTCTCCGGTTTTTTTTTTAACTCGGCTTTAGCGAAAAGCACAATGTAAAAAAAGATATATGTTTACGTTGATGAGCTTTGCGATGACTGCGCTACATTTACGAAGCAGAACTTAAGTATTTTTGTTTGGCCTGATGTTTAGAACTTTGAAGTTTGGTGTGCACACATTCCTGTGGCTTCATCGTGGTGTTTTACTGTCTCATGATTTGTTGAAATTCTGATGTATACATATACACACGGTCTTTCTTCTTCTTCTGCACTAATAGGCTGAAACCCCCAAGTACATTTGTGGATTTTTTTCCTCTCTGTTCAAACTTATATTTCTTTAAGTGGGGATTTAGGTGTATGACCGACTTTTGTTCCTAGCCATTTCAGCAGTCATGTTTTATTTTTTCCGGGGGCTACATTCTTGGTTTTTTTCGTGTCTATAACCCACCGAACTCTGAATTGGATTACGGGATCCTTTTGGTGCGTACTTGGTATTGTACTTGCACACACGAAGGGGGATAATGCACTAGCAGGTCTGCATATAAGTTGACCTAGGAGATCGGAAAATCTCCACGGCCACCCTCAACCCCGGCCAGGATTCGAACACTCAACCTTCAACGTGGGAGGACCAAGTCTTATCCACTAAGCTTTTGCGGCA
Organism: Littorina saxatilis; assembly: GCF_037325665.1. Taxonomy (NCBI): domain Eukaryota; kingdom Metazoa; phylum Mollusca; class Gastropoda; order Littorinimorpha; family Littorinidae; genus Littorina; species Littorina saxatilis. The sequence goes on from NC_090256.1 coordinate 44,755,639, forward strand.
GTCTCTCTCTTATTATCTCTCTCTCTCTCACTCTCTCTCTCTTCCCCCCCCCTCTCTCTCTCTCTCTCTTTCTCTTGTTAAATAAAGTTCAATTCAATTCAATTAAATTCTCTCTCTCTCTTTCTCAAATTTTGAGTATCTTCTAATGTGGACAGAATCATGCTTTAACGCCATACCTACATCTCGAATATCGAATATCCCCCCCCCCCCCCCCCCTCTCTGTCCCCTTGTTTTACGGCGGCTTGTTCCAGTTCCTGGCTTGACGTCATTATTGTGTTAACAGGGGCAGATAAATGCAGGCTAGCGAGAATAAACTGTAAGCCCAAGTATTTCTGGCCATCGCCATATTGACAAGGGATAGTGTCGGATCGGTGTCGATGTTGTGGTGGTCGTCGTGGGCGAAGGGTTCAACTGCGAGTAAAAGAGGTCTAATGGCTCTGGCTTGAGAAAGGACCGCAGTAAAATGTATTTTTGGTGCAATTCGGTTGACTGTGTGGATGCTAAGGGAGTTGGGTTTGCAAAGTCGTATTGCCACGATTTGAAAGAAAACTATCTGAAAGTATGGATGACACTGCCTCGTCAAAGTGACACATGAAAGATGAATCTCTACAGTTTTATCGATTTGAGATGTTCTGGTCGATCTCTTACCACTTTTAGCATCTTCTCTTGGAATGTTCGTGGCTCTCACTTCCTCTGCAAAGTACTATGCTGCTTTTCGTTTGGGTGGGTGGGGCTTGGACGGTGGCATATTCGTGTGTCGTGCGACGTTGAATGCGTGTGTTTATGATGTGATTACATTTCAAGCAGAGTGCGACCTGTGCTGGGAAGATCAGCGCTCACCGGGTGAAATGACAATCTGTGTATTGTTACCTCCTCACAGATCATGTGCACTGGAAAAATGCAGTTTTAACATTGCTACACTGACACCACCCGTGGTAGTCGTGTTTTAGTTAATAGTCTTCGTGCACAAAGTGTGCATGTGTGGTTCCTCGTGGGAAAGTGTGGGAAAATGCCTTGAAATGTAAAACACACGTGAAATGCTGAACTCAGCAAATATGAAACACTTGTGAAATGCTGAAGTCGGCACAATGAAACACGTGAAATGCTGAAGTCAGCAAATATGAAACACACGTGAAATACTGAAGTCAACAAAAATTAAACTCACGTGAAATGCTGAAGTCGGCACAATGAAACACGTGAAATGCTGAAGTCAGCAAATATGAAACACACGTGAAATGCTGAAGTCAATAACAATTAAACTCACGTGAAATGCTGAAGTCGGCACAATGAAACACGTGAAATGCTGAAGTCAACAAAAATTAAACACGTGAATATGCTGACGTCAGCAAGGAGACTGTGCGATACATCCAGTACAAAAGAACAATTGCCAACTGCCGAGATACATGTGTCTTCACCGTAGCAAACGACATCATGGTGAACAGATTAGCTAACATAGTGTTCTCAGAAAAATGTCGTCAATAAATGTGTGAAGAAGTCTAAAAAGTCATGATGTTCCTGCTGTTCGTCATCTGCGATACAGTTGGATGTTTTGTGGACGAAAGACAAATGTGTTGACGTTGTGGTAGTTGGTTGAAGTGTGTTTCGGAAAGAAGTATGGCCATTTAGCCATCTGTGTGAACAGTCTGGTAACAATGTGACACAAAACACAACCCGCTCAACTGACTCAAAATTCAACAGGTGATCAATGATGAGTGTGTGCACGTGACCATTGTGCTGCTAGGCTGCAGCGTCTGTCGACAATGTGACTTAGAAATATCCCACCGTGTGGGAGGATGATTCCACAGCGTACCTGGTGAAAAGTGACGAGTGTGTACCGACACAACCATGCAGCCGCCGTTCAGTGGTCTGGAGGCTATTCTGGAGGTGGGGTCTGGCAGTCCTGTGTGCAGCCCCAACCCCTCCCCAAAAATGTCTCCCTGCTCCAGCCGCAAGAGCAGCCCCTCCCTGAGCAGGAAAAACACGTGGACTCTCCACAGAGACACCAGCTTTCAGTCTCTCAACAAGGAAAGCAGTCTCATGGGGCTGAATCGGGAGAACAGTTTGAAATCTTTGAACCGAGACAACAGTATCAAGTCATTGCACCGGGACAACAGTTTCAGGTCCCTAAACCGAGACAACAGTGTTAGGTCGCTGCAGAGAGACAACAATGTTATGACGCTGGCTAGAGACAACAGTGTGAGGTCGCTAGCCAGAGACAACAGTGTGAGGTCGCTAGCCAGAGACAACAGTGTTAGGTCGCTGGCCAGAGACAACAGCTTGAGGCTGCGTCACACAGAGAACACTCTCACGCCGCCACGACAGACCGCTCTAAGCCTGAGCAGAGAAAACAGCCTGAGGCGTCACGCAGAGATAGTGCTGAGCCTGGACCCAGCCACCGTGGCACAGTCCCTGCTGCACAGAGACAGCTCGCTCAGGAGGTCGGCTAGGGATAGAAGCGGCGGTCGCAACGCGGAGTCTGAGG
>NC_090256.1:44760620-44778014 GCF_037325665.1 Littorina saxatilis
CATACGACATGTGTAATAGAGTGAGTGAGAGTTATGAGGTACCAGTCTCCGCATAATTATTTGTAAAATGTATGACAAAATAAAACTCTACATTCACTGTAGTTTGACCCAGCGGTCTTTTAGATGGACAGACACACACACATTTTTGATACCGATGATAAACTTATCTGAAAAAGTTGTCAAAAGAAACAAAGAAGAATTGTAAAAGCGGAACAGCTTTATTATTCAAATAACATATAATGCTTTGGTTTTTTTTTAAATTGTTTGAATGTCATCCTTTTTAAAGGGTAGGCTGAGGATAAGACACAGAATAAGATCGACGTTGTATCGGTCTGGCGCGACCCACTGGTTTCTCCCTGTACACTCCTGGTTTGATGGTCATGTGTTAGGCAGCCATACTCCGTTGTGGGGGGGGGGGAGTTTGGTTCATATGGTCTGTTTTATATATAGATACATCTGCATCAGCCAATAGCTAATAAACAACGAGATGCTAATTCCTCTTTGTTCATTAACCCCCTTTCCGCGGCAAATGAGTTGTCTTTCACCTTATTTCCGTGGGCTGCTGATGTCAATAAAGAAAGCTTCCTCGACCTTCGTTTTGCCAAACATCTTTTCTTTCTTTATTTATTTACAATACAATACAATACAATAATCTTTATTCATCTCTAAAAGAGAAATTACAAGCTTGACTGTGTGTCTGTAAAATCAATCAATTAATCAATCAATCAACCATGCATGTAGTAGCATTCACATCGCATATTCACATCATATCGTTACACGCAAACATTGTACCCACACACTTACTAAAATAAGCCTACAAATAGAAGCAATGCATTGCCTGTTTAAAAATTATATCACATTATCACCTTATCACACCTTAACCACATTATCTTCTCACATTTGTATCCTATAAGTCAATATAACTAACAACAGAGAAAAACAACTGATAAAAGGATGTAACGATTATGCCGTTGTCAGAGCGACAGCACCAGCACCTAGCGCCCCACCTGAGAGTTGAAGATGTGAATTGCTGATGGAATGAATGAGTTTCTGTAGCGTGTGGTTCTTGTGTATGGCTGTCTAAATCTTAAGCTTCTGTCTATCCGTCTGCTGTCAAGTTCAGGTCTGAGTGGGTGCGTGTCATCGGTCAAAATCTTCTGTAGCCTGTCAGTCGGTCGTCGTTCCTGCGTTGATGCAAAAGTGTCCTGCTTCCTCCCAACTACCCCACCTGCTTTCTTAATGAACTTTGGTGTTTAACGTCGTTTTCAACCACGAAGGTTATATCGCGATGGGCCAAACATCCTTTCTTTCTTTCTTTATTTGGTGTTTAACGTCGTTTTCAACCACGAAGGTTATATCGCGACGGGCCAAACATCCTTCCCGGCGCCAAAACCATGATGGATCTAAATGCAAACCATCATCATTAACCCCAAAGAGAGAGCAACTGTGATTTGCTATGACGGTGATTGCGGTTGCTCAGTCTATCCGGCTAATACGTTAGTGCTTAGTGCTTATTGTGCAAATAGCTACTAACTGAATCACCCAGAATGAATTCATTCTCATGCTGTTTACGCCTTGTCGCAGCGTGTGAATAAAGTGTACCTTGCTCCACGTGTTAATCATCTTGATAAACACCTGTTCACTTTCTGTCTTTCTTTCTTTCCTTCTTTCTTTATTTCTGTATTTATTTATTTCCTTCTTTCTTTCTGTCTTTCTTTCTGCATTTCTTTCTTTCCTTCTTTGTTTCTGTCTTTCTTTCTGCATTTCTTTCTTTCCTTCTTTGTTTCTGTCTTTCTTTCTGCATTTCTTTCTTTCCATCTTTCTTTCTGTCTTTCTTTCTGCATTTCTTTCTTTCCTTCTTTGTTTCTGTCTTTCTTTCTGCATTTCTTTATTTCTTTCCTTCTTTCTTTCTGTCTTTCTTTCTGCATTTCTTTCTTTCCTTCTTTCTTTCTGTCTTTCTTTCTGCATTTCTTTCTTTCCTTCTTTGTTTCTGTCTTTCTTTCTGCATTTCTTTCTTTCCTTCTTTCTTTCTGTCTTTCTTTCTGCATTTCTTTCTTTCCTTCTTTGTTTCTGTCTTTCTTTCTGCATTTCTTTATTTCTTTCCTTCTTTCTTTCTGTCTTTCTTTCTGCATTTCTTTCTTTCCTTCTTTCTTTCTGTCTTTCTTTCTGCATTTCTTTCTTTCCTTCTTTGTTTCTGTCTTTCTTTCTGCATTTCTTTCTTTCCTTCTTTGTTTCTTTATTTCTTTCTTTCCATCTTTCTTTCTGTCTTTCTTTCTGCATTTCTTTCTTTCCATCTTTCTTTCTGTCTTTCTTTCTGCATTTCTTTCTTTCCTTCTTTGTTTCTGTCTTTCTTTCTTTATTTCTTTCTTTCCATCTTTCTTTCTGTCTTTCTTTCTGCATTTCTTTCTTTCCATCTTTCTTTCTGTCTTTCTTTCTGCATTTCTTTCTTTCCATCTTTCTTTCTGTCTTTCTTTCTGCATTTCTTTCTTTCCTTCTTTCTTTCTGTCTTTCTTTCTGTATTTATTTATGTCCTTCTTTCTTTCCTTCTTTGTTTTTATATTTATTTATTTCCTTCTTTCTTTCTGCATTTCTTTCTTTCTTTCTGTCTTTCTTTCTGTATTTCTTTCTGTATTTATTTCGGTCTTTCTTTCTTTCTTTCTTTCTGTCTGTCTGTCTGTCTGTCTGTCTGTCTGTCTGTCTGTCTGTCTGTCTGTCTGTCTGTCTGTCTGTCGGTCTGTCTGTTCTGTCTGTTCTGTCTGTCTGTCTTTATTTTTGCTCTTCTGTCTTTATTTATTTCTTTTTGACTATATCTTTCTTTCTTTCTTTGGGTTTTTATTTTTGTTGGATTTCCTGAAGGATGGGTAGTACATGTACACTGTATCAAAAATACTGAATTTAACTTTCAGACAACCGTGTCAATGCATTCTCGCCTCAGGCTCTGCGTATAATAATTATTGCCCAAGCCGACTTCGTGCAACTAATTGTAAGCCGTCTTGGTCAGGGAGACCCGTCGTGAGCAAGAGTTAGGTTGTTCATTTGTCTGGGCTGCTCGAGACTAATTGTTCAACGCTGCCTCAGCGGTTCTTGAGTTCCGTCTAATTAGGGACAAAGACGGCATTGATTATTTCGACCCGAAATTAGTATCTTCTTCTTCTTCTTTTTCTTCGTCGTCGTCGTCGTTGTCGTCTTCGTCGTCGTCGTCATCGTCGTCGTTGTCGTCGTCGTTATCGGTGTTGTTATTGTTGTTGTTCTGGTTCTTGTTCTTGTTGTCGTCGTCATGGCCGTCCTTGTCTTCCTTGTTTTCAACGTCGTCTTCTTCGCCGGCAGAAATGCTGTCTTGGGCAGAAAAGCGGCGTCCGTTGTTTCATGTTAGTGTCCTTTGTTCGCATATTTCTTCGCACACCACTGCGACCCGTATCGGTCTACGGGTTTCGGCTAGCCAAACCTTACTAGCCTCGGTGATGACTGATCCCAGTCCCAGACTGTTTTCAGTGTTGATCTTGTAGTTTCAGGCATATATATAGCTATTCTGATGAACACGTGGGGGAATTCGGGGGCTATGATTGGATGGTCTCTTCCGATCATCAAAGCATAATGCTACGGAAGTCAGCCATTTTTCTCAATATCCAAAAGCATATTGTCAATAACAAAGACGCATGGTTCCGGTTTACCCACCTGTACCACACGATGTTTCACTGATCGACAACGGCATACACTGACAACTTGAAATTCTTCTCGGGAATGTTTTTCAGCTTTACAAATGTCGATAGCATACCCTTTTCTGCTAACTTCCCGATGAAACAGGACTAAACCTATTATTTTCTGTCCCTAAACACCACAAAATGCCCAAAGTCGAAAGATGTAGTACAAACGGGGGAGTACAACGGAACAGCCGTTTTTGTGTGCCTGTGAGCTTAGTTCACAGTTGCCGACTGACACAAATGTTCGCATTCGGCTTTTCTTATCTCGTAACTCCACACTAAATACCCCACTTCCCCTCTGAAGTATTGATGTACAACCCATGGCACTAACATTCATGAGTCGTTTATAACTGAGGTTGAAAAATTCGCTTCATGACGAGACAAGTATAAATGCCATTCACCCAAACTGGAAACGTCGCTGCCGTCTGCTCGCTTTGTACGGATTAGCTGTTCTCTTTTCCTCCCCTTGTTGCATCCTAGTTCTTCAGTTGTTTCTAGTTTTCCGTTGATGTTGTGTTTTGGTCTTCTTCATAAGTAGTCTTGTTCAAAATTAAAAAAAACTCAAACTTCTTTTTGTTGTATACGAATGAACTAATAAAAACAGCTGAACTAATTTAACAGCTGTGTTGTCAAATCGAGTTTTTTTCCAAAGTCAGTGTGGCGCCTGCGCAAAACTAATGCGCATAAGAAACGGCGTCTGCTATCAAAACCTGAGATCAACGCATCGACGCAAAAACTGTCATTTTGTAAGTTTGGAACAACAAATAAAGGTCAGAACAGCTATATAATCGCTATTGTATTTTCAGCGCTGAAAACACAATAGCTGTTAACATTGAATAAATGCTTTCAAGTTTGACGACGTTTTGATATTTTGTGCCTCATAAACGGATAACACTTTTGATATCATCATACTTGCGTAACTCGCTTTCCACCTTTTATTCAGCTCATAAATCTTTGACAGTCAGGAAAAAGGAAAGAAGAGAGCGGGCGTGGTTCGAATGCGACATATCACTGATTCTAAAGCGGAAATCAGGTCAGTTCTGCAAGCATTCTTGCAAGGCTGCTGTGGCTGCTGTGGCTGCTACTGTTGTCTCTCCCTTTCTCTGTCTCTGTCTGTCTCTATCTGTCTGTGTCTCTGTCTCTGTCTGTCTCGCTGTCTGCCACTGTGTCTCTCTCTCTCTCAGCATCGCCTAAAACCTTCATCCCTTCGTAATACAGTTTTCAATCTGAATCTCTCTCTCTCTCTCTCTTTTTTTTTTTTTTAGCGTACTGAGTTTGTTTTTAAACCAAACCGTGCATATCAGGCCCCCCAAAAATAGTCTGTTTACGGTAACATAGGCCCAAAAAAATAGGGTCGGTAGGTCGGGATTTTTTCTTTCTTTTTTTTTCTTCTAAAAAGCCATATTTTTAAGTTATTTTGCCAAAAAACAAAGATTTTTTTTTCCCAAATGCCAAAAAAAAGTCTAGGGTCGCGCGAAAAAATAGGGTCGGTCGGGATACCGTAAACAGACTTTTTTTGTGTGCCTCATATCTATATGTTTCTGGAATCAGGGACCGACAAGGAATATAATAAAAATGAAATTATTTGTAAATCGATTTCGGACAATTAATTTTAATCATAATGTTCATATTTTTAATTTTCAGAGCTTGTTTGTAATCCACATATAACATATGTATATGTTTTTGGAATCAGAAAATGACGAAGAATAAGATGAAATTGTTTTTGGATCGTTTAAAAAAAACATTTTTTAATGACAAGTTTCCGATTTTTAATGACCAAATTCATTAATTATTTTTTAAGCCACCAAGCTTAAATGCAATACCAAAGTCCGGCCTTCGTCGAAGATTGCTTGGCCAAAATTTCAATCAATTTGATAGAAATATTAGTCAAAACTTGAATAAATATAATGAGGGTGTGACAGTGCCGCCTCAAGTTTTACAAAAAGCCGGATATGACGTCATCAAAGGTATTTATCGAAAAAATAAAAAATGTCCGGGTATATCATTCCCAGGAACTCTCATATCAAATTTCATAAAGATCGGTCCAGTAGTTTAGTCTGAATCGCTCTACACACACACACAGACACACACACACACACACACACACACACACACACACACACACACACACACACACACACACACACACACACACACACACACACATACACCACGACCCTCGTCTCGATTCCCCCTCTATGTTAAAACATTTAGTCAAAACTTGACTAAATGTAAAAAAATCTGTCCCATGCGTCAAATGTTTTTGTATTAATGGGAATCCTTTTTGGGAAGAATTCTATTTGTGTCGCCCTTTTTACTTGTTTGTCAGTGTGGTTCTGGTGGGCCTGTCTGTCATGATTAGTTGTAGAGATTGTGAATCAGATCTCCAGGGATGATTTTACATCGTGATCACGTGTCCTGTCATCACCGGGTTCTGTTTGTGTGTCAATGAATTCAATCATTTGTTTGTTTGTTTGTTTGTTTGGTCGACGAGCTATCTGTGGGAATATGTTTGTGTGTAAACTTTGACAAATGCTTTGAATTAATGTATAATGTTACTTTAAGCTGAAAACAAATCATGTTTCTTTGAGGGAATGAAGAATAATAGCCTTTAGTCTGATTTGAACGGCATTCATAACTCAAACCGCCTGCCAGATTACAGTCATGACGTTAAAAAGTCGGTTGATCCATGAAGGGAATGTACACATGAGACTTGTAGAAAAAGCTCCACCCCTCTCCTGGTGCTCAACCGCACTCACACGCGCACATTTTATTGCAGTGAAAGTGAAACTGTAATGTGTTTTGTGAAAGAAAAGAAAGAACTAATATGTGCGTATGCCTATTCTTGCGCACCTGAGTGTTAGTGTGTGTGTTAGTGTGTGTGTGAGTTGGTGTGTGTGTGTGTGTGGGTGTGTGTGTGTGGGTGTGCGTGCGTGCGTGCATGCATGCGTGTGTGTGTGTGTGTTTGTGTGTGTGTGTGTGTGTGTGTGTGTGTGTGTGTGTGTGTGTGTGTGTGTGTGTGTGTGTGTGTGTGTGTGTGTGTGTGTGTGTTTATTTCCACTGCCTTACGTCGAAGCAGAAACCTCACCTGTCTAGCTGTGTTACATGAAGACAACATAAACAAGGAAAAATAATAAACAAAGAAAAAACAAATGATGAAGCGTTAAAATTGTTTGGCAGCTGTGTCGAACAATCCCGTGTGTCTAGACGCGAGAGTGTTCAGTATCAGAAAACTCACATTTGAGTTCACACGCTTGCTCATACAACAGAAATCCCGATCTGTGTTTTAAATAGACACACGAGTGTACGTTGGAGTTTCAGTCCATGAACGCAGAAGAAGAGGAAAAAGAATGGACATATTCCGAACGGCATAACTTGGGTTTGGATGGGTTTTGAAAGAGTGAATACCCTTGCTTTTAGTGAGACAAACAATCCTCGGGCCAATCACTACCAAGGGGTATGTCTGAAACACGTTGACAAGGAGAACCCACACAAACCCGACAAACTTATTTCCGAGCATCGTCTATTGCATTTGAACTGACGGGTGCAGTGGCGTGGTGGTAAGACGTCGGCCTTCTAATCGGGAGGTCGTGAGTTCGGATCCCGGTCGCTGCCGCCTGGTGGGTTAAGAGTGGAGATTTGTCCGATCTCCCAGGTCAACTTATGTGCAGACCTGCTAGTGACTTAACCCCCTTCGTGTGTACACGCAAGCACAAGACCAAGTGCGCACGGAAAATATCCTGTAATCCATGTCGGAGTTCGGTGGGTTATGGAAACACGAAAATACCCAGCATGCCTACTCAACAAAAGCGGAGTGAAGCTGACTATGCTCAGATTAGAGTATAGTTTGGGGAACCCAAATGGGCAAACGAGCTCACACGTAACCAGAAAATTCTGGAACGCTGAAGAAGAAGAAGTATTTGAACTGCGCGGCACGGCCTTTCCATGCAACGAAAATGACTGTCCAGGCCGATACATGTGATTATACGTTATTTGTATTTTTGTTCATCAAAATATGACATTTGACACAGATCAAGACAGTCATTTTTCCCCGACATCGCATTATCGTTCGAGTTGAACACTTGCTGTCGAGATCTTTATCAATTGTCATATTTTGTGTAAACAATGAAAAAGGAATATAATAAAAACACATTTATGCATCGATCCATATTAGTTAGAAGTCTTCTGATCGTTCGCGATTGAACGAACACACAAAGTTATTATTTTGTAGTCTAAATGTGAGTTTTATTCGGTGTGCACCGTAACGTGGCTACAAGAAGGGAAACCCAACCTTCACGAAAGCATTTTTTGACTTGGATACGTAGCAAGAAAAACCGGCACGGTTGGCCTAGTAGTAAGGCGTCCGCCCCGTGATCGGGAGGTCGTGGGTTCGAACTCCGGCCGGGTCATACCTAAGACTTTAAAATTGGCAATCTAGTGGCTGCTCCGCCTGGCGTCTGGCATTGTGGGGTTAGTGCTAGGACTGGTTGGTCCGGTGTCAGAATAATGTGACTGGGTGAGACATGAAGCCTGTGCTGCGACTTCTGTCTTGTGTGTGGCGCACGTTAAATGTCAAAGCAGCACCGCCCTGATATGGCCCTTCGTGGTCGGCTGGGCGTTAAGCAAACAAACAAACAAACAAACAAACAAACAAACGTAGCAAGAATCAACAGCGTGACTGCTTTCTGTGTGGAGTGTATTTTTCGTTGAATTAGTTTTGTTATTGAAATCTGTGTCTTCTTCTTCTTCTTCTTGGCGTTCGCAGAGGTTACACAATCAGTCCAGCACTGGTGATAAATGTTGTCGTTTTCTCCAACTCCTGTCGACTGCCGTATAGTTTGGTCTGCAAGGGAGTTGGTGACGGCCACACTTCTTTTCGTTCCTCATCTAGTAAGGGACATCGCTGTAAGATGTGTTCCGCTGTTTGGTCCTCTTGACCGCAGGCACAGGTTGGTGATGGCGCCAGCTTGAACTTTCGGTTCATGTGAGCATTGAGCCTGTTGTGGCCAGTACGCAGCCTGATGAGGTTGACTTGCTGCTCTCTGGACATTGTGTGGTAGTCATCTCTGTTTGTCCTTGGCCTCATCAATGCCTTGATGATTGTCTTCTGCTCACTAAAGCTGACACTGTTTTCAGGTTGGTCTTCCACGGCTCCTTCTTTTGCCAGCTCATCTGCCCTTTCATTTCCTGGTATCCCACAGTGTGCTGGTATCCACTGGAGGACAACTCTTCTGGTTTGTCTGACCATCTGCAATGCTTTGGCCAGCTGTGGGAGTTTGTCGTTCTCTAGGGCCTGAAGGACTGAAAGGGCGTCTGAGAGGAAGACAACTTGGTAGCAAGGGTCTGCGGAGTCCTGAACGAAGGAGGCGGCCTGCATGAGAGCTTCTGCTTCTGCTTTATAGTTTGTGCAGTGTTTGCCAGTGGCAACGCTGGATGTAGCTGTATGTCCCCCAGGGAACTGGATGAGAATGCCTGCACCTCCATTGAGCACGGCGTTAGTTGCTGATCCATCGGTGTATACATGGATCCACGCCTCTTTTGGGTACTGTTCGTCGATCAGGGCTAAGGTGAGTGCCTGTCGAGCTGTGTCATTCTGATCTTCTCCTGAGGTAACATGTGGAACACTTGTGCAGATCTGGATGCCTGGTTTCTCTGTTGCCTTGGGGGTTTCCTCTTCTTCTTGAGTCAGAGGTAGAGTGTTCTGTGGAAGGACTTCCCTGTACTGTCGAGAAAGTTTCTTGCTCTCGTGTACAAAACTGCTCCGTTTAAGCCGGTTCTTGGTGAGGTTGCTCAGTCTGTGCTTCATGGGGTGGTCGGGTAGGCACTTGAGCTTCTCGGCCTGTACCATAGTCTTGGCTTCTCTTCTCTGACAGAGGGGTTGGATGGTGGTAAGCTTCTCCATTTCCTTGATGGGCGTGGATTTCATTGCACCAGTGATGAGTCGGAGGGCCTGGTTTTGCACACGGTCAAGGGTCTGCAGGTTTGTCTTGGCTGAGGTTGACCACGCTGTGGAGCCGTACTCGAGGTGGGGTCTGATTGTTCCCTGGTATACTGTCTTCAGTATCTTCTCGTTCGCTCCCCAGGTGGTACCTGCCAGCTTCCTGAGTATGGCTAGCTTGCGCCGGGCCTTCGTCTCTGCCTGTGCAATGTGTGGTTTCCAGGTCTGCCGCCTGTCAAAGGTGACACCAAGGTACGTTGCTTCTTCATCCTCTCTCAGAGGAGTTCCACCAAGCCTAATGGTTCCGGCTTTCTGCTTTGGCGACAGTGTGAATAGGGTGGTGGAGGATTTCTCCTTGTTGATGGAGACGCACCAATCTTCTGCCCATGCGTTCAGCCTATCTGCCGCTTGCTGCATTCTGTAGGTGGCAGTACTTGCGTGCTCCTCCTTGCACCAGATCACAAGGTCGTCTGCGTAGAGAGCAGCTTTGATCCCCTTGGGCATCTCAGACACCAGATCGTCGATGAAGAGAAGGAAGAGTGTGGGGGAGAGGACTCCGCCCTGAGGGACGCCATGACGAAGGAGGAACTTCTTGCTTTTGGTCTGGTCGACGTTAACTCTTGCCCTGCGGTTATAGAGGTAAGAGCGAATCCACTGGTACATGTTGCTGGACACGCCTTTCCTCAGCAGTTTTACAAGGAGTCCATCTTTCCAGACCTTGTCAAAGGCCTTCTGAAGATCTATCCAGGTGACGAAGACCAGCTTCTGTTCCTGAAAGGCATCTTCAACTTCTTGCGCCAGGTAAGTGACCTGATCTTCAGTGCTGCGGAACTGTCGGAATCCAGCTTGCTCAGGGGCGAGGAGGTTCCTGGATTCCAGGTACCACCTGAGGCGCTCGTTCACAATTCTCTCCAGGGTCTTCACAACACAGCTGGTGAGGCTGATTGGGCGATAGCTGGTGGCCTTCTTTGGATCCTTCCCTTTTTTTAAGATGGGGATCATGATCGCTTCTCGCCAGAGTTGTGGTAGCGATCCTTCTTGCCAGCTGCTGTTGAAGACCTCGAGTAGCTTGTTCTCTGCTGCACTACCAAGGTGGGTTAGCATCTCGTTGGTGATGCCGTCTGGGCCAGGGGACTTCTTCGCCTTTGACTTTTTCAGAGCTGAGTGCAGCTCGTGGAGTGTGAGTGGTTGACTCATGGCGTCCACTGTCGACTGTCTGGCAGGTCTCTCTCTTTTCTCTCTTCTTGCTTCTCTCTGTTTCTCGGGGCTAACATGGAGGTTGCTCTCAGCTGCATAGCTTTCAGCAAATTGGTTGGCAGCATGCTTTCCAGTTAGCACCTTCCCGTTCTCTTCTAATGTGATCTTTCCTCTGCTGGTGTTCTCATCATTCAACTGCTTGGTGAGCCTCCAGAGCTTTCTGCCATCCTTCTCAAGGTTCAGAGAGCTTGTTTTCTCTTGCCAGCTTCTCCGTCTTGCCTGTAGCTTCTTTTTGAGAAATTTGGCTTTGGCTTCCTGGAGGCGGATGTTGTTGTTTTGTGACGGGTTGACTTCTGCTTCCCTTCTGGCGTCTGCCAGATCATCATCCAGTTCCTGCAATTCATTGCTCCAGTAGGGCTTATAGTCTCTCCTGGCACCCCTGGGAATGGACTCACGCGCTGCTCTGAGGATGCTCATGTTGAAGTCCTTCGCCACCATGTTGATGTCTCGACCCTCGACTCTGATGTCTTTGGTGAGTTCGCTGGTGCGGTGTCTAAAGAGGAACCAGTTCGCTCTTTTGTAGTTCCACCGTGGGAAGGAAGCTTCAGTGCAGGACTCCATGCCCAGGGTCAAAAAGACTGGCCGATGGTCACTTCCACCTAGCTGTTCTCCGACCTCTCTGCTGGTTAGCTGGTGCATGTCTTCCGTGCAGAAAGCTAGGTCAGGAGTTGATGTAGTGTGCCATCTTCTGGAGTAGAATGTAGGGCAGTCAAAGGGACTGTTCAAAAGGATGAGACCTTTGTCGTCCTGCCAGTTCTCCACCTCTTCTCCTCTCCGATCCAGGTGGTCATATCCCCAACTCTGTGAATGACTGTTGAAGTCACCCACCACGATGAAGTTGGAGGCCTTTGCAGGGATCGTGTCAAGGGCGAGGTGTCTATCATTGGGGCAGTAGAAGTTGACAAGATGGAATTCTGATGTCTTCGTCTGGATTCTAATCACCTGATATTCGGAGTCCTCCATGTGCGTTTCTATCAAACAGGCATTGATGTTGTTCCTGATGAGGGTCAGGATTCCTCCTTTGCTTCGGTCTGTTCTGTCGGACCTAAGGCATTGGTAGCCTCTCACTTTGAAGGACTTTTGGGGTGTCAGGTGCGTCTCCTGAATACAGCAGATGTTGATGTTCTTCTCATGCAGGATATGCTCCAACTCTGTCTTCTTGTTCAGGATACTTTCTGCGTTCCAGTGCATGACCTGAAAAGGTCGCTGCTGACTGGGTTTCTTCCTGGTTGTGGTGGTGCCAGTCACTTTCCTCCCGCGTCCCCTGGCGTGACAAGACGGACGGGAGGGACCTCCAGTAGTTGGGGCTGGGTCCCTTTGAGGCATGGGACCCGACGCTGCTCCACCCTGGGGGGTCCTCAATGGGCGAGCGCCATTTCCATCTGTGCTGGTTGATTGTGTCATCATTTGCGTAAGTGCGTGTACCCGTGGTTTGTTAGAATGCGCCGTGCGGCCCGGGTCCTCCGTCTTCAGCATTCGGGGTTTTCTGTCGGGGTTACCTCACCCTTAGCTCATGGCCCGTACGTCCTACCCTGAGAGCACAGGGGGGAGGATTTTCCGGGATCCCACCCGGAGCCAGTTTGGTCCGCGGCCGCAAGCGGCTGATCTCCATATCTGAAGACCGTTCCCCTATCCGCCACCCGGGGACGCGCTGGGTTGGGGGTGGTCGCCCCACTGAAAATCCCACACTGGGTTAAGAAAGATCAGCCTGTCCCAGGAAATCTGTGTCAATCTACATAATCACCTCAGACCCCAACCCCCATCCAGTCCAACCCCCATCCAGTCCAACCCCCATCCAGTCCAGCGCCCAGACTAAGAGGACGCATGCGCGGGGCTTCCGCCAGAGGTAGGATTATCCATTCATGCAAGTCAACATTATTCTTTTGGAACCATGGGTGTAACCAGTATTAATATGAAACTAGTATTATTGTTCCGTAAGAACATACAACAGTGAAATAAATAAATATGTGTAACTAATATTCCACAAGACCCCTTAAATATTAAAGACTAGAGATTGTCGCATGTGAATTGTTGGTTCGTGCGGCGGTTGCATGCAACCAAGTGCACTCAGCTTTGCATGCTGTCTTGTACAGCAATTCTCTCTACACAAAAAAAAACCACAAGCATTTATAACATGTCTGATAGTGAATTATACGCTACTATTGATTTTGCGGAAGTGAAGCATCGTGGCGGTGTTTGATCATGGAGTGCTACGTGTCAAGAACTAGGCGAGACTGCGGGCTGTGAGTTGACCGAGTGTTGTTTGTCTACTGTATCGGCCGTCGTATCTTCTATATATATATATATATATATATAAAACATCAGAAATAGTGAAAGAAACAATTGAAAGTCAGCAGAGACTTTCTTCCGAGATTTGTTAAAATCTCTTAGCAGAGAAAGAGAGAGAAATAACAGCCTATTGGGAGCATCAGACCCTCCTCAAGGGGGACCGAGATTTACAGAGCAAAGTCCCTTTGTGGGGGACGTATCGCAAGGTAATCTAGTCCTGAGGAGGACCATTGTATTTGTACCTAGACCAGACACGTGTTTCGACACTATTGTGTCTCATCAGTGGTCAGGTGGTACTGATGGCGAGAGTTGTCAACCCATGGTATCCAACTAAGAAGCAAACCATTCTCTGAATGGTAGCTTCTGTTGGCATGGGAGACTACCCTCATCTGACAACCCCAAGAGGATGTCTGTGAAGGGAAACACTTTGATTTAAGGCCAAAGTGTAGAATTGATATTTATTAAGAAAGAATTTAGAAATTTAGACAAGTTTTAACCAAGAAATTAGGTTAAAACAAGGGAAATTTGAAAAAGCCTAAAGGGAGGTAACTCTGTACCAGCCTGCAGATCCAGAAATGGATACGCGAACAAATTAGATCTAATTTTGAAAAGGTTAAACAGGAAAAGCGGTCAACTTTTCACTGCTGTTCCAACACATATATATATATATATATAAGACTAGTGTCTGTCTGTCTGTCTGTCTGTCTGTCTGTCTGTCTGTCTGTCTGTCTGTCTGTCTGTCTGTCTGTGCGCGATGCGCGGCCAAGGTTCTCGATGGATCTGTTTCAAATTTGGTGATCATATTCAGGTACACCCTGGACACAACCTGGTCGATGAGATATTTCAACACGTGCTCTCAGCGCGCAGCGCTGTGCGCGCTGAACCGATTTTGTTGTTGTTGTTGTCTGGACCCACTACCAGTAACTCTTCCTTATCTTCTCCAGTGTTTTCAGCATTGTAGTTTCTTTGACTGAGTCTCATTTCAAAAACAAAAATTGCTCGTCCCGTTGCACTGAGTCTGCACATATAAAGCAGGCTGGTAATAAGTCTTATATGTGGTAAGAACGTTCTAAACCCTACACGTTTTCGATTCCGATTGTTCTTGCCTTAAAATAAACGGAAAACATTCATTTACTGAACAGATGCAGTCGTATTTCAGGGTAGTCTGCTACGTGCTGATCTAGCTGCTACGTTATCGGAATAACACTTGTGTTTTCTGTTAGCTGCTGGGA
Source organism: Littorina saxatilis (assembly GCF_037325665.1). Classification (NCBI taxonomy): domain Eukaryota; kingdom Metazoa; phylum Mollusca; class Gastropoda; order Littorinimorpha; family Littorinidae; genus Littorina; species Littorina saxatilis. The sequence continues at coordinate 44,775,038 of NC_090256.1, forward strand.
ATTGTATAGTAACTCATCATTTGGTAATGTGGATAATAAGGTACATGCCACCAACATGGCATAATTATGAGAGGAATCTTCGCAAGTCGAAACTGAAAAATTAGACACAGCGGGTTCTATTTTTAGATCAGTGCGCATGCAATCTGTCAGAAAAAAACACTTCTGCTTTAATTGAAAAGCAGGACATTTATGGTCATAATCATTGGTATTGTGGAGAATATAAGCTACATGTCATTAATTAATTCTGAGGATGAGAGTACAGTCTCGCTTTGGCAAAGGGTGTAAGAATACGCTCTGTGGAAAAGTTAGCGCACTCCAGGAGTGCGCTAACAGATTTAAGCGCATCGCCATTAGCCAATCAACTGGTTCACATCAGTCATGTGACACCAGTACTTACTGACAATTATTATTATTATTATTATTATTATTATTATTATTATTATTATTATTATTATTATTATTATTATTATTATCATAGCGTAAGATGTTTTGACATTCCTAAAGGCAAATGGACCCGGTGCCTTTGCTGTATTGATGTATAGATGTCTGGCCTGAACCTCTCTGTCCATCAGCAATGTTCATGACGTTCGACCTGACAGGTTATTATGGAGAAAATACTTCTCCAGGGATACAGGTGCCAATGTCTAAAGTCAAAATCATTTCCCCCCCTGAGTGACCAGACTTGGCCAGAGAGCACTACTCCTGATGCTAAACTTTGAAGAACTGTGGAAGACCTGGCCAGAGAGCACTACTCCTAATGTTAAACTTTGAGGAACTGTGGAAGACTTGGCCAGAGAGCACAACTCCTGATGCTAAACTTTGAGGAACTGTGGAAGACCTGGCCAGAGAGCACAACTCCTGATGCTAAACTTTGAGGAACTGTGGAAGACCTGGCCAGAGAGCACTACTCCTAATGCTAAACTTTGAGGAACTGTGGAAGACTTGGCCAGAGAGCACAACTCCTGATGCTAAACTTTGAGGAACTGTGGAAGACCTGCGCCGAACTTGCCAGTTCATAAGATCAGCAGGCCTAAGACTATGGGTGACTCAACCGTCGAATGCAGAAGAAGAAGAAGACAATAATGTTAAGGGCAATAACCCTATGATCACAGCACAATGTATTTAAACAACAAGTCGCGTAAGGCGAAAATACAACATTTAGTCAAGCTGTCGAACTCACAGAATGAAACTGAACGCATTGCAATTTTTCAGCAAGACCGTATACTCGTAGCATCGTCAGTCATCTGCTCGTGGCAAAGGCAGTGAAATTGACAAGAAGAGCGGGGTAGTAGTTGCGCTGAGAAGGATAGCACGCTTTTCTGTACCTCTCTTCGTTTTAACTTTCTGAGCGTGTTTTTAATCCAAACATATCATATCGATATGTTTTTGGAATCAGGAACCGACAAGGAATAAGATGAAAGTGTTTTTAAATTGATTTCGAAAATGTAATTTTGATAATAATTTTTATATTTTTAATTTTCAGAGCTTGTTTTTAATCTAAATATAACATATTTATATGTTTTTGGAATCAGAAAATGATGAAAAATAAGATGAACGTAACTTTGGATCGTTTTATAACAAAAATTGTTTTTTAAAAATTTTCAGATTTTTAATGACCAAAGTCATTAATCAATTTTTAAGCCACCAAGCTGAAATGCTATACCGAAGTCCGGCCTTCGTCGAAGATTGCTTGGCCAAAATGTCAATCAATTTGATTGAAATATGAGGGTGTGACAGTGCCGCCTCAACTTTTACAAAAAGCCGGATATGACGTCATCAAAGGTATTTATCAAAAAAAAGAAAAAAACTTCCGGGGATATCATTCCCAGGAACTCTCATGTCAAATTTCATAAAGATCGGTCCAGTAGTTTAGTCTGAATCGCTCTACACACACACACGCACAGACACACACACATACACACACACACACACACACACACACACACACACACACACACCACGACCCTCGTCTCGATTCCCCCTCTATGTTAAAACATTTAGTCAAAACCTGACTAACTGTAAAAAACAATAATCTCAACGATCATGTACCCGTTTGGATAATTTCTTTCTCCAACTTTTGGAGTGAGATGTTATTATAAGAGAAATGCTGTTTCTAGTGAACAAATTCCTTAATGATCGTAAGAATTTAGTACAGTAATTCTAGTAAACCGCAACATGGCAGCGAGGATTACCAAGACTCGCAAAGGTCGTCTCTCGTTCGTCCCTCCACCGTTGTATATAAGATTAATCTCATTAAGGAAGGGGTGAGGCTGCATCTCTCCCCCCCCCACCCCCCTCCTTCTCCCCCCTTTCCATTCCCTGTGGGGAACTGCAAAATCTCAGTGCCAGCCTTGTTTACCTGACAGGTAAGCAGTTGGAGGTTTGGTTTACCTGCCCTTGCATACCTGACGCCTGCATACCTGTCTAAAACATACGTGGTAAAAGCGGTCGATGATTTTTGCATTATGCCAGGGAGTAAAGAAATTAGGTTTAAGAAAGGGGTAGGGGGTTGGGGTGATGGGCGGGGGGGGGGGGGGTGGTATACAGGATAAAGAGGAGTCAGTTTGAGGGAGATGGTGGGTAAAGGGAGAGAGAATTAGAGAGAGAGAGAGAGACAGACAGAGACAGAGAGAGAGAGAGAGACAGAGAGAGACAGAGACAGAGACAGAGAGAGAGAGAGAGAGAGTCCAACAGAGCAGGATCTTGGAAAACGGTCGATGATGTTTAGTATAATGCCAAGTATTAAAAGAGACAAGCTTGAAAAACGGTCAGGTAGGGGCTCTGGGCTAGGGGGGGGGGGGGGGAGAGATCGACAGGGAGGGAAAGAGATATGTGAGTAGGAAGGGGAGTAACGGCTCAAAAGGGAGTTCATTCAGGAATTTACGAGTGTGTTTGTCTGCGAGAAACGATGATCTGGGAATGGTCTTGACTTTCAAGTGTGCGGTTTTACGGCATTCAGATGTCTTGAAAAGTCGTT
>NC_090256.1:44778214-44793214 GCF_037325665.1 Littorina saxatilis
GGGGGAGGGAGGGAGCGACACAGAGCCCAAACTTATTTATTCTGTCTTGACTTTAAAGGCATTGTTTATCTTACCAACTGATCTGTGTAATTGGCAAAATTCGATTGTTTAATACCGACATGCCGTATTTTTCGTTTTAATATTCACTTTCAGGCAATTCAGATTGTTTGAACCCAAAAGATATTGCATGCGCATATTTATTTTGCTCATGTTGCGGAAATAAAATATAAGGAGAAAAGCAAGCTTCGCTGAAAAGACACACAGCATTGCGCAAACTACAATGAAAGGATCAGGAAAAACCCATACCGAACGATAATCTAAGAATTTGGCAAACTTGCCTATTACAGAAACACTATAGAAACCCCGTTGATAGAGACAGTTCAAGGTAGCGATAGTGAGCTAATTTGTCGTTTTCATCACTCCAAGGTAAATCTAAGTATATATACACACACAATTGAAGACTTAATGTCTATTCGACCACAGTCCAGTTGAGAGCTGCATCTGTTCACACTCTAAACTACGGGGTTCCACTTTTGAACACCCTTTCTGTAACCACTTTTGAACACCCTTACTGTGACCACTGTTGAACACCCTTTCTGTAACCACTTTTGAACACCCTTTCTGTGACCACTTTTGAACACCCTTTCTGTAATCAGTTTTGAACACCCTTTCTGTAACCAGTTTTGAACACCCTTTCTGTAACCACTTTTGAACACCCTTTCTGTAACCACTTTTGAACACCCTTTCTGTAACCACTTTTGAACACCCTTTCTGTAACCACTTTTGAACACCTTTTCTGTAACCACTTTTGAACACCCTTTCTGTCACTGGTTTGAACACCCTTTCTGTCACTGGTTTGAACACCCTTTCTGTCACTGTTTTGAACACCCTTTCTGTCACTGTTTTGAACACCCTTTCTGTCACTGTTTTGAACACCCTTTCTGTAATCAGTTTTGAACACCACTTTTGTAATAAGTTTTGAACACACTTTCTGTAACCACTTTTGAACACCCTTACTGTGACCACTGTTGAACACCCTTTCTGTAACCACCTTTGAACACCCTTTTTGTAACCACTTTTGAACACCCTTTTTGTAACCACTTTTGAACACCCTTTCTGTAACCACTTTTGAACACCCTTTTTGTAACCACTTTTGAACACCCTTTCTGTAACCACTTTTGAACACCCTTTCTGTAACCACTTTTGAACACCCTTAACCTTTCTGTAACCACTTTTGAACACTGTGTGATGAAAACTATTGTTTACCATGTACTACCTTCAGCTGGTAGAATGTTGTACTATGTCAAACCGTGTTCAAAGCATGTTACAGAAACGGTATTCAAAAGTGGAACACTTAAATTTTGAGTGCATAGCAGTATTTAACACACACACACACACACTCACACACACATACACACACACACATACACACACACATTCACACATACACACACACACACACACACACAGGCACACACACACTCTCTCCCTCCCCTAGCTCCGAAACTGTGTATATCGCTGAAGATGAAAACACAAGAGGAGCCGTTATAATGTGTGTGTGCTACGTTGCTTACAAAACCTTTAACAAGCGCTATGAATGTCGTCTCGCCCTATCTCACCGCAATTCAGCCAGGCTTCAGGAAATTGGCCATGCTGCGAATGTTTTTCTAACTCAACACTGCACTATCACAACAATCCACATTACAAAAATGTATTTCCGACCCTATTTCTCACAAACCTGATATAAAAGGGATTTTCGCACTGCCAAAAGCTGTTGCCGCGCACAGGAGTAGAAGTAGCAAAGGCAGAGCGGACATTTGCATAACCACACCAGGAATTTGAAAGGGCGACAATCGATCATCATAAACCACTTCGATTATCGGCCCTGGCTCATAACTTTCACTGTTCCTCGTTGGGTGGAATAGCTGCCAAGTGGTGACCGCAACGTAGTGTGGAAATCCTGCTTTGCCAATTGATAACAGGACAAAACTCGCAAAAATAGATATTTGAACCCTCATAGGCTCTGTTAATGTGTGCATATTTTTTTTTAATGAAAGCCCTGCTTTGCCTACTAATAACGAGACACAAAGTGCAACACTTTTTCCTGCTGAAATGGGCAAGTTAGCATTTTTAGAGGTGTTTTTTTCGCTTTTCATTCTCTTTCATATTTCCAATAATCAAACATCGTTAAAATCTCAAAGTGTTCGGAAAAAAAGACTGGAGAGGTAGATACAATTTCAAAAAACACCCCCACAGAAACAAAACAACAAACAACCAAACAACCAAACAAACACCACCACCACCGTTGCTAACACAATCCTCACCACCAACAACCATGAGCAATGTATTACATAAACATAGGCCTAGACACACACCTAAAGAAACAATCAATTTGGTATTTATGTCAATATCTGAACAGCCAGAAGTGCATTAAACTAGAAGTAGATCCTAATTATACCTGTGATACATCCAATACAAGAACGTTCCCTAACACGAAGAAAACGAATTCAGTGATCACATTATGCTGAGACATTTGTCACACAATTTAGCATAATACCCTCTTCGCTCATTTTATGCTGGGTTGAGATTCAACCAAGTGAGTTTGGTGAACACAATCAGGGCCATACCCTGACCAGAGTACCATAAGAAAGCACGTCCAGAGACAACGAGTGGTCACGGGGTGTAAAGACTCCAGGTTTACGACAGGTCGTGAGTGCTGGGTCTACAGTCGGTATGGTTGTGTGTGTTGTAAAATCGTGTCAATTAGCTTTTACGGGAATCGTAATCCCCCAGAAGTCAAGTTGTTAGCAGGCGCAGGTCTCTTCACGTATGTATTGACAGAGACATTAAAATCACCACACTTAATTGGTGATAACAAATTGCGAGTTTCATACAATCACATCATAATTGACATCACAATTGAAAATGTGTGTGTGTGTGTGTGTGTGTGTGTGTGTGTGTGTGTGTGTGTGTGTGTGTGTGTGTGTGTGTGTGCGTGTGTGTTTAATGATTTTGTATTACGAATCTACCAATGCCTATTTTGAGTGTTGTGGAGTTATCTGGTGTACGAGCTCTCAGTTTGAACCCACGACTGTTGATGTCCTCTGAATTAAAATCCACGATTTAATGTGATGTCCTAAACTATACATACACACTTATACGATGTTTCCAGTCACAAAACAAGAACACCCAATCCTGAACTGGGCCATCCACTGTCATGTTTCCACAAACAACAAACATGTCGACTATTGTTCGAGATTGTTCAAATTTAGACTGTCCAATAGCGAGAACCAGTTACTCCTGAACTGAAGACCTACTTCGAAATAACAATAACAGAGGAAGACACGTCCATGTCCAGCATAAGAAAACAACAACATTATCTTGCCCAATGGTCGAGACTGCTGCACACCTTAAAACAGTTTTCTACAGTAAGGAACGAGAACCACTGCCCATGATCGCATACCATCCCGCAATATCAATACAAGCATTATCACCCATGATCGCATACCATCCCGCAATATCAATACAAGCATTATCACCCATGATCGCATACCATCCCGCAATATCAATACAAGCATTTTCACCCATGATCGCAGACCATCCCGCAATATCAATACAAGCATTATCACCCATGATCGCATACCATCCCGCAATATCAATACAAGCATTATCACCCATGATCGCAGACCATCCCGCAATATCAATACAAGCATTATCACCCATGATCGCAGGCCATCCCGCAATATCAATACAAGCATTATCACCCATGATCGCAGACCATCCCGCAATATCAATACAAGCATTATCACCCATGATCGCATACCATCCCGCAATATCAATACAAGCATTATCACCCATGATCGCATACCATCCCGCAATATCAATACAAGCATTATCACCCATGATCGCAGACCATCCCGCAATATCAATACAAGCATTATCACCCATGATCGCATACCATCCCGCAATATCAATACAAGCATTATCACCCATGATCGCAGACCATCCCGCAATATCAATACAAGCATTATCACCCATGATCGCAGACCATCCCGCAATATCAATACAAGCATTATCACCCATGATCGCAGACCATCCCGCAATATCAATACAAGCATTATCACCCATGATCGCAGACCATCCCGCAATATCAATACAAGCATTATCACCCATGATCGCAGACCATCCCGCAATATCAATACAAGCATTATCACCCATGATCGCAGACCATCCCGCAATATCAATACAAGCATTATCACCCATGATCGCAGACCATCCAGCAATATCATTACAAGCATTATCACCCATGATCGCAGACCATCCCGCAATATCAATACAAGCATTATCACCCATGATCGCAGACCATCCCGCAATATCAATACAAGCATTAACACCCATGATCGCAGACCATCCCGCAATAAGTTGGCATGGTTGTTGAAAGTGTTCGCTGGGTATGTGTGTATATAATACTGTGTATAGCATATATGAATATTGTGTGAACAGTACATGTGGTGATTTTTGTCCGTATAGTTAATTGTCAAGTTTTATGTCGGTTGTACATTTATTTGTTCTATTCTGTATGTTCTTTTGTAAAGGGCCTAGAGCCATGGGTTAGGCACTTAAAAATGTCCACTTATTATTAGTAGTATTAATATCAATACAAGCATTATCACCCATGATCGCAGACCATTCCGAAATATCAACAATACAAGCATTATCACCCAGACTATCCGCAATATCAACAATACAAACATTATCATCCAGACCATCCCGCAATATCAACAATACAAGCATTATCATCCAGACCATCCCGCAATATCAACAATACAAGCATTATCATTCAGACCATCCCGCAATATCAACAATAAAAGCATTATCATCCAGACCATCCCGCAATATCAACAATACGAGCATTATCATCCAGACCACCCCGCAATATCAACAATACAAGCATTAACACCCAGACTATCCGCAATATCAACAATACAAGCATTAACATCCAGCTTATCCCGCGATATCAACAATACAAGCATTATCATCCAATGTCCAGAACTATACAACGATTATGTCCTCAACTAATGATCGAATCAAGGCCGGGATGGACACCGGTCTAATTTAAGTGCAGACTCGGAGACGATATCAATGTCTCACCCCCGTGTCACCAGACCTCGGTCATTCTGCCGTAAGTGCAAGTGGCTGGTTACACGCACACACCAGTCCTGTGTGTCTCATCTAAAGTCGGGGTAACACCCGAGAACATGCCCCTAATGGTTTCACGTGAGAGCTTAAAACAACATTATGATCATATCATCCTCAACTAATTCTCACAGCCAGACAACTTTTCAACAGGCAATCCCACAAACTGACATCCAGTGTGCAGTGTGACGAAACAAGAAATATATTCCAAATAAGCCATCACACCAAGACTGATGATGTTATAATATTTTGTATTGTATTTTTTTCAATACAAAATATTATAACTAAACAAATTATTATATATTATGAAGTTACCTGCATGAGAATACCGAAGCCAGGAAACATGGCGGCCCTTCTGCTTTTGACAACACAACTTCTGACAGACACACTGTGGGAGAGCGAGTGACGCAAAAGGTCAAAGGATGATGCCGTGCTAACAATTGATAGCAGCACCTTTTCAACCTAACTTTGGCATCATCATCTCTGATGTAGAATGTGAGTGCGCTTGCTTTCCCCCCCTCCTTTGTGACCGATAAACACTAAGGAGTGTGGAGGGGATTACTCGGAGGGGAATGTGTGTGTGCGTATATGTGTGTGTGTGTATATGATGTGTGTGTGTGTATATGATGTGTGTGTGTGTGTGTGTGTGTGTGTGTGTGTGTGTGTGTGCTTGCGTGCGTACGTGTTTGTGTCAGTGACAACGTGTGTGCACTATGTGTATGGAGAGAGAGAGAGAGAGAGAGAGAGAGAGAGAGAGAGAGAGAGAGAGAGAGAGAGAGAGAGACAGAGAGAGACAGAGACAGAGACACAAAAATAGAGAGAGAGAGAGAGAGAGAGAGAGAGAGAGAGAGAGAGACTATCATCAGAGGAAATCGAGTACGTACTCTACATGACATTTTCAGTGCTATTACTTTTTGTCACTGAATATTGATATACCTCGTTTTAAGGAAGCATTAAGCCGATTTCACCCCGATTTCTTCCCGATTTAAGCAGCGATTTAAGCAGCACTTGAATATTCAACGCAGGGATGTTGTTACATTTTCTCAAATATAATATGTTAGCACCCCGAAACCCTCGACGCAGATCTGGAATGTCTGGGGTCTCTTGCCAACTACCGGTGTAACGGTATCGGTTTTTGCCTGGGCCTAGCTTTTGCATTTGGCCTTGTTGATCTCGTATAAACTCCACACTGAATTTTCCCCCTCCATTACACAAGTACTGATGATCTACCTTTGGTACTTTACGCTCATGGGGTCAAATGCGTTCCAAACATATTTGTTTAAACTTACAAAAATACTTCATCACAAAGTCCTTCCCTTCTTAATTCAAAGGACGTAGCCACTCGGTGCACGTTGCGAAGGAGTCGAATTTTGGAAACCCCTGTTGATCCTGGGAGATCAGAAAAATCTCCACCCTTAAAACATCAGGCGCAGCAGGGATCTGGGGCCAGTTTCATAAGATAGCAGTGAACCGACTGACAGTCGATCGACTGCCCAATCGATCGACTGTGGTTGATCGCCGGGTCACCGAAAAGCGCGTTTCACGAGCGAATCATCGTCACCCGCGGACAACCGCAGTCGACCGACTGTACAGTAATCCGAATGGCCAAGTCGAAGGCTAAATTTAGCAACATTACCACTTCCGTTTGCTCATTCGCACGTGGAAATGGCCGATTTCGAAGAAAAAACTAGTCTCGGCCCGCTCAAAATAACAATGACCGAGACTTTCAGTAATTCCTTCGCGTGACGTCTAACCCTCTTACGCCATAATGTGACGTCTTCAAGACATAACCCTGACTTGTCTCCTGGATTACTGTGTCATGATAGATACATTTTGAAGAACAATCACAAGGTTTGGCTCACAATCCAAAAAAGTGTGAGCATTCTGCCATTGACTGTGCGGATAATTATTACATTTATTTTCGGTTTACAGCAGTAAGCCGAACACAGTGTTGGGGGGAGAGCATCACAGTGTTTGGCCGACTTCCGGTGAGACGACCCGCAGTCGGCCGACTGAAATTTTGTTCGTGAAACCCGATAACGTCGGATTACTGTGGTTCTCTCGGACAACTGCAGTTGGTCGACTGTGTTTCTGGCTTATGAAACTGGCCCCAGAACACTTAATCTTTCGCATGGGAGGCCGGCGTCTTATCCACTGGGCCATTGCACCCACTTTCCTATGTGATGGTACTTTTCACCGGACTGTACGTGCCTTTAATCGACGCTTAATTTAGCCACTGAGCATTCATCGAAAGCAACATAGCTTCTTATCTCCCAGCAACCAAGCAACCATACAACCGCAGCAGGAGCACGCAAACGAAGATGCAGCCCATAGAAAAAGAGAGGGCGGATAATTCACATAATATTTATAGGCCTACATTTGATGGCGAGCACAGATAATAATAAGGAAAGAGAGACAGGGGACAATGCTGAGAAGATCGCAGCGTGTGTTATAAATTAAATCATTTTCCCAAACAACATTATTACCCTCAGGTAAACGCGAATGACATATACAGAAGAAAGACGAGACAACAGCATGTGTTTTGTGATTCAAGGATGATTATAAACTACATTAACTATTACCCTCAGGCAAACACAGATAATACACAAGAAATGGAAACGAGGAATATGTGCAGAAGACAAGACAACATCGCGTGTAATAAATTAAAGGATAGACAAAAGTTATATTATCACTCTCAGGTAAGCAAAGTACGTACAAGAAAGAAAGAAATTCGATGGTGATACACATGACACAACAGCGTGTGTTCTATAAGTTAAAGGGTTGTCACAAGCCATATCTTTCCATTCAGTAAACTTAAATAATGTGCAGGAACTGAGAAAGAAAGACGAGTACAATATGAATAAGACAACAGGGCGTGTTGTGAATTAAATGATTGCAACATACTACATTATTAACCCCAGTATACACAGATATGAGATAATATACAAAAAAGAAAACCCCCAGGATAACATCAGATAACTGTGCGTGTTATATGAATAAAAGGATTGCCACAACATATATTACCCTCAGGCTCGTCGTCTCGACCTTGCGATTCATAGTGAATATAGCATCGCAGCGAACTTGGATATGGTCACACCGATTTTCCATATCACACTGGTTTGACACACAAGGCAATCCCGTCACTCGAGTCACCAGTTCGTAACACCGGTGTCAATTCACACTGTTGCGCACTCCGTCACACGCACATTATGGTCATCTCAAACGTTTCACAGTTTTGAAAGCAGCGTCGAGGTGGTTTTCCTTTTAAGATGGAAGTCAAGACGGCCAAACTTGTGTAATTAGCCCCGCATTCTAAACATTGTTTCAAGAATAGCTTCACAGTGTTTCAAGAAAACCCTAACAGTGTCTCAAGAAAAGCTTAAAAGTGTCTCAAGAAAAGCTTTAAAGTGTCTCAAGAAAAGCTTAAAAGTGTCTCAAGAAAAGCTTTAAAGTGTCTCAAGAAAAGCTTAAAAGTGTCTCAAGAAAAGCTTTAAAGTGTCTCAAGAAAAGCTTTAAAGTGTCTCAAGAAAAGCTTAAAAGTGTCTCAAGAAAAGCTAAAAAGTGTCTCAAGAAAAGCTTTAAAGTGTCTCAAGAAAAACTTTAAAGTGTCTCAAGAAAAGCTTAAAAGTGTCTCAAGAAAAGCTTAAAAGTGTCTCAAGAAAAGCTTAAAAGTGTCTCAAGAAAAGCTTAAAAGTGTCTCAAGAAAAGCTTTAAAGTGTCTCAAGAAAAGCTTAAAAGTGTCTCAAGAAAAGCTTAACAGTTTATTAAGGAGGTTTCACACAGAAAACCTCCCCATCGTACACGTTTTTCGGTGCAAACCACACTGTCACATATCCTCCAACAGAAAATATTTTCGATGTCGTTGTTTCACAGCGAACAGAATTCGATCACGTCTTTTGAAACAGGAAACCTCAGGTCCACTGCAGAAGTTTCAAAACTGGGAAGGTATTATCCTCAAATATATCTTCACAACGCAAACTATATCCAGTGTGTACATTTCATAGTCAGCACACCAGTATTACATAGTGTCACGTACTTTTACACAAAAACATGTATCTCCGGTGCTAAAAAAAAACCCACGTCTCGGGTGCATAAGTTACACACTGAACTCCATACCTTCACGGCATTTCCAGCAAAAAAAGTTTCACAGCAACACTACAGTTCCTATGGCAGAGATGACAGTGGAGACATAACTGATATTGTCACATATCTCCACATAGAAAATCACATCTCCAGCTCACAAGTTTCCCTGTAAATGCCCTCATATAACAAAGGCTCAACGCCAGAGCAACAGAAAGAAAGTCCACACTGAAAAAATAACCAGTACGTATATATATACAGACGTCTCACAGTGAACACAAAACCCTTTTTACATTTAGTCAAGTTTTGACTATATGTTTTAACTGTTTTAACGTAGAGGGGGAATCGAGACGAGGGTCGTGGTGTATGTGTCTGTCTGTCTGTCTGTCTGTGCGTGTGTGTGTGTAGAGCGATTCAGACTAAACTACTGGACCGATCTTTATGAAACTTTACATGAGAGTTCCTGGGAATGATATCCCCGGAATTCTTTTTCTTTTTTTCGATAAATGTCTTTGATGACGTCATATCCGGCTTTTTGTAAAAGTTGAGGCGGCACTGTCACACCCTCATTTTTCAATCAAATTGATTGAAAGTTTGGCCAAGCAATCTTCGACGAAGGCCGGACTTAGGTATTGCATTTCAGCTTGGTGGCTTAAAAATTAATTAATGACTTTGGTCATTAAAAATCTGAAAATTGTAAAAAAAAATGTTTTTTATAAAACGATCCAAATTTACGTTCATCTTATTCTTCATCATTTCCTGATTCCAAAAACATATAAATATGTTATACTGGGATTAAAAACAAGCTCTGAAAATTAAAAATATAAAAATTATGATCAAAATTAAATTTTCGAAATCAATTTAAAAACACTTTTATCTTATTCCTTGTCGGTTCGGAAACATCACCCGGCACACATGTTTTACAACATCCCTCACATAACAACGGTTAAGCAAGAGTGTTACGACAAAAGACTTCACACTACTCGAGACACAATTCGCCGTAAAGATCTTTCCGCCAAGTTGGTTTCGCAATGGAGCTCGGTGGCCCACGTTAAGGCCAGTTTCCAACACACTAACTCTACTCTCTATAGCGTCATTCCGTCTGACTGCCCACTCGAACACCCATACAACAGGGTCAAAACGTCTGTTTCCCTTCGCTTGTTTTCTTTTGAGAGAAAAAGAGGGAGAAAAAGAGAAGGCCCGGGGTTAATGAGAAAAATCGCTGTTTAAAAACGTGTGTATATATATAGTGTGTATTGCATATGATTATTGTGTGAACAGTACATGTGGTGATTTTTGTCTGTATGATTAATTGTTTTATGTAGGTTGTACATTCAATTGTTCTATTCTGTATATGTTCTTTTGTAAAGGGCCTAGAGCCATAGGTTAGGCACTTAAAAATGTCCAGTTATTATTATTATTATTATTATTATTATTATTATTATTATTATTATTATTATTATTATTATTATTTAAGTTATTGAGACAACCCAGTGCATTAAGGGATTTATAGAGCAAATCGAGAAAATTCATTATTGAACGAAGCGCATAGCGCTGAGTTCAATAATTATTTTCGAGATTTGCTCTATAAATCCCTTAGTGCACTGGGATTGTTTCAATAACGATATTGTCAGTACCGCCATAGAAAAAAGAAGATTCCAAACGCACATTTTGCAACGCGCATTTGAATAGGCATAACTGTGTGGTCAGGTCGTGTACAGTAAAGATCTACTTTTGTGTGGGGTGTCTCAAGTGTGTCGTGCTTTCGTCACACGCATTTTAATTTCTGTTGGTAAATTCCAGTGTAGCGTTAATCTGAACAGTGATGATCTTTCAGAGAGACCTCATTTGAACTCGGAGAAAGGGCTGTGCTCTTCATTATTTGCGATTCGAAACCTCCAGTCGAGCTTCGACGGATTGACTGTGCGGAGTGACTCCCCTTGAATTGACTCGAAACGGGACTCGACGGTTCGCACATTTTCAAAACAAATGTGGCATATTTCTCGTGTTGTATCTTCACTCATCGGGGAGTCTGATACTAAATATGAACGGTAAGAATGCTCTGAACCCTACACGTATTATATCCCCATCGTTTTTTCGTTCACATTTGCCCAACATGTTAATTTGCTGAGCGGGGTTAATGTCGTCTGCTACTGCTAGGCTACCTGGGCAATCGAACCACTGCAGTCTGCACTGAGTGTGCACGCATGGTAATAAGTCTTATATATGGTAAGAACGTTCTGAACCTTACACGTTTTCGATTACGATTTTTCTTGCCTTGAAATAATAATTCGGAAACCATTCATTTACTGAACTGATGTAGTCGTATTTCTGTGTAGTCTGCTACAGAGTCGATCGAGTCAGTCATCCAAACTGGTCTAGCTGGTACGTTATCGGAATAACACTTGTGTTTTCTGTTAGCCGCTGGGAATTGTATACTAACTCATCATTTGGTAATGTGGATGATAAGCTACATGCTACTAACACGGCATATGAGAAGAATCTATGCAAGTCGGCGAAAATTAGATGAAACACAGCGGCTTCTATTTTTAGATCACTGGGATCTGAACCTTACACGTTTTCGATTACGATTGTTCTTGCCTTGAAATAATAATTCGGAAAACATTCATTTACTGAACAGATGCAGTCGTATTTCAGTGTAGTCTGCTACGTGCTGATCTAGCTGCTACCGTCTCTGCTGCTACGTTATCGGAATAACACTTGTGTTTTCTGTTAGCTGCTGGAAATTGTATACTAACTCATCATTTGGTAATGTGGACAATAAACTACATGCCACTAACATGGCATAATTATGAGAGGAATCTTCGCAAGTCGAAACTGAAAAATTAGACACAGCGGGTTCTATTTGTAGATCAGTGGCAACTGTGGCACAGGCACATGCAATCTGTCAGAAATAAAACCCATCTTCTGCTTTAATTGAGAAGCAGGAAATTTATGGTCTTAATCATTGGTATTGTGGAGAATATAAGCTACATGTCATTAATTAATTCTGAGGATGAGAGTACACTCTCGCTTAAGCAAAGGGCGGAAGAATACGCTCTGTGGAAAAGTTAGCGCACTCCAAGAGTGCGCTAACAGTTTTAGCGCATCGCCATTAGCCAATCAACTGGTTCACATCAGTCATGTGACACCAGTACTTACTGACAATTATTATTATTATTATAAACGTTGGAAAATTCGTAACTTAATAATTTGTAAATGTACTCTTTCCTATCACTACTCCTTCCCTGTGAAGATGACACTGTTTGTTTGTTTCTTTCTTTCTAAAATAATTTGTTGTTTGTTTGTTTGTTTGTTTGCTTAACGCCCAGCCGACCACGAAAGGCCATATCAGGGCGGTGCTGCTTTGACATTTAACGTGCGCCACACACAAGACAGAAGTCGCAGCACAGGCTTCATGTCTCACCCAGTCACATTATTCTGACACCGGACCAACCAGTAATAATTTGTTGGATTGAATTAGTTTTAATTAACTAAAACAAATGACAAAATCCAGCGGCCGCGGTTCTCTTCTAAAAATTCAAAGCGAAAAAAAAAGAACAGTAAACGAGCGTGTATAATTGGTGCAAATATCTTTTACACACACCTCATCCGATACTGCATTTGCAATTCAGATTAACACGAATTAAAGCACGTCGCCTTGAGTCATTTAAGATCGTTGAGAAAAAAAAGAAAAGAATATCTTCAACGTGGAGGATTGGGGAGGGGGGGGGGGGGAGGGGGGGGGGGGGGGGGGGGAGGGGGGGGGGCATAATGCCAAAAGAAAATGCCTGTGTCATAGGTTGAAGGAAGGATTAGAAATCTGTCTCGCTTAAAGAATATTTTTGTCTGCGTCAGGCATTGTGTCAAGGTGACCCCGAAGTCTTTGCTGTTTTTGTGTGCTGAGTTGGACGCTTTTGTTGAATTCATTTTGTACCTAACACGTACGTATTTCAATCTGTAAAAACAAAGCAGCAGCAGAAATTGTCCTCTTTGCACAGGATGCAGCAAGGCTGTTGTGTTTTGGTGTGTGCCTGGTCTGAAAGGTGTTCTCATGCAGAGTAAAAGCCTGAGCAGATCTGTGGTGGTTTACACTCCAAGGATTTTTATCTTTAATGATGTACAATACCGATACATGCATAGCCTGGCGGTGACCTTTCGTGTTTTATTTTACTGCTGATATGACGACGTCACCAGGCACTTGTTCTCGAAACTTCTTGGTCACTTCCTCCGGAGACATATATACAGAAGAAGGGACAGACTTCTTAAGTGACGTCATTATTCGCATTATGACGTCTTCTCGACATTTGTTTTCTCTTTGACGTTATAGATTTCACATTGGAAGAGAGTGCCAAGAAGAGACGTCTTGGTTTATTTGGTCGGTGTTGTTTGTCATTAATAGATAAATATTATTCGGAGGTGAATACGACAGTTTGCACGAGAAAGACGTTCCCTTTAACAATGACATGACATGTTTATAAATCAATATTGCCAAACAGCCGCAAGGTCTGAAGCAATCACGGCTGAATTATAATTTTATTAAATCAAAAGATGCATGATAGCACTCTGGGTTAGGGTTAGTGGAAATATGACATGTGTGCTTGTTATTATATGTGAACCTATGTGTTTTATGTGTTGTTGTCTTATCAGTCAATAAGATTCTTTGAAAATGTTATAATCGTTTACAGTCAGAAAAAAATTAATTTTAATTTTGCATTTTAATGTAATATTTTAACGGACAATAAATTGCTGTTATAGTTATCATAATTGTTCTGCGGATGGAAAAATTACCAACGTGGTTCAGGTCGTGATTATTAACAATATAAACAACCATAGGATTCTGAAAGAGAATGTTAATTTATGTCTAGGCAATCGTGAACTTTTCACAAACTGGTAGTTGTTGTAAACAGTTGTTTCAATGTGTTGTGTGCGCGCGTGTGCTTGTATTTATATATATATGTATCTATATATAAAACATCAGAAATTGTGAAAGAAACAATTGAAAGTCAGCAGAGACTTTCTTCCGAGATTTGTTAAAATCTCTTAGCAGAGAGAGAGAGAGAAATAAGTATCCCTTCACAGACAGCCTATTGGGAGCATCAGACCCTCCTCAAGGGGGACCGAGATTTACAGAGCAAAGTCCCTTTGTGGGGGACGTATCGCAAGGTAATCTAGTCCTGAGGAGGACCATTGTATTTGTACCTAGACCAGACACGTGTTTCTATATATACGACTTGTGTCTGTGTGTGTGTGTGTGTGTGTGTTTGTGTGTGTGTGTGTGTGTGTGTGTGTGTGTGTCCGCGATGCCAAGCCAAAGTTCTCGGTGGATCTTTTTCAAATTTGGAGACCGTATTCAGCTACACCCCGGACACAACCTCATCGATGAGATATTTCAACACGTGCTCTCA
Organism: Littorina saxatilis; assembly: GCF_037325665.1. NCBI lineage: Eukaryota > Metazoa > Mollusca > Gastropoda > Littorinimorpha > Littorinidae > Littorina > Littorina saxatilis. The sequence goes on from NC_090256.1 coordinate 44,792,899, forward strand.
GCGCGCAGCGCTGAACCGATTTTGGTTTTTCTCTGTTTTTCTCAGGATCCATTCCCAGTAACTCTTCCTTATCTTCTCCAGTGTTTTCAGCGTTTATCTCCCTTCCTTCGTGTGGCGTCAATCCATATTCCCGTTACTACGTTACTCTTTTTAGAATGTCACGATTGCACCCGTAAGTTGTCCTTACTGTACAAGTGAAAAGGTCGAATCAATTTATAGCCACGCGAAAAATACACTGTCATCTATCTCTATATATTTATAGATATAGATATACATATATATATATACGGCTTCTGTGTGTGTGTGTGTGTTTGTG
>NC_090256.1:44798214-44805714 GCF_037325665.1 Littorina saxatilis
ATAAACAAACAAACAAACTCAATTACCCAAACATGACTGTATCACATGTATTAATGTTACATTACAGATACATTGCACACTACACTTAAAATACACACCAAGGGATGGCATTCATGGATGATTAGATATAAAATAACCCTTCCCCCCCCTGTACTTACTACAGAACGTCAACAAACAGTCCCTTGACAAACTTCTCTTCACAACTCTCTATTTAGAAAGGAATCTGTACCGAATTATTTTCGCTTCAACACTTGTCCTTAAGTCTTCAGAACGACTTTAGGCCAGAAGCTGTCATCGTTGGTGTCTGGCTGGAGAGAATTCACGTCACCCTTTGAGCGACGCCCCCCCCCCCCCCCTCCCCCTTCCCCTCTACTGGCTCTACTGCCGAGCCTTGCTGAGTACTCGATCATTGGGCCCCTAGTCGGATCGCCACTGGACTGGACAACCTACGCCTCCAATCTGCCATTTTCCCGGCATTTGACCACTGCAACCCTCATGTGACACGCTGGGTTTTCACATCGACACGGGAGTGTGAACCTCAAAAACACGTCGTCACCAGCTGCAGCAGTGTAGGACTTTCTCTGTCCATTCAAAGGAAGGCAGTGTAGGACTTTTTCTGTCCATTCAAAGGAAGGCAGTGTAGGACTTTCTCTGTCCATTCAAAGGAAGGCAGTGTAGGACTTTCTCTGTCCATTCAAAGGAAGGCAATGAAGAACTTTCTCTGTCCATTCAAAAGAAGGCAGTGTAGGACTTTCTCTGTCCATTCAAAGGAAGGCAGTGTAGGACTTTCTCTGTCCATTCAAAGGAAGGCAGTGTAGGACTTTCTCTGTCCAATCAAAGGAAGCCAAACGCTAAAGCCTGATATTAATTTGGGCGAAGTCGACTTCATGGAGCTTGCTGTACGAAGTTTTGGCATTGAACGTGCGGTGCATAGACTTCCAGCAGTCGTTACAAAGTCAAATTCGGACCCAAATAAGAAATGCAATAAAAGGGTCAGTTTGGTTTAACTTTACTGCTTGGATGCTTGTGTTTCTCTTGTTATTCCATCGGGTAAAAAAGCTAAGGTTGTGTTTCGTTTGTCCTCCTTTGGCAGTTAAGTTTCGCTCCTCATCGATACTGTGTTTGTCCACTTAGTTTCTTTTTTTATTTTTTTTTTTTTATTTTTATTTTTTTTTTTTTTTTTTTATTCTCTTTTGGTGAATTTTTTTTTATTTTTTTTACATACAATGATACATATAATTCTGTACATTACAGGACATCACTTAACCAAAAGGACAGATCCATATAACCGAAAAACACTTGAACAATTACAACATACATGGGGTGGGAGGATGGGTGGGGGGGGGGGGGGGGGATGTTCAGAGCTTGGTGGTCGCAGTATCAGAAGGTTTTGAAAAAAACCAACAAAAACAAAAACAAAAAAAAAATATATATATATAAAAGGGTTACATCAAACCATGCATATACAGGCGCCAATCCTTGTAAAATTTATCTACTGTATTATTTACAACTGCGTTATACTTTTCACAAATAAATCTTTGCTTCAAATTTCTACTAAACGTCTGAAAATGAGGGGTCTTTTTGTTCATTTTGGAAATATATACATGGTGTTTGGCACAGATTACTAACACATCAAAAGCTTTATCGGTGACAACATTGTTCGCAACTCCAAGAAGAACCAGTTCTTTAGACAGTTTTAAATTGTCACAATGGGTGCAGTTCGCCTTTAGCCAATTTACAAATTCTATCCAAAAAGTCTGCACTTTATCACACTCCCAAAACATATGTAAAAGGGTTTCTTCATTTCTACCACAAAATGTACACAATGACGTATCCACAATTTTTCGCAAAAATAGAAACCGTTCTGTGGGGTCCACTTAGTTTCTATTGTCGGGCGAACGGAGCGAAAACATAAAACAGATGATGTTTCTATGATTTTTCTGCTTAGTCAAGTGGAATGAAAAGTTAGCCGTCGTCTAACTTCATCGGTCTACCACTGATACCGGCTTTTGAAATAACCCCAGGAGTCGAGTTTTACGTTTTCGTAATGGTTTGAAACACCGGTTTGACGAAGCTCCGACCAGATTTCTCTCTGTCCGGCTTGAGCGGACAGAACCGCAAAGGGCGTCTAATCGGATATGCACTGGACCCCACTCAAGGACAAGGTCATCAGGCGCAAAGCTTCCCTGTGGTCAGCCTCCGGTCCACTACGCTCACAGGCCCCCGAAATAAAACCAAACAAAGCCAATAAGAGTACAACGCATCTATGTGGCCTCTAGTTCATTTGGTCCATGGATCAACCAACTAAACCAAACACAGGTTCTGGGATAAAACTGATCGAGGTGCTATCACACTGTGTGGCTGTCATTGTCCAGACAACATTCAACGCCGCTATTCTCCATATCACGGGGAGGAGCTCGAGGGAAGGATTCTTTTTCTTCTTCTTCGTTCATGGGCTTAGACTCCCACGTTCACTCATGTTTTTAGCACGAGCGGAGTTTCACGTGTATGACCGTTTTTACTTCGCCATCACTCAGGCAGGATACGCTGATTTCGGGGGAGGCATGCTGGGTATTTTCGTGTTTCTATAACCCATCGAACTCTGACATGGATTACAGGATCTTTTCCGTGCGCACTTGGTCTTGTGCTTGCGTGTACACACGAAGGGGGTTAAGTCACTAGCAGGTCTGCACATAAGTTGACCTGGGAGATCGGAAAAATCTTCACTCTTAACCCACCAGGCAGCAGCGACCGGGATTCGAACCAGTCACGACCGGCTCCCGACGTCTTACCACCACGCCACTGCGCCCGTCGCACGATTTCAACCAGGCAGAGTCTTTCTCATAACATAAGAGGCATTCTTTGGCCTCCCCCTGTCAACCCTCAGTCCCGACCACCTTGGAAGTCTGACAAATCGCTAGAATGAAGAGTGTGTACGTTCTCGGTAATACTAGACTTGGTATCCATCTGTGTAGGCTTGCTCACCCAAAATGTGACTCTGCAGTGACCCGTTAATGTAAGCATTTCTTACAGTCATCTTGTGAAGATGTGACTCAACTTTTCAGGTCAAATAATGTTATAATCGTTTACAGGCAGGCAGGGTGTGCCGAAGAAAATTTTCCATTTTTATGTAATATTTTGCTTGACAATAAAGTGCTGTTATTGTTATTGTTATTATAAAACCATTAACGCCAGCATACAGTATTTTGGACCTGTCTTGTACATATCTTACACTTCCCTTTCTCGTCCTCTATCTTTTACTCCTTCCTTCTTTCCTTCTTCCGATTCCACCCCACCCCCTTACTGAGTCCCAACCGATCGATTTTTGTGTGTTTCCTTTAAGAATCCTACATGTGCATTTACGGCGATAATTGAGATTTGCAAGAAATCTTCTTTTAGCCCTTTCATTAACACTTTCGTGACGGGAGGTGACTATATTAGTAATAGCGCTGCAACGCCCACGGACGGGAAGTGACTATTTTAGTATTAGACATACAAGGTACACGACTCGTGATTGCTTCCCGGTTTTTGAAGCTTGCAGTAAATTGAGTTGTTTCCCTTGATACACGTGGTTTTTTCTTCCGGCTTGATCAAATTAGTGCAGATTTGCGTGGTGTTTTCGAACAAAAAAAATGAATCGAAGGCGAGCCTTGTCACGGGAGGAGATTCTCCGGATGTTGGATCTTGAGGATCCTGTAGATCATGATACATCGTGTCGTTTTAGCCTCAAGAAAGCGATAATAGCAGTGATATTGAGGAAGAAACAGTCCCGTTGTTGCTAGTACGAGTCGGCAACTACACGTTGTAGGGGGTGATACTGCTAGACGAACATGTATCTCGGAATCGTGCAGGAGCTATGGGGGCGTGGCAGCACTGATAACAATGGATGGCTGGAGCCTTCAAATCCTTTTGGAATTGTTCATAGGTGTACAGTTGGTACTTTGTTGTGAAAATGTGACTTATATTCAATATGGATTACCTAGACATCATTTGGTGAGTGTTACAGTTTTGTTTCATTTGAGTCAGGATGCTGTGAGTGAATGCGTGATTTGCTTGTTTTTTTCTCTGTACTGTCTCCTTATTTCTGTGTACAATGTTAACAATATTTCAGCTAATTCATAGGTTTTACACCTTGTTTGGTTATAAAATTATTTATAATACTTTCTGTTAAAAAATAACTTTTAAAAAAAGCAGTGGAAAATAAAACACACACAAAAAAACGTTAAAAAACACAAATTATCCCCCTTTCACCCCCCTTTCACCCCCCTTTGCTAAAACAAATCGCGTGACAAACTTATAAATAGCACGACTGAACTGGGCATCCATTTTTGAATTAGTACACAAAATTTGGTGGTGATTGGACTTAATTCAAGCTTGCTAGACAGATTTCTTTACAGTTACTGATTTTTGGGAAGTTTCTTGGTGGCAAGCTTGGGCAGGCAGGACGTTAACGCCGTGGCAGTGCTAGTCACAATAGTGTTAAAAGCGAAAATAGAAAAAAAGACGAAAGAAAGAAAGAAAGAAAGAAAGAAAGAAAGAAGTCGCGTAAGGCGAAAATACAACATTTAGTCAAGCTCAGTCAAACTCACAGAATGAAACTGAACGCACTGCATTTTCGTGGCAAAGGCAGTGAAATTGACAATCCAGAAAAGCGCGGTAGCGGTAGCGCTGAGGAGGATAGCACGCTTTTCTATATCTCTATTCTTTTTAACTTTCTGAACGTGTTTTTAATCCAAACATATCATATCTATATGTTTTTGGAATCAGGAACGGACAAGGAATAAGATGAAATTGTTTTTAAATCGATTTCGGAAATGTTTACTTTGATCATAATTTTTATATTTTTAATTTTCAGAGCTTGTTTTTAATCCGAATATAACATATCTATATGTTTTTGGAATCAGAAAATGATGAAGAATAAGATAAACGTAATTTTGGATCGTTTTATAAAAAAATAATTTTAATTACAATTTTCAGATTTTTAATGACCAAAGTCATTAATTAATTTTTAAGCCTCCAAGCTGAAATGCAATACCAAAGTCCGGCCTTCGTCGAAGATTGCTTGGCCAAAATTTCAATCAATTTGATTGAAAAATGAGGGTGTGACAGTGCCGCCTCAACTTTTACAAAATGCCGGATATGACGTCATCAAAGACATTTATAAAAAAAAATTAAAAAACTCTGGGGATATTATACCCAGGAACTCTCATGAAAAATTTCATAAAGATCGGTCCAATAGTTTACTCTGAATCGCTGTACACACACACACACACACACACACACACACACACACACACACACACACACACACACACACACACACAGACACACACACACACACACACACACACACACATACACCACGACCCTCGTCTCGATTCCCCCCTCTACGTTAAAATATTTAGTCAAAACTTGACTAAATATAAAAACGGCAAGTCGCATAAGGCGAAAATACAACATTTAGTCAAGCTCAGTCGAACTCACAGAATGAAACTGAACGCATTGCATTTTTTCCGCAAGACCGTACACTCGTAGCATCGTCTGTCCACCGCTCGTGGCAAAGGCAGTGAAATTAACAATCCAGAAAAGCGCGGTAGCGGTAGCGCTGAGGAGGATAGCACGCTTTTCTATATCTCTATTCTTTTTAACTCTCTGAACGTGTTTTTAATCCAAACATATCATATCTATATGTTTTTGGAATCAGGAACCGACAAGAAATAAGATGAAATTGTTTTTAAATCGATTTCGAAAAAAAAATGTAATCATAATTTTTATATTTTTAATTTTCAGAGCTTGTTTTTAATCCAAATATAACATATCTATATGTTTTTGGAATCAGAAAATGATGAAGAATACGATAAACGTAATTTTGGATCGTTTTATAAAAAAGTAATTTTAATTACAATTTTCAGATTTTTAATGACCAAAGTCATTAATTAATTTTTAAGCCTCCAAGCTGAAATGCAATACCAAAGTCTGGCCTTCGTGGAATTTTGCTTTGCCAAAATTACAAAATGCCGGATATGACATCATCAAAGACATTTATCGAAAAAATGAAAAAACGTCTGGGAATATCATACACAGGAACTCTCATGAAAAATTTCATAAAGATCGGTCCAGTAGTTTATTCTGAATCGCTCTACACACACACACACACATACACACACGCACACACACGCACACACACACACTCACACACACACACACACATACACCACGACCCTCGTCTCGATTCCCCCCTCTATGTTAAAACATTTAGTCAAAACTTGACTAAATGGAAAAATGGAAAAAAAGAATGACACACGTACAGACAGAAAACATGTCGCGTAAGGCGAAATTACTACATTTAGTCAAGCTGTGGAACTCACAGAATGAAACTGAACGCACTGCATTTTTTCACAATGACCGTAGTCCGCCGCTTGTGCATAACGGAGTGAAACTGACGAGCCTGTTCAGCGCGGTAGTGGTTTCGCTGTGCTGCATAGCACGCTTTTCTGTACCTCTCTTCGTTTTAACTTTCTGAGCGTGTTTTTAATCCAAACATATCATATCTATATGTTTTTGGAATCAGAAACCGACAAGGAATAAGATGAAATTGTTTTTAAATCGATTTCGGAAATTTAATTTTGATCATAATTTTTATATTTTTAATTTTCAGAGCTTGTTTTTAATCCAAATATAACATATTTATATGTTTGTGGAATCAGGAAATGATGTAGAATAAGATGAACGTAAATTTGGATCGTTTAATACAAAAATTATTACAATTTTCAGATTTTTAATGACCAAAGTCATTAATTAATTTTTAAGCCACCAAGCTGAAATGCAATACCAAAGTCCGGCCTTCGTCGAAGATTGCTTTACAAACATTTCAATCAATTTGATTGAAAAATGAGGGTGTGACAGTGCCGCCTCAACTTTTACAAAAAGCCGGATATGACGTCATCAAAAGTATTTATCGAAAAAAAGAAAAAAAACTCCGGGAATATCATTCCCAGGAACTCTCATGTCAAATTTCATAAAGATCGGTCCAGTTTTGGTCTGAATCGCTCTACACACACACACACGCACAGACAGACAGACAGACAGACAGACAGACACACACACACACACACACACACACACACACACACACACACACACACACACCACGACCCTCGTCTCGATTCCCCCTCTATGTTAAAACATTTAGTCAAAACATTCTAAATGTTAGACTAACTTATTGTCTTGTACAGAATAACAACTGTGTGAATGGTGCTATACTGAATGAAAGAGTGTGACATGAAGTTCTTGTCATATGTAAAGAGTGTGAATGACGTTTTAGTTTAGATGTCAAGCGCTTAGAGCAAGCCTTTTTAACGAAAGTTTTTGATTTAGCGCTATATAAATGTTCTTATTATTAAATGTAAAAAGAAACACAAGAGCCAAAAAGTTCATGCCTGCTATTCTCAGGACCTTATTCCCTTAGGCCTGAAACAACTAAACGGACGAGGATATATA
>NC_090256.1:44808214-44829438 GCF_037325665.1 Littorina saxatilis
CGCCCTCTCCCCTCCCTTTAAATGACCCCCTCACCGTTACTTACAGCTAGCCCAGCTGTAGCACTCAAGGAGACATTTTGCTCAAGATTCCCTATCTATTTCTTCCGGCAACTCCCTCTTATCACAAGAACCCCCGCCATACCAGTATACAGTGGAAACCCCTGTTAAGACCTCCCAATTCAATACTTGCTCTATTTTAATACCTTGCTTTTTCAGACTTTCTGTTTCTAAGCTCTGTAAATTAACCTCCATTTAAAGACTCCCTCCGTTTTAAGACCCGATTTTCACAAATTTTCGAAGGTCTTAAAAAGGAGGTGCTCCACTGTATTTTCGACTTGCCCGTCCCTATTCATCATCACTCTTACTCCCGCTTAGTGCACACGTACTGACCTCGACGTGGAGCGTGGACCCCATCTTCTGGCACCACGTCTTGTACTCGTGGCCCAGCACAGATAGCTTCCTCAGGAAGTCCCGCGTCTCCAACGCCAGGGTGGAGTTCCCGTCCAGGTCGATGTGACCTTTCTGCACCCACGTCTCGAAGACCTTGAGCACGCCGCGGTGCTGCGCAGGGATCTCACAGGGCGCAGCAAGCACGGACCCCTTCAGGGTGTGGGTGGAGGTCCGCTCGGACATCGTGGTCAGCGGGGAGTGGAGGGCGGTGTGGGTGGAGGAGGGGGAGGGGCCGGGAAGACCGAAGAAGGAGGTGCCGTACTCCTGGTGCGGAGACAGGTAGTTGCTGCTAGGCGTGGTGGGGGAGGTGATCGTGTGGATCGGAGCCGCGGCGGTGGTGGTGACGGGAGGGGGGATAGCGGGGAACTGGAACACGGTGGCGTCGGGGCTCTGGGAGGAGGTGGAGGGCTGGGGAGAGGAGGGGGCCTCGAAGTGAACCACGATGTTGGTCAGCTCCCCGCCCTTCTTTTTCCCCCCTCTTCGCTCCATCCCGTTCCCCGAGGGCGAGTCCAGGTCGCTGATGATGGCGGAGAGGTCGTTGTCCTCGGCGCCGCTGTCGTCCATGGGGGTGGTGGTGGTGATGGTGACCAGGGAGCCGGTTGCCATGGTGCTGGTGCCGTTGTCATCCCACTTGTCCTCTCCGCCGTTGAGCACGAAGCGGGCGGTGGCCAGGTCCTTGTCCGACTCGCAGTCCACCCCGATCGCCGCCAGCTTGCCCGAGGACCCTCCCATAGCGTTGGCCTTGGTCTTCCCGGCAAGGTTCTCGGGCACCGAGCTGCACCTGGAGAAGACGGGGGAGACGTCCACGGGAGGAGTGTCCATGACGAAGGTGGGCAGATTGATCAACTCGCGCTGGAAGGCCGCGATGTCCACGTCCCCGGTGGAGGAGGAAGTTGAGGGGTCCTGGCTAGCCACGCTGTCCTGGTGGGACAACACCGCCACGTTGGCGTGCGACTTGGACAGCCGCTTTTTGCTGGACCAGCGGAAGAAGGTCCGGGAGCTGGAGTTCTTCATCTCGCAGGCCGAGTCCGGGGGCTCCGGGCCCTGGTTCGGGGAGCCCAGGCTGTCCGCGTTGTGCGAGATGACAGTCAGGTCTAATGGTGTTACCAGGCTCTCCACCATGGACTTGAGGGCCAGCTTGGTCGACCCGTTCTTAGACTGCTGCTGCACATGGTTGTGACAGCTGCCCGTCTTCACCGACGTTATGGAGGACGTGTCGTTCACCTCCGACATCTCTGAGAACGTCTCGTCCCGCTCTAAGGGTACCGTCACCTGAGGGGGCTGGGAGGGGGGACCGGAGAGCGTCGCCTTGCGTTTCCGTGACAACGAGTCCCGGCTGTCCTCCCGAGCGGGCCCCACCAGAGCCCCCACCCCTCCCCCTACACCTCCCCCTCCCTCCTTTCTAGGAGGACACTCTGGCATTTTGTCGTCCACCTTGGGGGGCTTGAGCTTGGCGTCTGACGTCAGCGTCTTCCGGCGGATCATGTTTCCGAATAGTTTGTGGGCGAGGAGCCTGAGGATGATGAGAGGGTGGACCACCATGGGCAGGCCGGCGAACACGTAGTCCCTGAAGGACTGCTGGTCGAGGGCCCCCAGGAACTCCATGGACTCGGAGGGGGAGAGGAAGGGGGACACGAGGCCTTGCTGGTTGGGCATCACGTGACAGGTCAGGTCGTGGTCCGACATGCCGCTGAGAGAGTTGAGCGAGTTGCTCAGGTGGATGTAGGGGGTCTGGGACTCGCGCTCCTCCATCACCGCTTCCTGGAAACAGTTAAGCAACAGTAAGTCAACAGTCAGTCAACAGCAAGTCAACAATAAGTCAACAGTTACAGTAAGTCAACAGTAAGTCAACAGTAAGTCAACAGCAAGTCAACAGTAAGTCAACAGTCAGTCAACAGCAAGTCAACAGTAAGTCAACAGTAAGTCAACAGTAAGTCAACAGTAAGTCAACAGTAAGTCAACTGTCAGTCAACAGCAAGTCAACAGTAAGTCAACAGTCAGTCAACAGCAAGTCAACAGTAAGTCAAAAGTAAGTCAACAGTAAGTCAACAGCAAGTCAACAGTAAGTCAGTAAGTCAACAGTAAAGCAAGAGTAAGTCAACAGTCAGTCAACAGTGAAGCAAGAGTAAGTCAACAGTCAGTCAACAGTACGTCAACAGTATGTCAACAGTCAGTTAACAGTCAGTCAACAGTATGTCAACAATCAGTCAACAGCAAGGCAAGAGCTAGTCAACAGTCAATCAACAGTAAGTCAACAGAGAGTCAACAGTAAGTCAACAGCAAGGCAAGGCTTAGTCAACAGTAAGTCAACAGTAAGCCAACAGTAAGTCATAGCCACGTGCTGTTGTTGATTTTTGTATGCGAAAGTTTCTTAATTTGTGTGCAGTGGTCTACATATTGTGGTGCAGTAGAATGTTCACAAATGTAGACCTTGGTGTTGATTAAAACACTTGTTCGTGCAAATGGGCCTCGACAGAAGAACAAAAATCAGCTATCAACAAGATCACCGCGCATAGCTAGTAGTAGAGACAGAGCTGAAGGGTCAAAGCAACACAAGTAAAGGGAGGTAACCAAAATTCTGCATCTGACTGCACACAACAAAAGCTCCGCTGCTCTCCCCTGAACCACTCTCGCAGAGCGAACTACATCCCCCATCCGCACTCTCTCACACAGTGGGAACCTGTTAGTGCGAGTGGAGTGAGGTTAGTTCAACAAAGTATCCATCATTCGACGGGCGCTGTGGCGGGGTGGTAAGACGTCGGCCTCTTAATCGGAAGGTCGAGGGTTCGAATCCCGGCCGCGGCCGCCTGGTGGGTTAAGTGTGGAGATTTTTCCAATCTCCCAGGTCAACTTATGTGCCAAGTGCGCACGGAAAAGATCCTGTAATCCATGTCAGAGTTCGGTGGGTTATAGAAACACGAAAATACCCAGCATGCTTCCTCCGAAAGCGGCGTATGGCTGCCTTAATGGCGGGGTAAAAACGGTCACACACGTACGTACAATTCCACTCGTGCAGAAGAAGAACTTGAAGAAGAAGAACTTGAAGAAGAAGATCCATCATTCCTCCACTCAAAGCAGTACCCCAACTGGCAACCCGTCATAAACACTCGCACAATATTTCCCAAGATTGATGACAGGGTAAACCCGAAGGTCGGACACTGACTGCCCTTTTGACGGATCCGCACCGCTCTCTGTCTCTGCCTGTCTGTCTGTCTGTGTTTCTCTATCTGTCTCTGTCTGTCTGTCTCAGTGTCTCTCGCTCTCCCTATCTCTCTGTCTCTCTGTGATCTCTGTCTCTCTCTGTCTCTGTGTTTCTGTTTCTGTCTATCTACATGCCTGTCTGTCTGTCTGTATGTCTGTCTCTTAGTCTCCCTCTCTCTCTCTCTCTCTCTCTCTCCTTCTCTCTCTGTCTCTCTATCTCTCTCTCAATCTCTCTGTACTTTTTAGGCTGCTTTTCTAGTCAGGCGCAAATCTACCTCTTTCTTCTTCTTCTTCTGCGTTCGTGGGCTGAAACTCCCACGTACACTCGTGTTTTTTTGCACGAGTGGAATTTTACGTGTATGACCGTTTTTTTACCCCGCCATTTAGACAGCCATACGCCGTTTTCGGAGGAAGCATGCTGGGTATTTTCGTGTTTCTATAACCCACCGAACTCTGACATGGATTACAGGATCTTTTTCGTGCGCACTTGGTCTTGTGCTTGCGTGTACACACGGGGGTGTTCGGACACCGAGGAGAGTCTGCACAGAAAGTTGACTGAGAAATAAATCTCTCGCCGAACGTGGGGACGAACTCACGCTGACAGCGGCCAACTGGATACAAATCCAGCGCGCTACCGACTGAGCTACATCCCCGCCCTCAAATCTACCAAGTCCACTCTTGATATTTTTAAACTCGAGCTACCCTTAATACATTTCAATACATTTTTGTTTTGCAACCTTAAACTTAGTCTGCCTGTCTGTCTCTCTCACTCTCTGTCTGTCTATCTCTGTCTTAGTCTCTGTCTGTCTGTTTATCTGTTTGTCTATCTCTCTCTCGCTCTCTTTTCTGTCTTGTATCTAACCATGTAGGAATACCTGAGCTAACTTGGACATCATCCTTCTCCTCAGAGTAATACCCGGTCAAGATCTGACTGCAGTGTCCACCAAGATAATGACATACTGAGTGCAGAAGGAAGCATCTTGGAGTTGTTGGCTAGGACACAGTCACCGACGCCCACTTCATCTCACCACACCCTCTCCCCATTCCAGAGAAAAACAAGTCGCGTGAAGCGATATAAAAAAGTTTTAGTCAAGATCAACAACACTAACCAATCATCGCCGAGACTACATTGATATAGTCTCGGCTAACCATACTAAAGACTGAGACGGGTCACGCTCGCCGCCGCGAAGCACGCGTCCGTAGGACTTACTGAACCTATTTTCTTTTATTCTGAGCACATTTATATAGTAAACATGACATATCTATACATTTTTGAATTCAGGAGAAGATGAGGAATACAATGCAATCAATTCTAAGTCTGTTTGCGAAAAATCGATTTTAATGACAACTTTAATGAGCAAACTCATTAATTAATTCTAAAGCTTCCAAGCTGAAATGCAATACCAAAGTCCGGGCTTCGTCGAAGATTATCTGACCGAACTTTCAACCAATTTGGTTGAAAACGAGAGCGTGACAGTGCTGCCTCAACTTTCACAAAAAGCCGGATATGACGTCATCAAAGACATTTATCCCCCCAAAAAAACGTCTGGAGATAATATACTCAGGAACTCTCATGTGACATTTTATGAAAATCGGTCCAGTAGTTTTCTCGGAATCGCTTTATACACACGCACATACGCACACACATACACCACAACCCTCGTCTCGATTCCCCGTCTATGTTAAAACATTTAGTCAAAACTTGACTAAATGTAAAAAGCATTCACCTGAATGAATTCTTCTTCCTTACCCTAAATTAAAGTGTTCCACTCATGAACATCCTTTCTGTTACCAGTTCTGAACACTGTGTTAGTGTTTACCATGTGTGCTTCTTTTTCAGTAGAACTATAGAGTATGTCACACAGTGTTCAGAACTGGCAACAGAAAGGATGTTTAAAGGATGTTTAAAATTGGGAAACCTCACTGAGTTGAGAGTGCAGTCTCGCCACAGATACCACCTGGCTGGAGATTAAGATTAAGGATTTGACGATGTTTATCCGTATTAGGATGGCGTGGGTCGCGCACGACCAATACTCTGCAAAGAGGTGGTATAAGCAGCCCCAAAGAAGGAATACAGCTACCTGAATGAGCTCGGCCACCAGACCCTCCACGGAGGCGGCCTGGAGATGCATCCTGTCGTTGAAGCGGATGATGCGCCCCATGGCCATCAGCTCGATGAAGCTGTCGTCCAGTGAGTGCACTTGCAGCACCGAGTTCGTGTTGGACTCCCGGAACGCTGCAACGACAGATAGCAAGAACACTCGTGTCAGTCTAGATACTGCGACAACAGACAACAAGGAAACTCGTATCACTCAGGTTACTGCGACAAAACACAAACGTTCAGCGAGTGCACCTGCAGCACCGAGTTCCTGTTGGACTCCCGGAACGCTGCAACGACAGATAACAACAATAAAAGTCGTGTCATTATGGATACTGCGACAAAACACAACAAGAAAACTCGTATCAGTCTGAATACTGCGACACCACACAACAAGAAAACTCGTATCAGTCTGAATACTGCAACACCACACAACAAGAAAACTCGTGCCATTCTGGATACTGCGACAACAGACGACAAGAAAACTCGATAGATACTTTTTCTTTTCTTTTGTTTATGCCGGCTGTAAATTGCTATACATGTCATCAAGACAAGCTCGATGCGCCATTGGAATTTGCATGAACACATTCCTGTCACGCAAACACAATCCAGAAGCACGTGAAATCGTGAAAGTAAGCAACGAAAGTCTGTCTTTACCTCTATGCCTATTTGTTGGTGCAAAACGATTAAAATGTCTGGACACGACTTTATGTCAAGCGGTTCCAATGAAGCAAACAGATCTCCCCTTTGACGAGAATGTGGCGGGCTGGAAGTTTCTGCTGTAACATTTCCTCAGTAAATCGACACACATAGTAATTGGCATACCTGCGTTTTATCTGAAGCCTGCCAAACGATAGAATTCTTGTATTTCAGTTTGGAAACGCGAACGTTTGTTTCAGTACAGAGAGAGAGAGAGAGAGAGAGAGAGAGAGAGAGAGAGAGAGAGAGAGAGAGAGAGAGAGAGAGAGAGAGAGAGAGAGAGAGAGAGAGAGAGAGAGAGAGGAGAGAGAGAGAGAGAGAGATGAGGAGAGAGAGAGAGAGACAGAGAGAGAGAGAGAGAGAGAGAGAAGTAGAGAGAGAGAGAGAGAGAGAGAGAGAGAGAGAGAGAGAGAGAGAGAGAGAGAGAGAGAGAGAGAGAGAGAGAGAGAGAGAGAGAGAGAGAGAGAGAGAGAGAGAGAGAGAGAGAGAGAGAGAGAGAGAGAGAGAGAGAGAGAGAGAGAGAGAGAGAGAGAGAGAGAGAGAGAGGAGAGAGAGAGAGAGAGAGAGAGAGAGAGAGAGAGAGAGAGAGAGAGAGAGAGAGAGAGAGAGAGAGAGAGAGAGAGAGAGAGAGAGAGAGAGAGAGAGAGAGAGAGAGAGAGAGAGAGAGAGAGAGAGAGAGAGAGAGAGAGAGAGAGAGAGAGAGAGAGAGAGAGAGAGAGAGAGAGAGAGAGAGAGAGAGAGAGAGAGAGAGAGAGAGAGAGAGAGAGAGAGAGAGAGAGAGGAGAGAGAGAGAGAGAGAGAGAGAGAGAGAGAGAGAGAGAGAGAGAGAGAGAGAGAGAGAGAGAGAGAGAGAGAGAGAGAGAGAGAGAGAGAGAGAGAGAGAGAGAGAGAGAGAGAGAGAGAGAGAGAGAGAGAGAGAGAGAGAGAGAGAGAGAGAGAGAGAGAGAGAGAGAGAGAGAGAGAGAGAGAGAGAGAGAGAGAGAGAGAGAGAGAGAGAGAGAGAGAGAGAGAGAGAGAGAGAGAGAGAGAGAGAGAGAGAGAGAGAGAGAGAGAGAGAGAGAGAGAGAGAGGAGAGAGGGATGAGAGAGAGAGAGGAGAGAGAGAGAGAGAGAGAGAGAGAGAGAGAGAGAGAGAGAGAGAGAGAGAGAGAGAGAGAGAGAGAGAGAGAGAGAGAGAGAGAGAGAGAGAGAGAGAGAGAGAGAGAGAGAGAGAGAGAGAGAGAGAGAGAGAGTCCACTGTACTCACGCCGTCGGTCGAAGAGGTCGACTCTGCCGCCCAGCTTGTGGAAGAGTCCCATGTAGACGAGGATCCTGGCGGCGTGGTACTTGACGAACTTAGCGTACTTGGTGCTGTGGTTGGTGTAGTACCACTCGTCGGACGGCAGGAGGAGCTGCATCAGCATGTCCGACACCTCCGCCTCGTTCAGCGGTCCGTGGAACGCCGGGTTCAGCGCCAGGCACGCCAGGGATTGTAGCAACAGGCACAGCAGATGCTGGACACAGAGAATCATGAAATTTGTTAACGTGTGATGGGTACAGCAAGCAGAGCAGATGTTTAACAGACAAAAACGTGACAATTGTAAACATGTGATGTTTTGCTGACCACACACAAACAACATGTGATGCCAGGGATTGGAGCAGCAGGCACAGCAGATGCTGAACACACAAATACTTGACGGTTGAAAACATATGATGTTCTATTGTGAATACCAGTGCATGTATGCTCAGCACACAGACACGTGAAAGTTGTAAACATGTAATGCCAGGCACAGCAGATGCTGAACACACAGAGATATGACAGTTGTAAACATGCGATGCCAGGCACAGCAGATGCTGAACACAGAGAGATATGACAGTTGTAAACATGTAATGCCAGGCACAGCAGATGCTGAACACACAGAGATATGACAGTTGTAAACATGCGATGCCAGGCACAGCAGATGCTGAACACAGAGAGATATGACAGTTGTAAACATGTAATGCCAGGCACAGCAGATGCTAAACACACAGAGATATGAAAGTTGTAAACATGTGATGCCAGGCGCAGCAGATGCTGAACACACAGAGATATGACAGTTGTAAACATGTGATGCCAGGCACAGCAGATGCTGAACACACACACACGTGACAGTTATTAACATGTGATGCTGAACACAAAGAAATGTGACTGTGTAGCGGCTTAGTTTGTGTGACTATAGTGACTTTTGCGATATGAGAGCACACAGGCTGTACATTTTTGGTACGTGTCCAATGTGAGAAACGTTCTTGCCCCATGAAAGAGAGCCTCGCAAGATCTTGCCCCATGAAAGAGAGCCTCGCAAGATCTTGCCCCATGAAAGAGAGCCTCGCAAGATCTTGCCCCATGAAAGAGAGCCTCGCAAGATCTTGCCCCATGAAAGAGAGCCTCGCAAGATCTGAGATGGTGAGCCCAACTGTTTTCACGGGGAAGAACATGCATTTTAAGGATGAGGGCCAGGATTTATACAATGGTTTTAACAGACCTTGAAACCCCTGTTTTGCCCTTGGAGTATTCTCAAACAAACTTGGTGTATTTTCAGAAAAATGAGCGTACTCCACACAGCACTGGAACATCCATGATTCAAACATGCTTCACACGCGTCCGTCGCACCGTTAATCAAGTTTACCAATAATCGAAAACGAATGCGTGTTTCAATGTTTACTGACAAAAACTGTAATCATGTGTCAAAATAATGGATCAGCTTCGGGATGCGCTTGTGAAAAAAAATTAGTCTACGAATTGTTCTCGTCGTATTTTTTTCCTACTGACCATTTCAGACAATCATGCGTACACAAAACGGAAAAATCGTATGAGTTCCTAGGTCTGTTGTAACCTTACATACAGATTTCTGGTTACATCAGTCGTACTTTTGTTAGTTTACTCGGTCTCACCACCACGTACCGCAATAAATCTTCTTTATTTTGTTATCTCGCCGCTTCAATTAACACAGACAAACTCATTACCCATTCAAGTGCAGAAAGAGAAACAAACACTCTGATTAACAGCAAGGCAGACAGACAGAAAGACAGACAGTCAGACATATAGATAGACAGACAGACATATATAGACAGACAGACATATAGACAGACAGAAAGACAGACAGACAGACAGACATATAGACAGACAGACGGACAGACAGACAGACAGACAGACAGACAGACAGACGACATACAGACTATAGACAGACACATTCACATACTCAAAGATAACTTCGCAAAACACCAACCTCCAATCTTTAACCAAATCTCTGTATCAGCACGTCAATTATTACGAAAGACTGTCTATTATTATGAAAGGTTTTACCACGAGGCATTTCAGCATATTTTGTTCAAATGTATTTAGATCAATACCTTTCAACACGCAAACCAATGACATGGGGAGAATGTTATATCTATAGACATTTCTAAAATAAGCAAGAAAATTATTTCAGTAAATGCACGCAGAGTGGTCACAATGCTCCGCGTACTGGCGATGCATTGATTTTTTTTTCTTGAGAGAAAGAAGACTCTTATTTTAAATTGATCAGGCGAAGCAATCTGATTTTAAAGTACAAGGAGAGTCATGTCATCTTCAGAAATTTTCTGACGACTCTGCCGTGGTTGGTAGTATTCTTGATGGTGATGAGAGCTTGTATAGAGAACGTATTGATGATTTTGTGTCTTGGTGTGATTCCAACTTTTTAGTATTAAACGCAAGCAAGACGAAGGAAATGATTTTTGATTTTCGCAAAAAGAAAGACACTGTCCATCCTGTAGTCATCAAAGGTGATGCGATTGAGATAGTCAGCGAGTACAAGTATTTAGGTGCAGTTCTAGATAACAAGCTAAGCTGGTTTAATCATGTTGATGCTGTTTTTAAGAAGACGCAGTCAAGATTGTTTTTCCTGCGCAAGCTGAGATCATTTCATGTGTGTAACAAGATGCTGTACATGTTTTATCAGAGTATGGTGTGCAGTGTGATGGTGTTTGCATCAGTGTGTTGGGGAGGGAATGCCACTGCAAGGGACACTGGCAGGCTGAACAGGCTGATAAGGAAAGCGAGTTCTACTGTAGGCCAGAGCCTTGACACCCTTGAAGTCCTTGTCGAAAGAAGGCTTGCCAGTAAGTCCAGAGCTATTCTGTTCGACCCAGGGCATCCCCTCCACGACGCACTGATGGATCTCCGCATCACACGGAACGCTCGGTTTCTCATGCCTAGGTGTCGAACGGAGCGTTTTCGGCGTTCTTTTCTTCCTGCAGCTGTGAGATATTTTAACAGCAACCGAGCCATTGTCCTGGCCACAGACTATCAGTGATGCC
Organism: Littorina saxatilis; assembly: GCF_037325665.1. Lineage (NCBI taxonomy): Eukaryota > Metazoa > Mollusca > Gastropoda > Littorinimorpha > Littorinidae > Littorina > Littorina saxatilis. The sequence goes on from NC_090256.1 coordinate 44,818,979, forward strand.
TTTTAAATGTACCTCTTAGTGATAGATTTAATATGATTTGATGACTGTTTGACCTTTGATCATAACTAGTGCTGTGAAAATGAGCTCTAGCTTTGTTGTGATGGTGTTGACACTATATTTTGCCCAATTGAGTCTAACTACCTGATGGCTAATCTACTGTGATACCTGTGATAACTGATGATGATTACTGTTATTGGTTTTATGTGTTTGGTTGGTCTCTTCTTTGGTAGTGCAATAGCGTTAATTATGGATTGTTGTTATCATAATTTACATAAAAACTTATCTGTTAATCCAAACAATGATATAATTACTGTGATGTTCTTAACTACACTTTAACATGGAATGTATGTATGTATGTATGTATGTATGTATGTATGTATGTATGTAGGTATGTATGTAGGTATGTATGCATGTGTATTGGTGTGTCGGTGTGTCAGGTGTGCAAGAAAAAAGGGTATTTTTTATCATGGGTTTTATGAATTTTCTTCTCTTATTCTTTTATAATTATTAATTAATGACCTATATGTGCTGATGACCAATTTAATTTCCTTTGTTGGATCAATAAAATGTTATGAGTATGAGTATGAGTATGAATCTCAATAAGTAAAGAAGAAAAGGTTGATGGGCTCAGGTCGCAATAGGTGAACACACATACACACACAGACACAGACTAAGACAAACACAGACACAGACACACAGACACACAGACACACAGACACACACACACAAACACACACACACACACACACACTTACACACAAGCTAACACACACACAATGCTTAGACTGCATCTCACTTCTTGAATGTTTTATGATATTAACCAGGACCTTTGTCCAGGTTTCATGCAAACTAGGCCGTATTATTTCACCCGAGTATTTTAGTACGAATATTAATCGAGGTTGAATATTGCAAAGGTACCCTTTTTCTGATGATGTTCGCGCATCGGACTCTTTCGCCTCTATTTCATCAGAGACTTTCACTTTAAGTGCACATGTTGAGCAACGCTGAGTATTGCAACGGTCCCTAATTCTGACTATTGAGCACATGACTATTTGGATACTATTTCATTCGAGTCCCTCGAGGCAAATATTGAACACCGTTAAATATTGTTGCGGCGTTGGGTTTGTGATGAATTTAGAGCATTCAATTTTTGTGTTTCTCCAGTGAATGCACCTGTACCAAATAGCGTTCACGGTTCACTGGCGTAAAATTAAATTCGTTTATTCACGCACACATTTCGCTGCCAATGTCACGCTGTGCGATGCACTTGCACAAATGTTTCTTTCTAAAAGTGCGGTCCGACCGTGAGTGTGCCTCGCTCAAAAACACCACAGAGAACCGCCGTAAAAGCTGTGGTCTATTTATGACTTTCCGGGGCTACGAGGTTGAAAAATAGGGATATAATCATGTACAGAATTCTGTACAGCAAACGCTACCCGAAACACCACCTATACGGCGTCTATGACCTTGAGAGCTTCAGTCAACGCTTGAAATTTGCAGGGATAACATCCGGTTTGCTCTCTCAAGACTGATCATATTTTATCTTCAAGAGAGATCAAGGGGAAAAAATAAACGCCCCGGCGAAGATTCGAACTCTCGTCCTCGAGACTTCGTGTCTCATGTCCTAACCACTAGGCTACTGCGCCAATTGAGAAAAAGAAGGAAAAACATTGTCATTGATATGTATTCATGTTACGTTATTCATATAGGGACTGGGTGGCCGAGTGGTAACACACTTGCGCTCGGAAGCGAGAGGTTGCGAGTTCGACCCTGGGTCAGGGCGTTAGCAATTTTCTCCCCCCTTTAATAACCTAGGTGGTGGGTTCAAGTGCTAGTCTTTCGGATGAGACGAAAAACCGAGGTCCCTTCGTGTACACTACAATGGGGTGTGCACGGTAAAGATCCCACGATTGACAAAAGGGTCTTTCCTGGCAAAATTGTATAGGCATAGATAAAAATGTCCACCAAAATACCCGTGTGACTTGGAATAATAGGCCGTGAAAAGTAGGATATGCGCCGAAATGGCTGCGATCTGCTGGCCGATGTGAATGCGTGATGTATTGACTGTGTAAACAAATTCCATCTCACACGGCATAAATAAATCCTTGCGCCTTGAATATGTGCGCAATATAAATTGCATATAAAATTTTTTTTTTTAAAAATCCCTGCGCTTAGAACTGTACCCACGGAATACCCGCGATATAAGCCTCATATTGATTGATTGATTGATTGATTCTTGAAACAGCATTATTTATATATCTATCCGCCCATTGTTCAGGAGTGAATACATGTATAACTATTTCTTAGATGTCTGTTTTCAACTGCACAGAGCTTTGGAGAGATTCAATTACTGTTCTTGTCATTTTTCTTGCATGTTGTAAATAGTTCTGCTCGATCCTTCTTGACAAATATGCTCAGCTCTGAGAGAGCAAACCGGATGTTACCACTGCAAAATTCAAGCGTTGACTGAAGCTCTCAAGGTCATACACGCTGTATAGGTGGGGTTTCGGGTAGCGTTTGCTGTACAGAATTCTGTACGTGATCTTATCCCTACTTTTCAACCTCGAAGCCCCGGAAAGTCATAAATAGACCACAGCTTTAAACCTGGAGTTTTGATGGGACATCCGTCATCGTCTGCTTTCGCAAACTGGGTTTGGTTCAGAAGAGCCACGGCAAAAATGGAGCAACATAACCGACTGTACATAAATTGAGCTGCGGCGACCGGACGAGCAGACGAACAGACATCGCGTGATCCAACAATGTCAAGCCACTAGAGCAGCCACTTGATTGCCAATTTTAAAGTCTTAGGTTTGACCCGGCCGGGGTTCGAACCCACGACCTCCCGATCACGGGGCGGACGCCTTACCACTAGGCCAACCGTGCCGGTAGAAATCAGATGTGGATGGAGCAGTGAGTACTGGGACGGAGCGGCGTGAAGGCACACTGGGACAAGGAACAAGTGTCGGGACAAGCACGAGAAAGAGGAGAAGAAAAGCAGAAAGGAAAAAAAAAGAAGAAGAAGAACAATGCGAAGAACAAAGAAAGAGAAAACAAGTCGCGTAAGGCGAAAATACAATATTTAGTCAAGTAGCTGTCGAACTCACAGAATAAAACTGAACGCAATGCCATTTTTCAGCAAGACCGTATACTCGTAGCATCGTCAGTCCACCGCTCATGGCAAAGGCAGTGAAATTGACAAGAAGAGCGGGGTAGTAGTTGCGCTAAAAAGGATAGCACGCTTTTCTGTACCTCTCTTTGTTTTAACTTTCTGAGCGTGTTTTTAATCCAAACATATCATATTTATATGTTTTTGGAATCAGGAACCGACAAGGAATAAGATGAAAGTGTTTTTAAATTGATTTCGACAATTTAATTTTGATAATAATTTTTATATATTTAATTTTCAGAGCTTGTTTTTAATCCGAATATAACATATTTATATGTTTTTGGAATCAGCAAATGATGGAGAATAAGATAAACGTAAATTTGGATCGTTTTATAAATTTTTATTTTTTTTTACAATTTTCAGATTTTTAATGACCAAAGTCATTAATTAATTTTTAAGCCACCAAGCTGAAATGCAATACCGAACCCCGGGCTTCGTCGAAGATTACTTGACCAAAATTTCAACCAATTTGGTTGAAAAATGAGGGCGTGACAGTGCCGCCTCAACTTTCACGAAAAGCCGGATATGACGTCATCAAAGACATTTATCAAAAAAATGAAAAAAACGTTCGGGGATTTCATACCCAGGAACTCTCATGTCAAATTTCATAAAGATCGGTCCAGTAGTTTAGTCTGAATCGCTCTACACACACACACACACAGACACACACACACACGCACACACGCACATACACCACGACCCTCGTTTCGATTCCCCCTCGATGTTAAAATATTTAGTCAAAACTTGACTAAATATAAAAAGAGACAGAGGAAAAATGAGAGAAAAAAGTAGAGAAGAAGAAAGCAAAAAGAACACAGTAAGTGAAAAGAGAGGACAAAAAATATAGAAGAACAAATCGCGTAAGGCGAAATTACTACATTTAGTCAAGCTGTGGAACTCACAGAATGAAACTGAACGCACTGCATTTTTTCACAATGACCGTAGTCCGCCGCTAGTGCAAAAGGCAGTGAAAGTGACGAGCCTGTTTAGCGCGGTAGCGCTGTGCTGCATAGCACGCTTTACTGTACCTCTCTTCGTTTTAACTTTCTGAGCGTGTTTTTAATCCAAACATATCATATCTATATGTTTTTGGAATCAGGAACCGACAAGGAATAAGATGAAATTGTTTTTAAAACGATTTCGGAAATTTAATTTTAATCATAATTTTTATATTTTTAATTTTCAGAGCTTGTTTTTAATCCGAATATAACATATTTATATGTTTTTGGAATCAGAACATGATAACGAATAAAATAAAAGTAATTTTGGATCGTTTTATAAAAAAATTTTTGATTACAATTTTCAGATTTTTAATGACCAAAGTCATTAATTGATTTTTAAGCCTCCATGCTGAAATGCAATACCGAAGTCCGGCCTTCGTCGAAGATTGCTTGGCCAAAATTTCAATCAATTTGATTGAAAAATGAAGGTGTGACAGTGCCGCCTCAACTTTTACAAAAAGCCGGATATGACGTCATAAAAGACATTTATCGAAAAAATGAAAAAAAAGTCTCGGGATATCATACCCAGGAACTCTCATGTAAAATTTCATAAAGATCGGTCCAGTAGTTTACTCTGAATCGCTCTACACACACACACGCACAGACAGACACACACACAGACACACATACACCACGACCCTCGTCTCGATTCCCCCTCTATGTTAAAACATTTAGTCAAAACTTGACTAAATGTAAAAAGAAACAAGTCGCGTAAGGCGAAATTACTACATTTAGTCAAGCTGTGGAACTCACAGAATGAAACTGAGCGCACTGCATTTTTTCACAATGACCGTAGTCCGCCGCTTGTGCTTAACGGAGTGAAACTGACGAGCCTGTTCAGCGCGGTAGTGGTTTCGCTGTGCTGCATAGAACGCTTTTCTGTACCTCTCTTCGTTTTAACTTTCTGAGCGTGTTTTTAATCCAAACATATCATATCTATATGTTTTTGGAATCAGGAACCGACAAGGAATAAGATGAAATTGTTTTTAAATCGATTTCGGAAATTTAATTTTGATAATAATTTTTATATTTTTAATTTTTAGAGCTTGTTTTTAATTCAAATATAACATATTTATATGTTTTTGGAATCAGGAAATGATGTAGAATAAGATGAACGTAAATTTGGATCGTTTTATATAAAAAAAATTATTACAATTTTCAGATTTTTAATGACCAAAGTCATTACTTAATTTTTAAGCCACCAAGCTGAAATGCAATACCGAAGTCCGGCCTTCGTCGAAGATTGCTTTACAAACATTTCAATCAATTTGATAGTAAAATGAGGGTGTGACAGTGCCGCCTCAACTTTTACAAAAAGCCGGATATGACGTCATCAAAAATATTTATCGAAAAAAAAGAAAAAAACGGCCGGGGATATCATTCCCAGGAACTCTCATGTCAAATTTCATAAAGATCGGTCCAGTAGTTTGGTCTGAATCGCTCTACACACACACGCACAGACAGTCAAAACTTGACTAAATATAAAAAGTAAGGAAGAAATCAAAAACCAGATAGACTGCTAACGTTCCAACATTCGGAATCAAACAACAAGAACTGTTGGTTATTGGAACGTTTAATTATTGACAAAACACATACGTTACATTTAGAAATTAGGAAGAAACTGAGAGTGGTAGTGAGCCAGGCAAGGAAGATGGAATCCATCGACCAGTCAATGTTGAAAGGTCTCTTTGAGATTGCCAAAGAATCTGTTTGGTGAGAATGGTCATGTATCGTCCTATAATTTCAGAGGACGGCAACATGTCAGTGTTTCAAAAGGAAGCGAACAAGAACAATAAGGTCAGTGATAGTAGGACACTGGTCCTCAGCCAACACAATATTCATAATGCTGCTTAATCGATAGCGTTCCCGCTCATTCTACAAAGCAGATTATGTTCCAGCCGTTCTCGTAAACTTAGACGAACACATCTAATTTATTTCTAATTCTACGAACTAAGGATTTCTCGTTCAGCTCTACAGAATAAACGCTTTAAAGTTAAATGACGGAATGCTTGCCATTTTTACTAGCTATAAGCAATACGCTTTCAGCTTTGCAGGTTAAAGGTGGTCGTCTACATTTTTGCTTTTTTTCAATAATCTTATGGTTAGATTTTGATACAAAATTATGTGAAATGATGAATGAACCATGGGGAAAAAAGTTATAGAAAAAAAATATATGTAAAAAAAGATTTTATTTTTGGGTAGCGTGACTCACGCTTCCAATATTTTGTTTTCTGTTTGCTGAGAACATGTGCTTTGCCTAAAAATACTGACCAATCAAATTCATGTCACTATGCTTATAGCCACGCCCAAACAAGTGCAGCAACAGTTTGACACTGGAGCGCTGTCTACGCTTTTTTTTAAACGCACGAAATGCACGGGATTTGAGAGGAGTTTTGCGCTTGGCATTTTCCAAATAAGGATATCCTACTATGAGTACTACGCTGGAATACTACAATGAATTTTCAAACGGTTACACTGGCTTCGTCTTTCCTGATCGAAAGGGGGTGTATTGTTGATATTTGTAGATAATAGACTCTGCATTTTAATGGTCAAATGGCGATTTCGGTATAAAAATGTAGACAAGGGCCTTTAAGGAATACCAGGGTGGCCAACTGCAGTCCCTCTCCGCTGCCAGGTGTACGGAGGAAGGGATGACCTGGAGAAGACAGTATGATACATTTCTCTCGCTGTCCGGTCTTACAGTATAGACGTGTGATCGACAAGCAGAAGAAGAAGGAATTCCAGCTCATTCTACAAACCAAGCAATGAGTGTTCAGCTTTGCAGATTGAGGAATTCCAGCTCATTCTACAAACTAAAGTTGGCCAAAAAATTATTGCAACAAATTTCAAACCCAAAGCAAAGCATTAATCCCCGTGTCATTTTATTAAAACTGTATATGCCAAAGAAGGCCGTTCACTTAACTTTTAGGATCACCATTTGGATTAAATATTTCTTTTACAGGGATCACGTGACCGCCGCTCAAGGACTGGGTGGCCTAGTGGTAACGCACTTGCGCTCGGAAGCGAGAGGTTGCGAGTTCGACCCTGGGTCAGGGCGTTAGCAATTTTCTCCCCCCTTTCCTAACCTAGGTGGTGGGTTCAAGTGCTAGTCTTTTGGATGAGACGAAAAACCGAGGTCCCTTCGTGTACACTACATTGGGGTGTGCACGTTAAAGATCCCACGATTGACAAAAGGGTCTTTCCTGGCAAAATTGTATAGGCATAGATAAAAAAAAATGTCCACCAAAATACCCGTGTGACTTGGAATAATAGGCCGTGAAAAGTAGGATATGCGCCGAAATGACTGCGATCTGCTGGTCGATGTGAATGCGTGATGTATTGTGTAAAAAATCCATCTCACACGGCATAAATAGATCCCTGCGCCTTGAGTCCGAGTCTGGAGATACGCGCGCGATATAACACTTCTATCTATATCTATATACGACTTGTGTGTGTGTGTGTGTCTGTCTGTGTGTTCGCGATTCACGGCCAAAGTTCTCAATGGATCTGCTTCAAATTTGGTGGGCATATTCAGGTAGACCCCGGACACAATCGTGGAAAATTTTGAACACGTGCGTGCTCCCAGCGCGCAGCGCGGAACCGATTTTGGTTTTTCTGTACATCCATTCCCAGTAACTCTTCCTTATCTTCTCCAGTGTTTTGCGCGTTTATCTCCCTTCCTTCGTACGGTGCGCCGGCTGAAGCCGGGTATTCGGCTCTACTTCTTCCCGGCGAAGCGGGTATTCATCAAGTAAGGGTACCCTCAAAATCGACCAGACAAAAACGGAAGAGCCGAATGAAAAATCGACAAAAAATCACAATAGGCAAAACTTTGCAACTTTGACATACGAGAAGAAAGTCAAACCAATTATCTACCCTGAACAGATTATTTTGTTTTGCTACCTTGTGTATTTCGCGTGCTATGCTATTCCTACTGATGCAGGTGTCGATCGCAAGAGCGGTCAAAAACGGAACGTTTTACATCAATTTGTATGGGTATCATGTCAAAAAGCGCTACATTTTAGCAATGATTTGGTGGATTGCTTTGAAACTTTCAGAATATTTTACCAACATACTCGAGATACTTCGTGCGAAAGTTTGGATCGTTACGGTTATTTATGCAGATGTGATGCAATGTTTCGGAAAATGTTGTTAAACTTGTCATAGGATTGTTCACTTGTGTCCAAAAAATTCACGACTTTGCATATCTACAGATAAATGATTGATACAGATTTTGTCTAAGTTTCATTTGCGTGTAGCTGCTGGCGTTAATTTGCTAGTCATGCAAACATAATTTATGAGGAAAAAATGGAACGTTCACGCTGTTTCGCGCTTACAGCTGTTATCGCTGCGTGCCTCTTAAAACATGCTACGGTCACGCTTGGCTGGGCATCGCTGTGGCACCAGAATCATCGCTTAAATATGTAGCGTGTTTACTGGTCCAGCAAATTTGCGTCAGTGCTTACACGCACATAAAACTTTAGCAGTGTGTGTATCAATCATTTTTCTAAAGACATGCAAAGTCATACATTTTTTGGACCCAAGGGAACAATCCTATGACGAGATTAAAAACTTCTTTTGAAAAATTGCATAACATTTTAACAAACACCTGTAACAATCCATCATTTCGCTCGAAGTATCTCGAGTATGTTGGTAAAATATTCTACAAGTTTCAAAGCAATCCACCAAGTCATTGCTAAAGTGCAGACTTTTTTGTCATGATACCCCTAAAAAATGACGCAAAAAGTCCCGTTTTTGACCGCTCTTGCGATCGACACCTGCATCAGTAGGAATAGCATAGCACGCGAAATACGCAAGGTAGCAAAACAAAACAATCTGTTCAGGGTAGATAATTGGTTTGACTTTCTTCTCGTATGTCAAAGTTGCAAAGTTTTGCCTATTGTGATTTTTTGTCGATTTTTCATTCGGCTCTTCTGTTTTTGTCTGGTCGATTTTGAGGGTACCCTTACTTGAGCGGCGGTCACGTAATCCATGTAAAAGAAATATTTAATCCAAATAGTGATCCTGAAGGTTAAGTGAACGGCCTTCTCTGGCATATAAAGTGTTAATAAAATGACACGGGGATTAATGCTTTAATTTGGGTTTGAAATTTGTTGCAATAATTTGTTGGCCAAGTTTATGTTGGTCTATTCTACGTGCTAAAAATCCTGAACACAAGCTGATTTCTGGGGACAGGGTTCGGTTGATTGGACAGGTCAAACCGGCGGAGCACGCGGAAAGGGGAGGAAGGGGGGGGGGGGGGCGTTGGGCTGCATGATTGGCCGGCAATGGCTGCAGTCGCTTGGGACACGGCATGCTCTATGTCAATCGATACCGCTGAGCTACCGGCGTTCAAGTGCTATTGCATATGGCATGGTATAACAAGTCGCGTGAAGCGATATAAAAACATTCAGTCAGTCGCTATCAAACTATAAAGATCTATAACCAAACAAACAGTCATTGCCGAGACTACCTTCAGATAGTCTCGGCTAACCCAAGACCGAGGCGGGTCTCGCCTTTCTCCGTGAAGCACGCGACCGTAGTACTAACTGAACCTATTTTCTTCCATTCTGAGCACATGTTTAGAGTAAACATGACATATCTATATATTTTTGATTTCAGGAGAAGATGAAGAAAACAATGCGACCTTGTTTTAATCTGTAACGAAAAAGTTGATTTTAATGACAACTTTAAGGAGCAAACTAATTAACTAATGTTTAAGCTTCCAAGCTGAAATGCAATCCCATAGTCCGGACTTTGTCGAAGATTGCTTAACCAAATTTTCAATCAATTTGGTTGAGAAATGAGGGCGTGACAGTGCGGCCTCAACTTTTACTAAAAGCCGGATATGACGTCATCAAAGATATTTATCGAAAAAAAAGAAAACAATCATACCCAGGAACTCTCATGTGAAGTTTCATGAAGATCGGTTCAGTTGTTTTCTCGGAATCGTTCTACACGCACACACATACACACACACATACACCACGACCATCGTCTCGATTCCCAGTCAATGTTAACACATTTAGTCAAAACTTGACTAAATGTAAAAATACCAAGGTACCTCTAAGGATCTGTACTTCTTACACTGCGTGTATTGCCAAGGATGGTCCTGCTCTAGTATAGCAACAGCAAGGAAGCTGTGAGGAATTGTTTTTATGGGACCGACGTTACGGTGTCACAAGACAATCAGTGACAGGCAAACCAGCAGACAGACTGACAGACCGAAAGAGTGACAAAAGGCAGACAGACCTACGAACAGAGAGAGAGAGATCGAGAGAGATCGAGAGAGA
>NC_090256.1:44829638-44842138 GCF_037325665.1 Littorina saxatilis
TGCCAACCATGTTGATCGAGTGGATTGTCGCCTTTATTCATATCCGCAAACTGCCAATAATGCAAGCGATACGGCGCACAATTTGGACCGAGTGTTGTGTGTGTTCAGGGAAATTGTGAAGTCATGCAACCGCCAATAACTGCACATGAGAGTGTTATGCTTTTAGAAGAAAGATATATTCACGGAGACAGTGTTTGCATTCACTCACCCATTCGAAAAAACTTACTCGCTAATTAATTAAATAATCCGCCGTTACTTCTAATCGAGGATTCTCGTTGCTATAATTTAAGTATCTCTGCATTAAGTATCACTAAAACGAGAAGACTTGAATGAATTTGCGGAATTGTTTCACCTTTATTCCTCTCTTTAGTATCTTCAGTTATAAATAGATTTGTATGATTACTGTCAGCGGTGATAGTGAAAGTTTTGTGCGATCCTTTGAAGCAGTCATGTACACACACACACACATCTCTTTCTGTGCTGTTGACACATCAGAAAAGAGACGCTTCGCGACCTTGTGGCATTGTAACTAATACGGGTGGGAAGAAACGGGTAGAGCGCGTTACAAAGGCCGTACCCTTCCTATACTCAACCACACACACACACACACACACACACACATACACATACACACACACACACATACACACACATACACACACATACACGCACACACACACACACACACACACACACACACTGACACACACACACACACACACACACACACACACACATTTCGGGCGCCTGTGTGTGGGGCGCCAATAAAGTAGCGGCAAGATTTCCTTTTTCACCTGTCAGATGAATCGGTTAATTGTTAATGTTACGGTAGCGACGAAGTAAGTGTACACAGATTCAAGGTTCGTGGCAGCGTCAGGTTTCAGTGACAGGTAAATGATTCACCTGTGTCAAGGGGTACGGGTGTCATGCCGGGGTACAGGTGTTATGCGTCGTTTGGTAGGGATCAGTATTGGTGGTCATTGATCCTGAAAGGTTTGTGTTTTCTGGTGTACGAGTTCTGTATTGATTTCGTGTAAGTTTGATTTGAGATTTGTTGAGCCCTAGTTGATTCGAAATGATAGTAAAATTAGTCAATGTGAGAGTCTTGTTGTGTGTATAGATCTCTCAGCTCCTGGAACCGGCAGTAAGCAGGTGTAATTGTTATTTTTCTGAACACTCTGTCCTTGTTTTGTTGCCTTTGTCTGGCGCGAAGTAGAAGTTGTTCTCGCATGGTGCTTCCTAGGCCAATGTGCGATGTTCGACATCATAACTGTTCAAGTACTGGTAGTTTTACTCTTGCGTTTCACAGGTAGCGTGTGTAGTTTATTCAACACAATTCAGCCGGTTGCTTTGTTGTTTCAAAACATTTCTGCGAAAAAAGAGCATTGTTTCAAGTGTAAAGAATGTGTAGCGGACATGTGATTATGGACGTTCAGTAAGCATGATTCACCGATTCAAAACATGATTTCCTGATGGGGTTTAAACGCATCAGCAAAAGGTTTGATCGTGTCAGATTTTCAACTTGAGTGGCTGCATTACTTGGACAATTGGATAATCTGTGTGGACGAATGGAAGGTCAGTGTAATATTCTCACGTGAGGTCAAGTAGTGTTACGTATCTGGCTAATAACAGACCGGTGTTGTATATTACGCCAACTGGTGTTGTGTATATATCACGCTTTATGCAAATTAGTATACGACACATGCTGGAGTGCATACCAGTGCATGATGACATAGCGTTGTGTTGCAATGCTGTGGGGAACCCCACCCTGAACTCAGGTAAAATGAGTTCCTTCCCTTCGGGTCTCATTTATCCCTGACAGGATGCCTTTGTTTTCTCCCTCTGGAGAAGAAATCGATTTTTTGTTTTTACATATTTAGAGCTTTTCGTAATGTGTTATTGATATAAACAGATTCGCGATCGTCGATAATGATTTTTCCTGGTGTTGTGTAATTTTTAAATTACAAAGGAATTGTTATGTAAGACATTTTCAAGCGAGCTTTCTTTTGCGGATGTATTGACTGTGCAAACAACTCTAAATATGGCAAAAGTGTCTCGTGATAATCAATTTTATCACGTGATCATAACAAATTGGCTACGCAGCGGACACCGCGGGTTAAAAGTAGATGTGTCCTTTGTGACAATGAAAAGACCGAGTCCAGCCATAATTATACGGTTGTAGGCAAAGTTGGGTGGGAAAATGAACAGCTTGGTGAAATGGTTGAGTCTCTCAGTGGAGAATCTGTTCGTCGAGAGATGGAAGAATCGGCCATTCTGCTATCACTTTCGTCTTTTCTCAGAAAGATTAGCGAAAGACATATGGGAGATAACTCTGTATTCTTGTTTTTATAGATTTCGGCTTTTAGCTCCGTTTCTTTTCCTTTACTCCGTGTAGTAATGATCCATCCTGTCAGAGAGACACTGAGCGAGAGCGTGGACCGATGATAATCAGAATGTGGGGAACCCATGTTGCAATCCGTCGTCAGTTTGTGTTTCATTTTGTTTAAGCCTGTCGTTAAATGGCCACTTCTAAGTCTACTTCACGAAGCTGGCTGCACGAAGCTTAAGCATTGAATTTCTGGTAAAAGACTTCGCAAATAAACTTCGCCCAATTAATTTGAGGATTTATAATAATAACATGGCCTCTCCGTGTGGCCACTTCGAGGTCAGGTGTGTGTGCGATTGTGTGTGTGTGTGTGTGTGTGTGTGTGTGTGTGTGTGTGTGTCAATTCAATAACAATTCAATTCAATATTGTATATATATATGTGTGTGTGTGTGTGTGTGTGTGTGTGTGTGTGTGTGTGTGTGTGTGTGTGTGTGTGCTAGCTAACTAGGGACTGATAATGTTTGTGTTTCACAATCAAGAATATACCACTTCCATCGTTCCCTTGACGAAGCTGTTATGACCATGTTTGCTGCAGACACCATCATGTTCAAATGTGTACTTGGGACAAACTCCAGTCTTAACTAAAACGTAAAGCTGCCGTTGTAGGAGGAACTCGCCTTCCTTTGTTTCCCAGCACTTGTAATGTCCTGTCAAACTGAGCCTCTTCTCTGTGTTCTTAGCTGCAGAAGCTGATCGTGGGGGGGGGGGGGGAGCTAGGCTGCCGTAGTAGGAACACTAGCCTTCCTTGTTTCTCAGCAGTTGTAATGTCCTGTCAAACTGAGCCTCTTCTCTGTGGTCCCAGCTGCTGAAGCTGATCGTACGGGTGGGAGCTGCCGCGTCTTAGTTTCTTGTCTTTTTACCGCTTTTTGTCACTCGAGTTGTGTCATTTTGCCCTTTATTCTTTGCTCTCTTTACAACTCTCGTGCTCTGTGTTCCCAGCTGCAAAAGCTGATCGTGCGAGGAGAGCTGCCGTGCACCAAGGAAGAGGCGGTGACGCTGGCGGGCATCCAGCTGCACATCCAGAAGGCCTGGCCAGAGCTGGACGACGATGATGACGACGACGACATGCAGTCCTCGCGCAGCACCGACAGGCCCAGGCGACTCGACGACGATGATGAAGTAAATGATTCAGCATATATATGTGTTCTTTTGTTTCTTTTGTTTTTAGTTTGCCAAGCACACCTTTGTGGGCGTTGAATAACTATTAACATTGGTTCATCAATATGTTTATTTGTTATTCTCACCTTCTACACTTCTGACTGTACACTTTCAATTATATATTTAAGCAATACATAAATCCATACTATGCAAAAGTGGACGTATCATACAAACAGGATATAATCAACACATATGCACGTAAAATGTACTCTTCCACAAAGATCCACCCAGCTACAGGCACCACCGACAAACAATCACAACACACACTCATACAAAAGCATGGAATGTTTACGTGTGTGTCAAGATGTTAATCAGAATCCACACACCAAAAGCTAAGTTTCTTGCACTTCTGCCCACCCTCCGTCGCACCGAGCACGTATAACTCTGCCTGCCCCCCTGTCTACAGGTCATTCCGGGACTTCACTCTGCCACTCGCAACAACCACCAGCAGATCTTCCCCTCCTCTGACCCCACCGCCACCACCACCCACCTCCCCGAGCAGGAGCCCCTCCTCCTCCGCACCAAGGACGCGGAGAGACAGGAGAACCTCCGTCACAAGAAGGAACTCATCCGCTCGCAGCGCGCGCAACGCATCACCAGCACGCGCCGGAAGACGCGCAGCTTGGCGCGCACGTTGCTGTGTAGTGGGGACAGTGACCTGGAGAGCAGCGGGGAGGAGGTGGACGTCACCAAGTTCTTACCTCCCTTGTTCACCGCGTCCAAGAAGATGAAGGACGTGATATGGGTGAGTGCGGTCGGATAGAGAGTGTATGCATTGACTGTGAGCTGGATGTTATATGGGTGAGTGCGGTCGGATAGATGCATTGACTGTGAGCTGGATGTTATATGGGTGAGTGCGGTCGGATAGAGAGTGTATGCATTGACTGTGAGCTGGATGTTATATGGGTGAGAGCGGTCGGATAGAGAGTATGCATTGACTGTGAACTGGATGTTATATGGGTGAGTGCGGTCGGATAGAGAGTATGCATTGACTGTGAGCTGGATGTTATATGGGTGAGTGCGGTCGGATAGAGAGTGTATGCATTGACTGTGAGCTGGATGTTATATATGGATGAGTGCGGTCGGATAGATGCATTGACTGTGAGCTGGATGTTATATGGGTGAGTGCGGTCGGATAGAGAGTGTATGCATTGACCGTGAGCTGGATGTTATATGGGTGAGTGCGGTCGGATAGAGAGTGTATGCATTGACCGTGAGCTGGATGTTATATGGGTGAGAGTGGTCGGACAGAGTGTATTGACAGTGGTATGGAGAGTAGCAGGGAGATGAGGTCGACGTCACCAAGTTTTTACCTCCCTTGTTCAGGCCGTCTAAGAAGATGAAGGATGTTGTATGGGTGAGTTAGGGCGGACAGAGCCCGGTGTGTTTGTATTGACAGTGATATAGAGAGTAGCGGGGAGGGAGGACGTCGATGTAAATAAGTTCTTACCTCCCTTTGTTCACGGCTTCCAAGAAGATGATCATGAAGGAAGTGGGAGAGTGTGCTCGAATAGAGTGTATATGTATTGATCGTGACCTTGAGAGTAGAGGAGAGGGGGGTACATACGTGATCAAATGATCACCTCCCTGGTTTACGGCTTCCAAGAAGATGAAGGATGTTATAGTGGGGAGTGTGTATAAGCCTATGTGTTGACTGTGACCGTGCGAGTAGCCGAGAGGCAGTAGAAGGGATTACATTTTTTTTTATCTCAATCGTTCAGGGCTTCAAAACGATAAAGGATATGTTATATGAGTAAGTGTTGTGTTTGACGACCTTTGAGAAATAAGCAAAACATTGGAGATATGGGTTAAGAAGCCTGGCAAGCGGGGAATAAGAAGCCTGAGAGAACAAGTAATGCAATTAATTCCACCACATTGTTATTCATGTTTAACCATTCTTGTGTGATCGACAAGAAGAAGAAGAACCATTCTTGTGTGATCGACAAGAAGAAGAAGAACCATGCTTGTGTGATCGACAAGAAGAAGAAGAACCATGCTTGTGTGATCGACAAGAAGAAGAAGAACCATGCTTGTGTGATCGACAAGAAGAAGAAGAAGAACCATTCTTGTGCGATCGACAAGAAGAAGAAGAACCATTCTTGTGTGATCGACAAGAAGAAGAAGAACCATTCTTGTGTGATCGACAAGAAGAAGAAGAACCATTCTTGTGCGATCGACAAGAAGAAGAAGAACCATTCTTGTGTGATCGACAAGAAGAAGAAGAACCATGCTTGTGTGATCGACAAGAAGAAGAAGAACCATTCTTGTGTGATCGACAAGAAGAAGAAGAACCATTCTTGTGTGATCGACAAGAAGAAGAATGACCATTCTTGTGTGATCGACAAGAAGAAGAAGAACCATTCTTGTGTGATCGACAAGAAGAAGAAGAACCATGCTTGTGTGATCGACAAGAAGAAGAAGAACCATGCTTGTGTGATCGACAAGAAGGAGAAAAACCATTCTTGTGTGATCGACAAGAAGAAGAAGAACCATGCTTGTGTGATCGACAAGAAGAAGAAGAACCATGCTTGTGTGATCGACAAGAAGAAGAAGAACCATTCTTGTGTGATCGACAAGAAGAAGAAGAACCATGCTTGTGTGATCGACAAGAAGAAGAAGAACCATTCTTGTGTGATCGACAAGAAGAAGAAGAACCATGCTTGTGTGATCGACAAGAAGAAGAAGAACCATTCTTGTGTGATCGACAAGAAGAAGAAGAACCATGCTTGTGTGATCGACAAGAAGAAGAATAACCATTCTTGTGTGATCGACAAGAAGAAGAAGAACCATTCTTGCTAAACTTGTCTGTTGATCTCCCTTCATCTTCAGACTGAGGTAGACGGTGGTAGCGGGTAAACACACTTTATTCGTCATTTGTTATCAGCCACTCTGCCGGTCAGATGGAAAAATGATTAAAGGACATACTAGGAATGTTTTCGAGAAGCTACCATACAGCGGCGGCACGTCTCAAAACTAAGATCTGAGAAAGAAAGGGAAGTAAGCGCTCTAAATACATACGGCATGTGCAATGCAATAAGTAACAGTTATTGCTCTTTGCCTAAAGCAAATAAACCCTTCTGGAACCAATCTCCTGGCACTTAAGAGAATAACAAGCATGGAAATAAACAAAAGACGTTCTCCCTTCATCATTACTTCCCTTTGTTTCTAAGATCATAAAACAGCGGGCTGCACCATTTGCTTAAAGAGTTTCAGAACTAATTGTTAATTGCATTCTTTTTTTGTGTCCAGGAAAAGCAGAAGAAGCTGTGGCACTCGACGTACTACGAGAACGAGGTTCAGTTCAAGCAGCTGTACGTCAAGATCTGCAAGAACCTGCCCTGCTATGGCTGCAAGCTGTTCCAGGTCAAGGAGCTTCAGAGAGGCAACACGGCCAAAAAGGTACGGAGTGTTGTCGTGAGACTGACAACACTAACATTTTAATCGACGATAGATATAAGCATAAAGCCTATCCTAAATTGGGCGAAGTCGAGTACGCGAAGAATACTTCGCGAAGTTGGCCGCTCGAAGCTTTAGCACTGAGTTTTCGGTAGAAAGACTTCGCGAAGTTGGCCGCTCGAAGCTTTAGCACTGAGTTTTCGGTAGAAAGACTTCGCGAAGTTGGCCGCTCGAAGCTTTAGCACTGAGTTTTCGCTGAAAAGACTTTGCGAAGTCGACTTCGAGTTTAATTAAGGACAGGCTTTAACGAAGCTCATTATAACAACACCGTGTGGAAATTGTGGACCCAGACAACGTGCTAAAGAAATAAGGAATAGACGAGCTTTTATTAAGTCAAACTTTCCCACGTGACGTTGTAGGCAAGTCATTAGCGAGGGGTGTGTCTGAAACACATGGACAAGGAGCACGTGTAGAAAGCTTGCCTCGCCAAAAGCAAGAGTATTTACACTTTCACAACCGAAAAATTCTTCCTGTCCACTATCTTATCCACATCTGCAGCTCTTTGGCTGGAAGAATGATACATTTTATCGCAACGATCTGCTCGGCTCTATCTGAACGCATATATATTTAGCAACAGTATCACCACTAAGATGTTAAGGGACACACATATTTCTGTTTCTCCACAGATTCCACGGCTACTGGGCATCTCCCAAAGCAGCATCCTTCTCCTCGACGTCAAGACGCACGCCGTCGCTAAGCAACAGAAGATCTGCGACATCGACGATTGGCTGTCGCCTAACAACAAGTCACATGACAGCCTGATGCTGGAGTTCCGGGGCACGAAGCCCTGGACACTGGTCATGACGTCACTGGACAGCCTCAAGTCTGTCACGGCGGCCATCTGGGAGGCGCTGGACATGGACGGCAGGTTCCTCAACAACGGCGCGCTCAGGAGGGACAGCTTTGAGTTCGGTGAGTTAGTCAGCTGGTTGATGCGAAGTGTAAGGCAAAATTACATGTAGAAGCATTTCATGACGATGTTTATCTGGAAGATGCTACACATGGACGGGAGGTTCGTCAACAACGGTGCTCTGAGGAGGGACAGCTTTGAGTTCGGTGAGTTGGTCATAGGGTTGTTGCGGAGTGTAAGGCTGCCATAGAAGCATGTCATAGTAATGTTCAGGTGGGAGGCGCTGGACATGGACGGGCGGTTCCTAAACAACTGCGTCGAGGAAAAATGAGCTGAGACAGTCTACACGGATTCAAAAATAGTTTTAGATTAAGATGCACGAGGTACATCACGGAATGTTGGAAGACAAACTAGCCGCGGATTTTGAAGCGAGAAAACTGGTCTGCAATCTGCTTGTGTTTATACCTTTCGCTGGTAGCCATATGCCTTCAGTATCCTTTGCTGGATCGGGTAAACAGATGTTGGTAAATGTTGCTCTATTTGTCTTTTGGTCACTCTCGATATCCATTGTCTTTGCAGACTTCAACCGCCGTCAGCTGGCGCTACGACCTGACCTGGGGGTGACGGCTCAACACGGCAAGGAGCTGGAGAGTCTGCAGAAGCTGCTCGCTTTCCCTGAGGAGGTTGCCATGGTGATGACGGAGCAGGAACACAAGCTCTTCCTGGAGGTGCCTCCCCCTCACTACGTGCGGCAGGTCACAGTAGAGCTATCGCGGAACTACCACACGCACGGCACGCGCACGGTGGAAGATTTGATTCGCCGTTTTGACGAGGTGAGTGTGTTTTGTGTTTGTGTGTTTGTACATGTATGGTCAATTTGAACACGTGTGGTGAGGATTTAGTCTCATTAGAGTATGAATAAATGAATCCGGGTAAGGTGAGGCAAGAATGTTTGTTTGTTTGTTCGTTCATGGGCTGAAACTCCCACGGCTTTTACGTGTATGACCGTTTTTACCCCGCCATTTAGGCAGCCATACGCCGCTTTCGGAGGAAGCATGCTTGGTATTTACGTGTTTCTATAACCCACCGAACTCTGACATGGATTACAGGATCTTTTTCGTGCGCACTTGGTCTTGTGCTTGCGTGTACACACGGGGGTGTTCGGACACCGAGGAGAGTCTGCACACAAAGTTGACTCTGAGAAATAAATCTCTCGCCGAACGTGGGGACGAACTCACGCTGACAGCGGCCAACTGGATACAAATCCAGCGCACTACCGACTGAGCTACATCCCCGCCCAAGAATGTTTGAAGGAAAGGTTTTGCTTATTAAGGGTACTTACGAATTCAGGGTGCACACTACGAAACAGAAGAGAAAGAGTGAGAGAGAGAGTGAGAGAGAGAGACAGAGACAGAGACAGAGAGAGAGAGACAGAGACAGAGACAGAGACAGAGTCTATGTCTGCGTTGAAGGCACGGGTCCACATATTTTTGAGCTGGATATTGTCATTAGGCAACATCTGAATGTTTGGTTAGTCAAGTTTACGACGAGGGTATTGCCGCAAGACGCAATGTATTCAGCAGTGGCAGATTCTTGGCTTAGTATTTCTTCAAAAGCAAAAGAGTCATTCATTCAGGGCTAGTTTGGGGACGACAGAAGCTTGCAATATGATGCTTTGAAGAGAACGGCGTAAGTGGAGGTAGCTGAGCTGTGTGTTAACTCTTCCATGTGCGTGTACAGGTGTGCTCGTGGGTGACCCAGCTGATCATCACCCAGGCGACCCACGAGGACCGCAAGGCCGTGCTGTCCTGCATCCTGCGGCTCGCCGTCTACTGCTACGTGCTCGGCAACTTTAACGCCGTGGTGGAGATTCTCTGTGGTCTCAGGTCAGTGAATGCAAATGCCCCCCCCTCTACCCTCTGTCTGTGCAGTGTCCTGTATTCTCTGTCTGGCCGTGCACTGTTATGAGCTCGCCTGGCATCTTAAGCGCCGTTTTGGAGATTCTCTGTGGTCTCAGGTCAGTGACAGGAAACCCCCCCACTCCTCCTACTCTGTCCCTCTCTGCCCTGCCTCTGTCCGTTCACTGTGCTGTATTCTCTGTCTGGCCGTGCACTGCTATGAGCTCGCCTGGCATCTTAAGCGCCGTTTTGGAGATTCTCTGTGGTCTCAGGTCAGTGACTGGAAACCCCCCACTCCTCCTACTCTGTCCCTCTCTGCCCTGCCTCTGTCCGTTCACTGTGCTGTATTCTCTGTCTGGCCGTGCACTGTTATGAGCTCGCCTGGCATCTTAAGCGCCGTTTTGGAGATTCTCTGTGGTCTCAGGTCAGTGACAGGAAACCCCCCCCACTCCTCCTACTCTGTCCCTCTCTGCCCTGCCTCTGTCCGTTCACTGTGCTGTATTCTCTGTCTGGCCGTGCACTGTTATGAGCTCGCCTGGCATCTTAAGCGCCGTTTTGGAGATTCTCTGTGGTCTCAGGTCAGTGACAGGAAACCCCCCCCACTCCTCCTACTCTGTCCCTCTCTGCCCTGCCTCTGTCCGTTCACTGTGCTGTATTCTCTGTCTGGCCGTGCACTGCTATGAGCTAGCTTGGCATCTTTAGGGCTGTGGTGGAGATTCTCTGTGGTCTCAGATCAGTGATTACAAATGCCCCCCCCCCCCTCTCCCCCACCCTTCGTTCAGTGTCCTGTGTCCTCCGTCTGAGCGTGCACTGCTATGGGCTAGCTTGGCATCTTTAGCGCCCCCCCCCCCCTTAATTTAAGACCTCCCCCTTTTAAGGCCTTGCTGTTTCAGATCTTCTGTCCATAACCTGTGTAAATGTACCTCCATTTTAAGACTCCCTTCATTTTTAAGACCTGATTTTTGGAGGTCTTAAAATTGGTGTTCCAATGTATCTTCACTATTTTTCTTAGAAGGGAGAGTACTGCTATGATATAATTCGAGGACTCGCGTTGCACTCAAGCAACCGCAATATCCGGCTACATAAGTAGTGCACTAGTGATGTCCTTTGAACTGAAACTGATGTTAGA
This sequence comes from Littorina saxatilis, assembly GCF_037325665.1. NCBI lineage: Eukaryota > Metazoa > Mollusca > Gastropoda > Littorinimorpha > Littorinidae > Littorina > Littorina saxatilis. The sequence continues at coordinate 44,840,517 of NC_090256.1, forward strand.
ACGGTTGAGTGTGTGTTCGCTATTGGTGGAAAGACGTGCTTGCATGCGTTCAAGGATGGATGAGTCTGTGAAGATGCCGTTTTGCGTCTTCGCATTTCTATGTCTACCTGTATGTCTGTCTGGCTGGCTGGCTGGCTGGCTGGCTGGCTGGCTGGCTGGCTGGCTGGCTGGCTGGCTGTCTATCAGTGCGTGGCTCTCTCTGCCTTCATATCGTCCTGCATTCCGGCCTTGACATGTCTTTGTCAGTGCCTGTAAGCATCAGTCCGTTTGTCAATCTCCGCCCCAGGTCGTCGGCGTATTTGTGTCTGCCTTCAATGTTTTTTAACCCCATTAACAACTTGCTGTTGTGTGCAGGTCGGAGAAGCTGAAGCCGTTCTGGCTGTCCATCTGTGACGAGGACCTGAGCACCATGCACGTGCTATCCGACACGCTGCTGACCAAGGACCCGTCCCCCGAGTACCGCGAGGCTGTCGGGCGCGCACTGGACATCCCCACCACCAAGGTCGTGCCCTTCTTTGGGGGCTTCCTGCGCGAGCTCAAGGCCATCGTCACAGGGGTCCCCAGTGTCATCGTGCTGCCGTCGGAGGAGAACCAGTCGCTGGAGGTAAGGCCAACACACAACACATTTTGTTTTGGAAAAAACTAAGGTAACTAGCCTATTACTTTAGTATGAGGGACATGAATGTGATGATACGCCAAACAAGTTTGTTTTGGATGACAACCAAAAAAAAAAAATTGTCGGTAGGTCTGTCACTTTCTTTTTTTTTGTTTGACGTTTTTTGTATGTACACATGCGCATGTGGATTTTTAGTGGCCTGCAATCGTGAGAGTTGTGTTCCTTGGATGTCGGAGAAAAGTACCTTTCCTTGGTAAAATCTGCAAAATCGAGTTTTGTCATTTTAAAATAATGTTTGAAGGGTAAAAATAAAAGTTCTGAGTTAGGGAGGACAAAATATAGCGTTGGTCTGGAAATCGGAGACAATTTTGTTTGTCTCTTGGCCCAAGTTTGGGTTTGGGGGAGGGTTTGTGGGGCGTTGGGTGGGTAGGGGGAGGGGTGTAGGGAGGTACAGGTAGGTTGCAAATCTTCCCCATTTTTATATACCGGCCTCTTGCGTTTTCGTCATACGTTTCAATATTGTGATACGTGTGTTGGACTTATGGTTGAATTATACTGATCACAGTAGTGCCGATTATAGTCAAGTATATCGACGGTGTTGTCATGAAGTCTCATACCGAATTACAAACTCCGTAGGAACACGTGAATTCAGTGGAAAACAGTTGATGTTTCTTCTATGTGCAGTTTGTGTCGGACTATAACGGCGAGGACCGCTTCATGACTCGTATCGGGGTGGGCGGTCTGATGCAACAGTCTGATGTAACAGTCGCTTCTTCTCTTTGCAGTTTGTGTCGGACACTAACAGCGAGGGCCGGTTCATAACTCGTATTTGTGTGAGTGGTCCGATGTAACAGTCTGATGTTACAGTCGCTTCTTTTTGCAGTTTGTGTCGGACACTAACAGCGAGGGCCGGTTCATAACTCGTATTTGTGTGACTGGTCCTATGTAACAGTCTGATGTTACAGTCGCTTCTTTTTGCAGTTTGTGTCGGACTATAACGGCGAAG
>NC_090256.1:44847138-44917138 GCF_037325665.1 Littorina saxatilis
GAATCGATTTTTTTTTTGGGGGGGGGAGGGGGGGGTAATTTCTGTCCACAAGTAAAAGACCAGTGGGCGTGTTCTTCTTCTTCGTCTTCCTTTTCTAACTCTTCGTGTTGTTGTTTTTCTTCTTTCAAATTTTTCTCAAACAAAACTGTTGGGGTCGTTGAACTTTGTCATTCGATTTTATCCCTGACACTCACATGTGACAACGTTTCGTTAAAAGCATGAAGACGTTTCCAACAAATTCCGTTGCGGTTTTAGCGTTCAGGGAAGGTGTCTCTGACAGGTTTTTACTAGCTGTCAGGCATTAATATGGACTTTTTTTCAATTTGATTTTGCGCAACGCTGATAGGTAGACGTGTGTTGTGTAAGACGACAAGCAGCACAAATAATCTGTATATGTATAACATATATATAGCTTGATAGTTAGATGGTAGGGTGAATTGACTGGTTATGGTATGAACTTTAATTATCTGTGTGTCTGTATGTCGATCTTGTCTGTCTGTCTGTCTGATGTCTGTCCGTCTGTCTGTCTGTCTCTCTGTCTGTCTGTCTGTCTGTCTGTCTGTTTGTCTGTTTCTCTGTTTCTTTTTGCTTGTTTGCTCTTACTGTTCAAAGTATGTTTGTTTCTTGAAGAACGATAACATTGCCAATAAACACGTTCTATGGACATCATACGTGGTTTGCATGTTTGACTATAATGTAACACTTGACACGGATCTCGACAGTCATTGTTCAACTAAGCTAACTGTAGCATTAACGTTTGTCTGTCCACTTGAAAGACGGTTGGATCGAAGTACCGTGATTGTAATCTTTTGTTTTATCATAAATTCATTCGCTCGGCTTCCTGGCGAGCGGGCGAAAACTGATTCCATCAAGCTAAGTATTTTGTGACCAATTGTTTGTCTGTTCACTTAAAAGACCGTTGGGCCGATATATTTGTGATTGTAATGTATTTTTTGTCAATACCACCGTTCCAACAACTTACCATTCTTGGTTTTTTTATCATAAATTAAACGTTCCAACAACTTGCCATTCTTGGTTTTTTTTATCATAAATTAAACGTTCCAACAACTTGCCATTCTTGTGTTATTTTTATCATAAATTAAACGTTCCAATAAACGACCATTCTTGGGTTTTTTATCATAAATTAAACGTTCCAACAACTTACCATTCTTGGTTTTTTATCATAAATTAAACGTTCCAATAACTGACCATTCTTGGGTTTTTTATCATAAATTAAACGTTCCAACAACTTACCATTCTTGGTTTTTTTATCATAAATTAAACGTTCCAACAACTTGCCATTCTTGGTTTTTTTTATCATAAATTAAACGTTCCAACAACTTGCCATTCTTGTGTTTTTTTTATCATAAATTAAACGTTCCAACAACTGACCATTCTTGGTTTTTGATTCCACCAGACGCAGTCAGATCGCCACCAGCACGGAGGACGACGCGGAGAGCGACTACGACCTTGACCTTGACAGCTACCAGCCGGTACGGCACCTGCACAACGAGCACAGGGTGATGGTGCTGCCCCCTAGGCTGTCCAGGCTGGACCACCACTCCCTGCAGTGCGTCAACCACGGAGCCACACTCGTCCGCTGGGAGGAGGACTCGGGCAGGTAAGGAGGGGGCACTCGCATGCACTTCAAGCTGAACAATTTCTTTCAAAGGCCAACTTTTTCTCGTGAAAACAGTTCGCTTCAGTGTCTCACATCTAGGCAGGCTTGTAAATGGGCTTATATGCTATTCCTCCACTTAGTTACATGCCAAAACATGAACCGCCGTGGTGCTCTCTGCCACTGTGGGTGGTCACTCTTGGTTCAAACAAAATGGGTTCACAAAGTAAAGGGTGGCAAATAGTGCGATGTTGTTGTTGTCGTTCGTCTCTCGTTGTCGAAGATGACCACAGACTTAAGGTACGCTTGGATATCCAGTATGATGGGTCCGGAGGTGACTAATGAGGCCTATCCGGACCAGGAAAACCCTCCTACATGTGGGGCACACCTGGGAGGGATCAGCTGCTGGGGTTCTGGCAGCTATGGCTTTGCGGGGTGTTCGCTTTTTTTCAGCAACAGCAGTACAATAGAAACACTTGAGACACACAACAAGCACAGCTTATACTAAATTGGGTGTCATATAGTAAATGGGGTATCATATACTAAATAGGGTATCATATACTAAATGGGGTAGCATATACTAAATGGGGTATCATATACTAAATGGGGTCTCATATACTAAATGGGGTATATATTTACATTTAGATAGGAATTGCTTTTACAGGTGGTGTCAAGGTCACAATAGTGCTAAAACGATTTGTGTAAACTGATTAACTCGCCAAGCACGATCGTGTGTCATTTTAAAAGCCCAATCCGCCTCGTGAAAACAGTTCGCCTCACTGTCTCAGATCTTCCAAGGCATTTACATGGGATAAGACCATCCCTCCACTTGGGCAAATACCAAAAATCAACATCCTGACTGCTTGCTGTGGCAAGTTTGACGTGTGTGTTTTTTATGAATTAACCAAATAAATTCTTTAAAAAAAATAGCAGTGTGTAACGAGAGCATCCAAGCTATTCAATTTTGTTATGTGACCAAGTGGAGTGATGGTCTTATCCCATGTGAAAGCCTGGCCAGGTCTGAGACAGTGTGGCGAACTGTTTTCACGGCGCGGAGTGGGCCTCTAAACATAGACATAGACATAGAAAACTGCATTATCTCAGATGAGAAATAAATGATGATCGTTCACTGACTGTCTCGCAGGTCGTGCCTGGTGTACATGCGCCTGGAGTCAGACAACGTCACCCTCACCTGGTGCCGCCCCTCCTGGAGCTCGCTGCGGGGCGCCATGAACCCCCCGGACTACGTGCTGAGGGGAGAGGGGGACCACCCCCCGTCCCTGCAGCTCATGTGTGCTCGCTACGCCAGCAGCGCCGAGCCGGCCTTTGACGGCATGGAGGAGGGATACATCGATGTCTTCTGTATCAAGGTCTGCTCAAACTTCTTCTTTTTCTTCTTCTACGTTAATGGGCTGAAACTCCCACGTACACTCGTGTTTTTTGTTCGAGTTGGTTTTTACGTGTATGACGGTCATTGACCGTTTTTACCCCGCCATTTATTTAGGCAGCCATACGGCGCTTTCGGGGGAAGCATGCTGGGTATATTCGTGTTTTTATAACCCACCGAACTCTGACATGGATTACAGAATCTTTTCCGTGCGCACTTGATCTTGTGCTTGAGTGTACACACGAAGGGGGACTAGCTGGTCTGCATATAGGTTGACCTGGAATCGGAAAAATCTCCACCCTTAACCCACCAGGCGCGGCCGTGATTCGAGCCCACGACCTTATGCATGGGAGGCCGGCGTTTTATCCACTAGGCCATTGCGCCTGTCAAATCAGCTGAAACAAAGTAATGCAGGTTTTACGGTGAAAGTATCAGCGGATAGAAAACACGAACAAACGCATGCTCGGCTTTAGAGAACTATGAAGAAAATAGGTTGCGCTTTATATAATTTCTAAGCATAGCAGCCCGAATTTCCTAAAGATAATTCTTTGATAACAAAGAGTAATGTGTGGTGGCGCTTGTGACCCTCTGTTGTTGTAAAGTGATAACCCTCTCAGTAATTATGTCATCACTTTATCACACATCCACCTTCCCTCTGCCCTCTCAAAGCATCCGTTCGGAGACGAATACGTGACGGCGTTAGGCTGTCTCTCGAAACCGAAGATCGTAGGGGCTTAAAACAATCCTAAGAATCAATCATATAACCAACCATCCAATCAACCATTCAATCAACCATTCAATCAACCATTTAATCAACCATCCAATCAACCATTCAATCAACCATTCAATCAATCCATCAGTCCATCCTTCAATCAGTCAGGCAGCCAATCAGTCGTGCCATCAAACTTATGACCCCCATCCCCTTGTCTCTACCCTTCAGGACGTGTTCATGGGTGACGAAGCCGTGGACCTTAACTGCATCGCTCGACGTCACAGCCTGCTAGACATGACGCACGAGGAGAATTGCATCACCATCCTGTACGGCACCAACCTGGCTGAAAACCGCCGTCTGTGTCTCGTGGCGCCCTCCAGGACGGCAGAGGTGTGGTACCGGAGTCTTCAGCGTCTGCAGGCAGCGGCCAGCAAGGTCCAGAGACAGACGGACAAGCGTGGACTGTGGCTGAAGCAGCAGTACCTCTTGCTGTACTATGACGCCGAGAAGTGCACTGGACCAACCCCTGCTGATGCTATCAAGGTGAGGCTTGTGTTGGTGTGGGTGGGGGGTGGTGGTGTCTGTGTGTGAGCGAGTGTGTCTGTGGTGTCAATGTCTGTGTCTGTTTGAATCTGTGTGTGTGTGTGTGTGTGTGTGTGTGTGTATGTTTGTGTCTGAATCTATCTGTGTCGGTCTGTATCTGTGCCTGTGGTGTCTGCGTCTGTATCTGTCTGTATCTGTGTCTGTATGTGTTTGTCTGTGTCTTTATATTAAGCCTAGCTCAGAACCGCGCGAGGTGACATGCGACTCATTTCGTGGTGGAGGGTCACATATGGCTGTGTGTCGGTGATTCGGGTAGTATAGTTGAGTTTGGTTGGGATGGCTTGGGTTGTTGGTTGCTTGGTTTAATCAGTTGATTGGTTTGCCGGTTAATCGTTTGTTTATGACTGGTTGCTCAGCTCATTTGCTTGCTTGTCTCTGTTGACTTTGTTCGTTCGTTTCTTTCTTTGTTTCTTTCTCTCTTTTTTTTGTCAGACATTGCACGCGTGTTTGATGTCTCGCTTGCTTGCTTGTTTGTTTGTTTTAAGCAGGAAGTAGGGAAACGTTGGTTGATGGATTGAGAAGACACATGGAGATACGGTTGTTAAGTGGTTGGATGATGCAAGAGGGAGGATTGACGATGCAGTTTAGTGGCTGATTCGTTGGAAGGTTACACTGACCTTCTCTTCGCCTTCTCGCTTTCGTCGTTGATTGTTCGTTGGGCGGTTGCTTATCATAAGAGAGGTTCAGAGGCTAAAGAACCCAACGCTATGTATCTTTCGAATTGGGTTTGAAAGGGGAAACTCTGCAGGTAGTCTTGAGTCGAGCGTTTGAAAATGGCTGAGCCTGAAGGCGGGTGTAACTTGCACCTCTTGGTATCAGTCTGCCTTAGAGATGAGGACGACAGTTGGCCAGATGGCCAGAATAGCACGCTGCATTTTTCTGCATAGAACTAAGGCGCGTCTGCCGCGACGGTGCCTGAGCTAAACATTTGCGGGCACTGCTCACAGCCCGGCACACTGCACTGTAAACATTCCCCGTCCCATCACCTCTCTCGCCACCATCCGCCCTACCCTTGGTCTCATGCCTGTAGGGCCGAAGAATTGGATGGTTGGCTGTGGAAAAGTGTGGGTGTAGGTCTGTGTGTTACAATAATAGATGCTTCAAATAATGTTTGTCTTGGACCATCGCGCTTAGACTGCTGTACACCTTTCTTCATTCGCCGAGCTAATTTGTTACTTGCATGGGTGGCTAAAAGTGTTGTTTCTTAGCTCGCCGCTGGCAGCCGATCCGCAAGTGGAATATTGATTTGTCCGTGGATTGGTCTATGGCCTTCATTTTGCCGAACAACTTTTCCTGAGAACAACGAAAGCAAATATGGTCTGATGCGTGAAGATGCCAGTAAACAAAATCAGATACATTGTTTAAATTTGCATTTCGTAGAATATTAAACTGACATCATGTCCTATTTTAATAAAAAAAATAATAACAAATAAAAAGCCCTGTGGTTTGATTGCTCTTTTGCCATAAAGTTAATGAGATTGATCTTTGTGTTTGTTTCTGTTTTCTTCTCCCAACGCTGGTTGTTCCTGATCTGAATGCTCCCTGTGCTGTACCCAAGACTGGTTCTTTCTCTTTCTGGGCCGCTTTCTTAAACACAAAAAATGTGATTCTTGTGGGTGTGTTTCTCGTTCTTCCCTTTCGATTCCTTGTTGCGTTTCTTTTTTGCTTCAGTGTTTCTTGTCATCTCCTCCTATCCACTTCGCGGGGAAATCGAATTCCCAGGAGCTGTCCGTTCCGGAAATGTTTTCAGCCGCTAGCGCCCTCTGCGGAGCGGAAGGGACGTTAATTCGAGTTGTCGCCCTTCGCTGATGGGTGATTTGTCGGTCGTTTTGGATTGTTGAAAAGCAACAAGTGGCAGCTCAGTTTATGTCACACGCATGTATTGCTTGTCGTTTAGCCCTGCTCAACGTTGGGCGATCTGTGAGGGACGAGAATGACTCGAATCCTTTTGTCTCTTTCGTCGCGGCATTGAGCTGAGGGCAAACTTCCGGAAGAGACATGAAAAAGAAGAGGTGGGGTTTTGCCATACGGAAAGAGAGATGACGTAGTTTATCTGCCTGTCTAATTCGGTCTGCTAGCTTGTCCGCCCCTTCGTGCCCTTGTTGAAACCGCGTCGTCGTCTTTACAGGATAATCAATCAATCAATCAATGAGTCTTATATCGCGCATATTCCGTGGGTACAGTTCTAGGCGCTCTGCAGTGATGCCGTGTGAGATGAAATTTTATACGGCCAGTAGATTGCAGCCATTTTGGCGCATATTTACCTTTCACGGCCTATTATTCCAAGTCACACGGGTATAGGTAGACAATTATTAACTGTGCCTAAGCAATTTTGCCAGGAAAGACCCTTTTGTCAATCGTGGGATCTTTAACGTGCACACCCAATGTAATGTACACGGGGGGAAGGTTCGGACACCGAAGAGAGTCTGCACACAAAGTTGACTCTGTGAAATAAATTTCCGCCGAACCTGGGATCGAACTCACGCTGACAGCGGCCAACTGAATGCAAATCCAGCGCGCTACCAACTGAGCTATATCCCCGCCCCTCTCACACACACTCTCTCTCTCTCTCTCTCTCTCTCTCTCTCTCTCTCTCTCTCTCTCTCTCTCTCTTTCTCTCTCTCTCTCTCTCTCTCTCTCTCTCTCTCTCTCTCTCTCTCTCTCTCTCTCTCTCTCTCTCTCTCTCTCTCTCTCTCTCTCTCTCTCTCTCTCTGCTAGCTTGTCCGCCCCTTCGTGCCCTTGTTGAAACCGCGTCGTCGTCTTTACAGGATACTCTCTCTCTCTCTCTCTCTCTCTCTCTCTCTCTCTCTCTCTCTCTCTCTCTCTCTCTCTCTCTCTCTCTCTCTCTCTCTCTCTCTTTTTCTCTCTCTCTCTTTCTCTCTCTCTCTCTCTCTCTCTCTCTCTGTGCGTGTGTGTGTGTCTCTCTCTCTCTCTCTCTCTCTCTCTCTCTCTCTCTCTCTCTCTCTCTCTCTCTCTCTCTCTCTCCCTGTCTGTCTCTCTCTCTGTCTCTCCATCTCTCTATATATCACTCTCTCTCTCTCTCTTTCTGACTCTCTGTATCTGTCTGTCTGTCTCTCTCTCTCTCTCTCTCTCTCTCTCTCTCTCTCTCTCTCTCTCTCTCTCTGTGTGTCTGTCTATCTCTGTGTCTGTCTGTCTCTCTCTCTTTCTGTCTCTCTCTCTCTCTGGCTCTCTCTCTCTCACACTTTCTCTCTCTCTCTCTCTCTCTCTCTCTCTCTCTCTCTCTCTCTTTCTCTCTCTCTCTTTCTCTTCACGTACATTTCCTTTTTGCACGTTCTGCATCCATGTATATTCATTGTCGCTGTTCTCTGTACATCTCATGTTTCAAAACTGTGCTAATTTACTACGCCCAGATAAAGTGTTGTTTCTGCTGTTGTTTGTTTTTACATTTAGTCAAGTTTTGACTAAATGTTTTAACGTAGAGGGGGGAATCGAGACGAGGGTCGTGGTGTATGTGTGTGTGTGTGTCTGTCTGTCTGTGTGTGTGTGTAGAGCGATTCAGACTAAACTACTGGACCGATCTTTATGAAATTTGACATGAGAGTTCCTGGGTATGATATCCTCAGACGCTTTTTTCATTTTTTTGATATATGTCTTTGATGACGTCATATCCGGCTTTTCGTGAAAGTTGAGGCGGCACTGTCACGCTCTCATTTTTCAACCAAATTGGTTGCAATTTTGGTCAAGTAATCTCCGACGAAGCCCGGACTTCGGTATTGCATTTCAGCTTGGTGGCTTAAAAATTAATTAATGACTTTGGTCATTAAAAATCTGAAAATTGTAAAATAAATATTTTTTTATAAAACGATCCAAATTTACGTTCATCTTATTCTCCATCATTTTCTGATTCCAAAAACATATAAATATGTTATATTTGGATTAAAAACAAGCTCTGAAAATTAAAAATATAAAAATTATGATCAAAATTTAATGTTCGAAATCAATTTACTTTCATCTTATTCCTTGTCGGTTCCTGATTCCAAAAACATATAGATATGATATGTTTGGATTAAAAACACGCTCAGAAAGTTAAAACGAAGAGAGGTACAGAAAAGCGTGCTATCCTTCTCAGCGCAACTACTACCCCGCTCTTCTTGTCAATTTCACTGCCTTTGCCATGAGCGGTGGACTGACGATGCTACGAGTATACGGTCTTGCTGCGTTGCATTGCGTTCAGTTTCATTCTGTGAGTTCGACAGCTACTTGACTAAATGTTGTATTTTCGCCTTACGCGACTTGTTTTGTTTGTGTTCTGTTTTGATTTGTTTGTAGTCCTTCGTCGTTGATCGAACGTTAGTTGGTACGTCCTAAGTTATATTTGTTTCTGGTCTGGGTTTTATTTTGACAATCCAGCAATATGTATGACAACTCTCACAGTCTCTTGGTGTTGTTGTTTTTATCTATTACCGAGCACAAACACACACACACACACACGCACACACACACACACACACACACACACACACACACACACACACGGTGCACGCTTATGGAGAGAGATAATAAGGGGGGGAGGGGCGGAGAAGAGTCGATAACCCGGACATGTCCTGCCCACTATATTGTCCTACACCGTTGGTGTGTCTATGACGTCATAGCCAGATTGATCGAGGTTTATATTACAGGGAAAAGGGACGTGCGAAAGAACGAAAACACTTTGAGTGTTTGGTAAGATGCCGCCTATACTGTCTTCTCTGAAATACTCCCTCTTTACCCCCTTTACCCCTCCCTTTTAACTTTGATATTGGAATCTTATATCTGCCAATATTTGTATTTGTATTCCTGGTCCAAAGGAATTCATTACGAGAGGATTTGTGCTAGGTGCCAGAAATGTCAGATACAAGCAGAGAGAGAGAGAGAGAGAGAGAGAGAGAGGGACAGAGAGAGAGAGAGAGAGAGAGAGAGAGAGAGAGAGAGAGAGAGAGAGAGAGAGAGAGAGAGAGAGCAAACGCTTTTTTGTTTATTCTTTCCCTTTGATATTGGGATTTCATCTCACCGACATTTGTATTTTCAACATTGTTGGTCCTGGTAGAATTGCATTCATGACAAAATAATGTGTGCTGTGTGGGTGCCTGCTTGTGTGCATGAGCAAGAGAGACAGACACAGACAGGCAGTTGGACTTTTAATATGTTCTTTGCAACCCTAGAGAAACCCGAACACGACAAACCTGGTGCAGGCTGCAGCAGGTTTGCAATAAATTGTGGCCGCCAATAAACACAACAAGCTGTTCAGCTGATAACTTTTGTATTTTTTTATTTTTTTATTTACTATCTTAGCATGCATATATCATGATTGTATTGATTGTATTTATTGTTCAAAATGCCCCCATGGGTTATGGACTAATAAGTAGAGGTTACATGCCGAGTCTCAGTGATTATTAAAAATAATGGTCGAAGTTGGCGGATCATGAAAAATGCGAGCTTCAGCGAGCTTTTTCATGACCGCGAACTGAGACCATTATTTTTAATAATCACTGAGACGAGGTGTGTAACCTCTTTATTCCTCCTTTCTTCAGTTATTCAAAGAAAACAGGAGTTTTTGTGCGAAAGTTTGATCGAATCCGAATCACTCAACCAGTCAACCTGCGCAGGCGATCGATTAATGCGCGGTTGTATAGTTCCGTGCAAATCATTCCATTCTGTTAACACTTCTTGTCAGTTTCCCTGTTTTAGACTAAAATCAAGTACACAGATATGCTGTTATTCTGCTGTGGCGGTAAAGGCAGATATTGTGTGTTCTGTTTATGTTTTAGTATCGTTTAGGATAAGGTTCTTTCGTCAAATGGGACTAGCAGACGAACTTTTGCACCCGTGTTGCAACGTTAATTACTGTATGAAGTTCAGTTTTCTGGGGAAAATAGTGTATGAAACCGCTTTATGTTGTTTAAATTGATGAGATGTGTGCATTTGGTTGCGTGTGATCTGTTTATAAAATGAAATATTGTTGAAAACTGACCGTCGGATTGCAGTCAGTGTTGTCGAAGAAACTGCGTTAAAAGAAGGGGAACTACTCTTGTCGGCAAGAGTATGAGTTACTTGCCTTGGGAATTTGCTTGTGATGAACGGTGTGTGCACGGCAGATCTAGATTCAGAAAACAACCTAACTCATGGATTTTATATGGAGATTCATGTGTTCAGGCCTGTAGTTGTTAATTTAAATGCGGTATGTTTGTATTGTTTGCTCCAGAGATGTATATTTCGTACGTATAGAGCGTTCGGAACTTTTCAGTCGCAAAAGTAGTACCAAAACAGAACAGCTTCTCAACCCATTGCACTATCGAGGATTCAGGCTGTTGCTGGCTCGTTATTTGTTTGGTTGCTGGGTCATTATCGAAAAATAACTAGCTCTACAAGTTTACAGAGGTAAAGAAGCAGAGGGGGGAATAAAACTTGTACTTTGCCTCAGAACTGGACAGGCACTCGAGCAAAAACCTCTCACATAATTATTAGTTTCGCCACAGTCATGTGTTCTTTAGTACAGGACAAATACGCAGACGAACGACAGAGGGGAAAGCACAAACGCCTGATCGAACCTGTGGACCCAAGCGTGCATGTCTTCAAGCACGAGAAATATATGTGAAAAGTGCAGGGTTGAAATTAAGAACAAAGGTTTTGGACATGTGTCATAGATGCCAAAAGCTACACAAATTGTATGTGTGTGTTGGAGGGCAGGGGGGGGGCATTTTGTTGAGTTTGAATGTATTGCTACTGTTTTAAAAAAAACGTTTAGAATGTCCAAGGACAGTTGTCCTCCCAACATGTCAAAAAATGACAGGGTAAGTGACTTTTACAGCGAAATAACAGTTGTCGAGGTCTGTCCCTTTCCAAATGCCAGACTACACTTCCCAAGTGCCGCCAAATGGCCATCGATTACCCGGCTGTCAGGAGCTACAAGAACGATAACCGCTTTGTAGTTTGGGGAGTTGTGTCCCTTGGGGGTCAAGGTGACTGGGACCGTTTCAGTCCTAATGGAGATCACTGGCCTTTTGAGTTATTCAAGTTGTGGCATTTCAGACCGTCGACCCCGTTTAGTACACAGACACATGTTTCTTGTACTCTGTATACAGGAACAAGAGACTGCAGGTAAGAAAAACAAGAACAAGATAACAATGAAAATGTACTCACCAGAAAAATGTACAATAAAACACGAATAAGAATAGGTTTCGACCCAAAGTCTTCATCAGCAAAATGTAATAATGACTCAATATAAAAGGAGAGATGACAGAAAAAGACAGAAGAAATCAGTCAAGAAGAAGATAGACAGTACCTAACGTTATGTGATTCAGGGATCGCGCTAGCTTTTTAAAAAAACGCGTAAGTCATACGCAACGAAACGAAAAAAACGCGTCACGGACCAATATTTTTGCGTACTACGAAAACACGTACAGACACAAACAAAACACGCACGAAAGACTTAAAGACACTCCTTACCTAAATACGGCGAGTTTTCCCGTCGAACTCCGCGCACGCCTGTCGAATAACACCCCTGCTGTCTCCAACCTTCGGGCCTTGCGAGTTTGTTTCCCGCTCTAATACGACTAGACACACTTTCCGCCTTTTGGAAGCGCGAGATGGGAGAGCAGCTAATGTCTGTTTCATTATCCGACAAGACATTATCTGGTAATACCCTCGTTACGTTCGTTTGCGATACTTCGATGCAAAAAGAAACGGACTTTAGTTTTGACGCGCAGATTTCATGTGTGTCGTCACTTCTCAAGCCCTATAGTCAGTTTCAGGATCGGGTGATTATTAAGTCAGAGCAAAAGCGCTGCGTGAAGACAAGAAAAAGTTACAATATTTTTGCGTATGGCTTACGCGGCGCGACGAAAAAAACGCGTCAGCGACTTTTAAAATGCGTCAAATACGCAAAAATCGTGCGTAAACGCGATCCCTGGTGATTATGTTGTTGTTTTTCGTGTATGTCAGGCATCTAGCTTTTCCTCTTTTCAGTGTTTTTTGAGAACATGCATTTGGTTTGTTTGAAAAGACGTGAAGAGCGGAGTGGTGGAGGTTGGAGCTGCAGGAGCGGATCACATCCTTTTCAAGGGGGGGGGGGGGGGTTCCAAACTTCTTTTAGGGAAAATGTTGATGAAAATCAAGGAAAATGGAGCAACCTGGTGCAATCTGCGCATCAGTTTTTCTTTATTTTCAATTGTTTATTTTATTTGTTTAGGCTAGGGGGGGGGGGGTCCGGAAACCCCGGAAACCCCCCCCTGCATCCGTCCCTGAGCTGGTGTGAGAGAGGGAGGGGAGATTATTTTGCAGGCGGGGGTAAACCCCAAGAGAAGCACAACACTGTTTGTGACGGAATGGGCGAGGGAGACATGAGAGAGAAGATAATGACAGACTAGGGTTGACGATGATAGATTTGTATCCTGACTTTTGTAACAAAGCCTTACTTGCTCATCACGCGATTGCGACCAGCCACGTGTCATCTTTAACTGACGATTGGCCTTTTCCTTTTTCCTTTCCAGGAACGCAGAGGAAAGGGATATTATTTGGGTTGGGGCAGGGGTATTGAAATGCTACCACAGAGCTATAGAAACAGCACAGCAATAAGCGCTGTAGACAAAAACGCTGTAAAGCCAACGAATCGCGAGCATTGACCCCTGTGAGTGTTCCCCTGACAATTGTACCAACACTGTTGTGACGAACGCTAGCTGAACAGTATAGAGACCAGTGAAAGGGCGTTTTGTTTGAGTCACTGTGGCGTTTAGTAACAGCTATCCCTTTGTTTGATAGAACTTGTTATACTCAAAAAATGATCGACCCAGCAGTAGTTGTCAGAATCATATTTCTTAATAGTGTGCTGTTTGTTTTCAATATAGGTAGTCGACACTCTGCACCTCCCCCCTCCCCCCACGCTCCCCTAAAATAATGCCAGTGCTTCCCCAACCTTCCGCCGCTTTTGTGTATCTATGTGACAGAGACGTACAGGGCCGGATCTAGGGGGGAGTTTCCTTGGTTCCGGAAGCCCCCCCCCTTACCTGGCAAATGTACCTGTTTTCTCAAGGAGAGACCGAAAATAACCCTTTCAAATGCTGAATCACAACAGCATCTAGGGAACAAGGCCCCCCTGGCCAGCCCCTGTACCCCTGCCTTATTTTGGAAGTCAACCCCCCATCCCCACTTACACACCAGGTCCAGCCCTAACTTACATAGAAAAGAACGAAAAAAAGATAGGAAGCGCTAGAAACTCTTTAGACTCAGTAAATTACCTCCCATGACAGCTCTTCAGTACACACATTCACGTCTGTCAAGGTCTAGGTCTTGTATTCAGAATACCTAAGAGTACTCGAAATAAAACGTAACAGAAAGGACCATGAATAGTTTAGTTTCAAGCACACTTAACCACTTTCATGGGAAATGAAAATCGAGCCTCGCGTTTGAGATGGGAGACAAGAAGAGTAAAGTCGACTAACTGTCAAACCACAGGCAATTGTCTTGGACCGAGATGCTAGGGTTGGTTAGTGCCTTCCAGGCTCAGTTTAACGAGTTTGCATTAGTCCCAACGCTGTCCGAAATTGTAAGCGTTCATTTGGCCATGAGGAGGCGTGGAGTACAAGTGTCGCCTTAAAGGACACTTTATAGGGGAGGTTTGACGAGCTTTGCATAGGTCCCTAGGCAGTTGTCGTCTGTCTCACAGAGAGTTCACATGGCGAATGTAAGGTCTGGCATGTATAATTCCCAGGTAGTTGTCGGGGCGGTGTCGGCATGCTGTTTGTCGTCACAGAGAGACAAGTTCACATCGCAAGGATAAGGCCTAGCATGAATGGATCCCAGGCAGTTGTCGGGGCGGTGTCGGCATGCTGTTTGTCGTCACAGAGAGACAAGTTCACATCGCAAGGATAAGGCCTAGCATGAATGGATCCCAGGCAGTTGTCGGGGCGGTGTCGGCACGCTGTTTGTCGTCACAGAGAGATCAGTTCACAGCGCTAGGGTAACGCCTAGCATGTATAGTTCCCAGGCAGTTGCCGGGGTGATGTTGGCACGCTGTTTTTCGGCACTTAAAGTGCTAGGAGTCAACACAATCAAAGGATCAAGCGACGACGAACGTCACCTGAGATGGTTTCCAGACAATTGAAAACAGAATCAAGAAGACACCTTGTAGGTCTCATTTCAAATATTATTGGTACCTGAGATGAAAAGATCCATATTTCCCGACATACAGGTGGTCTTTAATTGCAGGCATTTTTAGGTCAGGATGACGTGCCAAGGGACACCACAAGGTGACCTTTACTGGGAGGTGACCTTTCGTATGAGGGCCTCACACTGCAGGTACCACTGCACGGTATGGCGCTTCCGACGGGTTTGCTTGATTGCACAAAACACTGGGGAACTGAGTGTTTAAAGATGCTCTCTTCTTGATGCAAATCAATAACAAATGAAACTTAAAAAACAAAGTTGATTCCTTCAGGCGTAAGGTTATCACATTCCATGACGCTCTCGAAAGTGTCGATGATCTATTTTTTCCTGTTGACAGGATCAAGACCGACAGTGAATGACTGAGAGCAGGAAAAGCACTTGAAGCGGAAACTGAGAAGAAAAAAATCAGTTTCTGTTCCGACTAAATCACTTCTGGTAAACACGAAGGAAATAAAGCATGACACACAGGATCCAATAGATGAGAAGGGAAGGGGGGGGCAGTAAAAAGTACATAATTTAGGCGCAGTTGTAGGTCTTAGTACTCGTACAAGCTGTCCAAAAAATAACGCACATCAAGATGGTCTCAGTGAGAAAAGAGAAAAGAAAGTTGGTCATCCGCACAGCTAGTGACCGAAGCTGTAGATTTTACTTCCTATAGGCCGTGTTACGTAGCACTTACCACCAGTATCGGGGGATTCAGTCCATTGACACGAGAAGACTAAGTTCACGTAAACAAAGTCGGACGTCATTTTGCCCGGCTAGTTCTGGCTGCCGAACGTGAATGAATCGAGGTGCTATGTCATGCGCGGCGTAGTGATTTCTACTCTTGTGATTGGATGAGGTCAAAATCTAAGGCGCATGCGCACTATAGCTCTTTCTGCTATGACCGGAAATGACCTATATGGTTGCTGTGGAGGGAAAGTTAAGTATCTCCATATATCTACGTTTCTACTGATCTGTCCGATGTTATACTGACAGACGTGATACTCAAAGGGAGGTAAACCCCATTAGCTTCTCGTGAATGTGCTGTACACAACAGACAAGTACTTGCTTTGTCGTTTGACAACATTTCACAGTAGACGTTTGCTTTGTCATTCATTAAATTAAGGAATGCTTTAGTGATCTTTGAGAGCGCGTGAAGGGGTGTATTGGTGAGGGACGTAGTTAGTGGTGCAAAATGCAACCGACAACACAAAAATACACACTCGTTCTCCAGGGAAAACAAATGTTCTTCTGAATGACAACACGCAAGAGTTTCAATCTGTCCACGTGTGTCAGTGCACACACAAGAAGTGATGTTAATGAAGACTTTTAAACGTGGTGGCGTTTTTGTTATTCTTAAAATAGAAAACAGAAGGACATTCAAAAACAGCTTGGCTGGATGAGTTCCAGAGCGAAGGTAAGAAACACCAGCTTAAACACTGAAGGTCGACGGTCACCGAGCATCGTAGGGGAAGGGCTCCTAATATGGACCACTTTTTGTTTCATGCTGATAACTAGCTTCTTTTCTTGCGAAGAAGTTTCATTTTGTGTTTGATAGTTCTTCTCTCTTAGGTAATTAGCTTTGATAGACATTCAGCAAAAATGAATACAGAAAAAAATCACAAATGGTCCATATTAGGAGCCTGGACCAGTGAAGAGGCCTTCACGAATCACTGTAAAGAGCCCCCTATACTTCAAAATAACATGATGCAACTTAGTGTGTAAGACAGACTAATTAACACATGCTTTAGATGTATCTGTTTTGGGTTGATGAGAGCATTATTTGAAGCACACCAGGAAACTAAAGAAGCTTATCCAAATCAGAATAAAATTAAGGGAAATTATCAACTAACACGAAAAGAAGACTATGTAATATATTTTTTTGAAATCTAGTTTGTCAGAGCAGGAGGTGGTACATATTACGAGCCGGTCTATATTAGGAACACACACACATACACACGCACACACACACACACACACACACACACACACACACACACACACACACATACACACACACAACACAACAACAACAACAACAACAACAACAACCTCATCATCATCATCATCATCATCATCATCATCGTCGTCGACATCATTATCATCATCAACAAAATATATAGAGGTTAGTGATAGCAATGCATTCTTGCTAGAAACAGCTTTACATCAGATATTTGCGAAGCTGCGCTTTGAAGTGTTTAATCGTGCTTGACCCCTTTATCTCACATGGTAGCAAATTCCAAATTGTTGAGCCTGAAAACACTAAACTGGTTTTATATAAATCAATACGGGGTAGCAGGGAAATTAATTTGTTTGAGCCATATCTGTCTGTTGCTTTCTGAAATAATGATCGCATGTACTGTGGGGTCTCGTTTATTTGAACCTTAAACATTAAAAGCGCCTTATTAAATAATAACTGATCTTTAACCCATATCCTACCAACATTTTTTTTTAGATATTTTTTTATTTTTTTTCGCTTTTTCCCATCACAAACACACTCTCTAACACAAATATAATCATAACATTTGAACTTTTATTTTTCTTATGAGTTTTTGAGGACGCACGCTTGAAGAGTGCATGGTAGCCAACGGGTACGTATAAGTGTTCTCATGATGCACGCTCAGAGAGTGCATGGTATCAAGAGGGTACGTGTTTTTTTTATCTCCAAAACTTCACAAACAAATGATACGAACAAACACAAAGTAGTGATGACAAGACCTACAGTTCACAAATAGTTTCTCAAACTCATAAGTTTCAACTTTGAGCTCTGTAGACATGGCAAGTTGAGCAGAGCGTCATGGAAGACCTGCACGCTCAGTGGATGCCGTGAAACGCATTGAAGCACTGATTGTGAAGTCCAACTGTGCATTTCAGGCAGAGTTTCTTGGTGTTCTTCTTGCACAGTGCGCACCGCTTTGTTGTCTGCGATGGACCAGCGAAATGACCGACGCCATCAAACCTGACTTCGTCTGGCACTCTGTGGACGGCAGGCAGAGCAAGTCGAGCAACACGCCGTGGCATGGCAATGGCTCCATGCCGCATCAGGTAGACTTGCACAATGCGTCACCGGAAGGCAAGCAAGTCGAGAGGCTCGGCGGTGTGTGCATCTGTTCTCCGGAACAACAGCCACGCATTCTGCATCACGAGTTCCAGCACATGTGCAAAATATGGCCACCACCACTTTTTGGTGCGCAAAGAGATCCGATAGGCATTGATATTTTGATCTGCCCTGTCAACTCCACCCATGGTTGCGTTGTACACTCTGATCAGATCTGGCTGCTCTATCTGAACAAACTGACGTTGTGCTCTTGACCAGCGCCGAACTCGTGCAAGCGGCATCACACGATCGCAGTTGCTCGCCACGGTCACTACACTGTTGTCGTTCCATTCCACAACCAGTACGTTGCTGCGTCGGTCA
Source organism: Littorina saxatilis (assembly GCF_037325665.1). Taxonomy (NCBI): domain Eukaryota; kingdom Metazoa; phylum Mollusca; class Gastropoda; order Littorinimorpha; family Littorinidae; genus Littorina; species Littorina saxatilis. The sequence goes on from NC_090256.1 coordinate 44,865,020, forward strand.
TGACGGAAGTCTAGGGCACCACGGTCTTCTTTGGCGAACCGGGTGGCATCTCTCATTAGGCAGTGTTCTATGCGGTTCTTCCTGATTGTTCCTGTCGCCCCTATGCCGTTAGCCGCAAGATCACTCAGCAGTGGAAGAGATGTGAAGAAGTTATCAAACGTCAGGTGATAAGGGCGTTGTGGAAGCTCCGAAATCAGATCTTTGACCACCGTTCCCCCGAGACCAAGACGACCGTATGGTTGACCACCGCCAGCCCCAGTGTACGGTTCGAATTGAACAACGTACCCAAGCGGGTCAGCGAGGGTCCACAGTTTGAAACCAAATCTAATTGGCTTCCCTCGGATGAATTGTTTTGTCAAGTGATGTCCGAAATAGGGGACCATGCTCTCATCGATTGAGAGATGTTGCTGCTCAGGGAAATACAACAGACACCTCTCGTTGATCATCGAGACGAATGCCCTGACTTTGCTGACCTTGTCGTTTGGGTCCAGTGTGTTGTTGTCTGCAAGGTGGAGAAATCTCATGTGTTCATCGAACCTGTTCCTGCTCATGGCACCAGAGACAGCGGTGTTGTGACAGTCAGTGTTTCTCTCCCAATACATGGTTCTGCGTGGAATCTGGTTGTATCCAGAGAGGAGCAGTATGGCCATAAATGTGCGGAACTCTTGCCTGGTGGTAACAAAGGTGTGGTTCCCTTTGTCTCTCCTCGCGTAAAGATTTGTCTGATCCACGATGTAATCAACCACGTCATCGTCAATAAAGAGTTCAAACATCTCCAAAGGATTGAGGTTTTCATTGAGAAATTGTGCTTGTGGAAGGACAGGCCACTGTTGTTGGAGATTTAGATTTCTTGGAAGATCTTCTCGTCTCCAATTACGCACAGCAGGTTGCTGCAGGCGCTGTTGCCTCTGATTCTGTAGCAGGCGGCCTGCAAGCTGTTGCCGAGGCACCGGTACCTGAATAGGAGCAGGTAGATTTCGCTGGCGATTACGTAGGTTACGTAGAGCTGGTGCCTGCTATGGAGAGGCGGGTATTGATTGTGGAGAGGCGGGTACTGATTGTGAAGAGGCGGGTACTGATTGTGGAGAGGCGGGTACTGATTGTGGAGAGGCGGGTACTGGTTGTGGAGAAGCGGGTACTGGTTGTGGAGAGGCGGGTACTGGTTGTGGAGAGGCAGGTCGTCCAGGCGGGTCTTGATCTAACTCAGTCTCGTCGTTCGGGCCACCCATTCTGACTACCTGTCCATCACTGCGAGTCACTACTCCTTCAGCCTCAGCGTGAAGCTGACGACGGTTCAAATTGTTTACCTGTCCACCCCCATCTTCCTCTCCGCTGTCTTCATCAGATAATTCCCCATCACCTGGGGGAGTGATGTACACAGCTGCATTGAAGAATCCATCTTCCTCGAGTTGACTCAAGACATCATGTACGTTCATCCGTCGTGGGAGTCTGAAAAAGAATGCAAAGAAATAGAGTAACGTCAGTATGTTTGAATAACTTGCAAAGAATTTAGTGTGTTTGGTGCAAGCGAGAGTGTATACAATGTATGTATGAGCCTATATGTAAATGCATGATTGCATACAGAAATATGCACACTTACAAGAATGTATGCATTCATAACCCACAACACCATGCCAGACGGGGAGGGGGACGGGGGGGGGGGGGGAGGGACATTGCAGGGGAGAGCAGAGACACGAACATAGCGTCAAAAGAACACAATACGAACATAGCATCAAAAGAACACAATATTATCATCAAAAGAACAAGAAATAGTGCCCCCCTACGCCGCACCACTGGATCCGCCACTGCATGTTTATTTGAAAGTCAAAAGCATTTTACTATGTGCATGTTTATAGAGTATGTAAGTACACAACACCCAGGGGTCTCTCGCTACCATGCACGCGTGAAGCGTACGTAGCCCAGCACTAAATACAGGGGCCTTTCACTACCATGCACGCTTGGAGCGTGCAGAGACGTTACCTTTTACTTCGATCAAAAGTTCCATGGAACTTTCATCCTACACACAAATTGAATCTAACATGTTTTTCCATAGATGTTCATGCAAATAAAAGTGCAAGCTTTAGCAACATAACTGCTTTTGTAAATAAATGGCACTTACTGAGATTGACGTGAAGATTTCGAAGTCATTTTTCCGAGTCTGCTGCAGAAAAGATGTTTCCACGTGTGAGTTTTGCAAGCAGGAAGCGGGAAGGGGTGTTGGAAAGGTAGACAACTCTATCAGCAATCGCGGCACATCAAAATCAAAAGTGATCTCGCTTTCATTGCCACTGAAACCTTCAACTTTTTTAATGCACGTGTGAAGCGTGCATGGTAGGATATGGGTTAAGTGATAAAAAATTAAGGCTGCTAAGCTTTTGATCTGTTAATGTTTGCGGACCCGGCTTGATAAGTTTAGCTGCGCGACGGTGAAGAGAATTTACTTTTGTTAAGTGAACATCGCTACGACCATCCCAAAGTGTAGATGCATAATTCAGATGAGGTAAAATATGACCGAAATAAAACAACTTGAGTGCTGAGGTATCAGCGTAATGCTTTAATTTGGAGAGAAGAAACAAGTTTTTAGATAAGGTTTTGGTAACACGGTTGAGGTGGGACTGCCACTTTAATTCAGCGTCTATTGTGACCCCGAGAACACGATGGCTGGTTACTTGCTCAATGGGTGACTCATTTAAACTGAGATAAAGATTCAGAGGAGCGATTTGGTGTTTCTGTCGTGTTGTGATCACCATGCATTTAGTTTTGCCTGGGTGTATAATCATTGAGTTTTGTTTACACCAATCAAATATGTTGTTCAAACTCGTTTGAAGAGAGGTTTCAATAGATTGTAAACTTTTACCGGACGTGTAAAGAGACGAGTCGTCTGCAAAAAGGTCATTAATAAGAGAGAGAGAGAGAGAGAGAGAGAGAGAGAGAGAGACAGACAGACAGACAGACAGACAGACAGACAGACAGACAGACAGACAGACAGACAGAAAGACACAGAGAAAGAGAGAGAGAGAGAAAAAGACACACAGAGAAAGAATCGGTGAGAAAGACACAGATAGATAGGGAGGGAGAGAGAGAGAGAGAGAGAGAGAGAGAGAGAGAGAGAGAGAGAGAGAGAGAGAGAGAGAGAGAGAGAGAGAGAGAGAGAGAGAGAGGCTGGCGTGTGTCTATTTGGGTATATGTCGTCTTGTCAATTTGAGAAAGAAAAAAACTTTATCGGCGACACACATCGTTCCCTGAAATTTTCCTTGAGGTTTCTGCAAGTAGTATCAAGGGTATTTTTTATCAGCTTGTGTCATGGAGACCGCCCTCGCCTTTCTTGGGGGTTGTTGAAGAAAAGGCTTTCATTACCTGTGGTTGTGTTAAACTGGCAAGGGGCCGGCCTTTTTGCAATACGACGGTGCCGAAGCGGTCCTCACCGGTAATGGATGTTCGTGTTGTGTCAGTTGCCTTTCGCCTGATCAGTAGTGAAGGACGATCGAGGGTCATTGGCTGATGGTAAGATCAATGGTTGACCGATCTTTTTGGTCGTCTGCTTCTTGCTCATTCGCCTGTGAAGGAGAGTTGGCTCTCTCTCTCTCTCTCTCTCTCTCTCTCTCTCTCTCTCTCTCTCTCTCTCTCCTTCTCTCCATATTCTCTCTCTCTCTCTCTCCTTCTCTCCATATTCTCTCTCTATCTCTATCTATCTTTTCTCTCTCTCTCCTTCTCTCTCTCTCTTTCTCTCTCTCTCTCTCTCTCTCTCTCTCTCTCTCTCTCTCTCTCTCTCTCTCTCTCTCTCTCTAATGAATTTTTAAACGATTTTTGGGTGGTTGTTGTTGTTGTTGTTATTACACGTTGTATGTTTCCTTTGTTGTCGACAACATTTTATTTAATGTTGTTTGCGGGCTCTTGTGACCATTGAGAACACTTTATTTCCAAGGTACCATTCAAAATAATAATAGTTGTGGTTGGTTGGTGAAGTGACAAAAAAAGGCTGTTTTCTCCGTCGCAAAACACTGAACATGTAAATATTTATTTGATACCCAAATCAGACTGAGAAAAACAAAAATTACTGGACCAACCGGAGGTGATCTTTTGCGATGGAAACGGCGCTTGAGTGCTGGTTAAAAAAAAAAAGCCCACAGAATTATAAAACTCTGCACGATACATTTAGGCAATGTACATAGATACTTAGACAATGTACGTAAGAAATTCTCAAAGACGGATGTAACTTGAAGTGACAGTAACACTTAAAGGAGACAAAAGGAACAGGCACGGAGAAAAAACAAGGAAGTGTTTAGTGACGTCAAACTTGTCATCAGCGAAGTCGTCGAAGTGCCAAGCGTTTGATAAATCAGCGTCAGGCGATCTCTGTTTGAGGTCGCACGGCGGAACACCTCTTGTCTCAATGCGAAAGGGGGTCACAAACACACGCCCTGACACCGAGGAAGACGAGCACGTGCACATGGCATGGCGTGTGACCTACATCCATCTTTCACTGCTCGGACCAGGAAGAAGCGAGACTTGAGGGCGACTCGCGAGAAAAGTTATTGCGAAAAGGTTTCCATGGCAAAACTGGGCTGTCATATTCACCTCAAATAGAAGTTCAGGAAGACAAGAGTTGTGAAATCAAGTTGAGTGCTTTCTGTTCTTGATATTTTCGATTTTGTTGTCATGTTCGTAATGTTGTTCTTTTACATTTAGTCAAGTTTTGACTAAATATGTTAACATAGAGGGGGAATCGAGACGTGGGTCGTGGTGTGTGTGTGTGTGTGTGTGTGTGTGTCTGTCTGTGTGTGTGTGTGTGTGTGTGTAGAGCGATTCAGACTAAACTACTGGACCGATCTTTATGAAATTTGACATGAGAGTTCCTGGGTATGAAATCCCCGAACGTGTTTTTCATTTTTTTGATAAATGTCTTTGATGACGTCATATCCGGCTTTTCGTGAAAGTTGAGGCAGCACTGTCACGCCCTCATTTTTCAACCAAATTGGTTGAAATTTTGGTCAAGTAATCTTCGACGAAGCCCGGGGTTCGGTATTGCATTTCAGCTTGGTGGCTTAAAAATTAATTAATGACTTTGGTCATTAAAAATCTGAAAATTGTAAAAAAAAATAAAAATTTATAAAACGATCCAAATTTACGTTTATCTTATTCTCCATCATTTGCTGATTCCAAAAACATATAAATATGTTATATTTGGATTAAAAACAAGCTCTGAAAATTAAATATATAAAAATTATTATCAAAATTAAATTGTCGAAATCAATTTAAAAACACTTTTATCTTATTCCTTGTCGGTTCCTGATTCCAAAAATATATAGATATGATATGTTTGGATCTGGGGGACAGCGGCATCACTGCGGCTGACTGCGGGATTTGCACTCAACACTGGACTGGACATCTAGATGTATGGCCGGGAACGTAGAAGAAGAAGAAGAAGAATATGTTTGGATTAAAAACACGCTCAGAAAGTTAAAACAAAGAGAGGTACAGAAAAGCGTGCTATCCTTCTTAGCGCAACTACTACCCCGCTCTTCTTGTCAATTTCACTGCCTTTGCCATGAGCGGTGGACTGACGATGCTGCGAGTATACGGTCTTGCTGAAAAATGGCATTGCGTTCAGTTTCATTCTGTGAGTTCGACAGCTACTTGACTAAATATTGTATTTTCGCCTTACGCGACTTGTTTTTACATTTAGTCAAGTTTTGACTAAATGTTTTAACATAGAGGGGGAATCGAAACGAGGGTCGTGGTGTCTCTGTGTGTGTGTGTGTGTGTGTGTGTGTGTGTGTGTGTGTGTGTGTGTGTGTGTGTGTGTGTGTGTGTGTGTGTGTGTGGAGCGATTCAGAGTAAACTACTGGACCGATATTTATTAAATGTTACATGAGAGTTCCTGGATATGATATCCTCAGACTATATTTTCATTTTTTGGATTAATGTCTTTGATGACGTCATATCCGGCTTTTTGTAAAAGTTGAGGTGGCACTGTCACACCCTCATTTTTCAATCAAATTGATTGAAATTTTGGCCAAGCAATCTTCGACGAAGGCCGGACTTTGGTATTGTATTTCAGTTTGGAGGCTTAAAAATTAATTAATGACTTTGGTCATTAAAAATCTGAACAGTGTAATTAAAATTATTTTTTTATAAAACGATCCAAAATTACGTTCATCTTATTCTTCATCATTTTCTGATTCCAAAAACATATAAATATGTTATATTCGGATTAAAAACAAGCTCTGAAAATTAAAAATATAAAAATTATGATTAAAATAAAATTTCCGAAATCGATTTAGAAACAATTTCATCTTATTCCTTGTCGGTTCCTGATTCCAAAAACATATAGATATGATATGTTTGGATTAAAAACACGCTCAGAAAGTTAAAACGAAGAGAGGTACAGAAAAGCGTGCTATGCAGCACAGCACAACCACTACCGCGCTAAACAGGCTCGTCAATTTCACTGCCTTTTGCACGAGCGGCGGACTACGGTCATTGTGGTCAGTGCGTTCAGTTTCATTCTGTGAGTTCCACAGCTTGACTAAATGTAGTAATTTCGCCTTACGCGACTTGTTTCTTTTTCTTCAGTGAACAACTGTCATAAGTAATGCATCTTTTAAGTTGGAGGGGGTAATATATTTTCTTAATCTGACATTGTTCTTGGTGTGAAGGTTTTAGGTAAAGAAACACAAGATGATCATTGCTGAGCTGACATTGAACTTGAAAGGTTCTGCTTTCTTCCTATCTCCACCTCTGTCTTTCCTACCGTCGCTCCCTATATTCTCTCTTCTCGTTCTTGTTCAGGGCGATATGCACAGTTGTATCCATTTGCCATTCTTGGAAAAGAAGGCTGTCCGAATTTTGAAATTTGCATCTCCTGGCCTCTCTGCCCTTGATAAATTCAATGAAGGTGGATTTAAATGTGGTCTTGATGTACCTCCTTGTCCCGCCCCCCCTCCCCTCCCCCTTTTTCCCGACACTCCCTCTAAATCCGCATCGCTTCCCCGTTCCAAACAGCGACAAATATACACAGACGTTCGTTTTGTCCTTTATGCACTGGAGCAAGAGCATGTCTGAGGCGGTTTGGTTTGATGAATATCCTCAGCGATAGACAATCCGATGCGCTAAGACTTTCCCAAAATAGACAAGTACATTTTTGGGATCGATTTGCGTACGGATTTCGAATTGAATAAGGATGTCGCTTGGATAGCTGTATATCTTTTGTCTACAGATTGTCATGGTCAAAACAAAAGGGAAAGGGGGCCTCTCTCTCTCTCTCTCTCTCTCTCTCTCTCTCTCTCTCTCTCTCTCTCTCTCTCTCTCTCTCTCTCTCCTCTCTCTCTCTCTCTCTCTCCCTCTCTCTCTCTCTTCCTCTCTCTCTCTCCCTCTCTCTCTCTCCCTCTCTCTCTCTCTCTCTCTCTCTCTCTCTCTCTCTCTCTCTCTCTCTCTCTCTCTCTCTCTCTCTCTCGGGCTCTGCCTCCTTGTTCTTCACATTGACAATCTTCACCCCCCCCCCGCCCCTACGCACACTCCCCTCCTTATTAACAGCAGGTCTGCAAATCTTAATTGTTTATTGATTAGCGACCGCTGGGCTGCCAGGGAGCTTCATCACACATTGCCAGCACGATACTTCTTCTGCCTCCACCTTCACCCCAGGTTTGGCTGTTTCAAATTTCAGTCATGCACGCGACGCCAACATGTATGTGATTTGTGACGTTTGCCTTTTCTTTCCACAATTTGGTGGGTTTTTTTTTTTTTTTTTTTTTTTAATTATTTTACCCAAGGTGGATTTTCCTTACTGCATTCGCTTAGAAATACAAGACGGTACTGTTTTGACGTCGTTCGATTCAGGCTTTATGAATGTTGACGTTGTGTGAGGTTTTTGGCGTGTAAGTAGCATTTAGTATTCAATTTTTATATTTAGTCAAGTTTTGACTAAATATTTTAACATCGAGGGGGAATCGAAACGAGGGTCGTGGTGTATGTGCGTGTGTGTGTGCGTGTGTGTGTGTGTGTGTGTCTGTGTGTGTGTGTGTAGAGCGATTCAGACTAAACTACTGGACCGATCTTTATGAAATTTGACATGAGAGTTCCTGGGTATGAAATCCCCATACGTTTTTTTCATTTTTTGATAAATGTCTTTGATGACGTCATATCCGGCTTTTCGTGAAAGTTGAGGCGGCACTGTCACGCCCTCAGTTTTCAACCAAATTGGTTGAAATTTTGGTCAAGTAATCTTCGACGAAGCCCGGACTTCGGTATTGCATTTCAGCTTGGTGGCTTAAAAATTAATTAATGACTTTGGTCATTAAAAATCTGAAAATTGTAAAAAAAAATAAAAATTTATAAAACGATCCAAATTTACGTTTATCTTATTCTCCATCATTTGCTGATTCCAAAAACATATAAATATGTTATATTCGGATTAAAAACAAGCTCTGAAAATTAAATATATAAAAATTATTATCAAAATTAAATTGTCCAAATCAATTTAAAAACACTTTCATCTTATTCCTTGTCGGTTCCTGATTCCAAAAACATATAGATATGATATGTTTGGATTAAAAACACGCTCAGAAAGTTAAAACAAAGAGAGGTACAGAAAAGCGTGCTATCCTTCTTAGCGCAACTACTACCCCGCTCTTCTTGTCAATTTCACTGCCTTTGCCATGAGCGGTGGACTGACGATGCTACGAGTATACGGTCTTGCTGAAAAATGGCATTGCGTTCAGTTTCATTCTGTGAGTTCGACAGCTACTTGACTAAATATTGTATTTTCGCCTTACGCGACATGTTGTTTTTGATTACGTTTACGATTCAGTCTTGATAGTTTTAGGTACAGGTTTTTTTCTTCCACTGCCCTAATTTTGACGTTGCACGCGAGCTTCCAGAAAGGGTCGGCTTCCAACGTCTCGCAAGAAGTCCCACCTTGGTCGCGTCACAATACTTAACGTTTTGAAACTCCTCACCGATTTACCGTTTGTTTCAAATTATTGTTTGGGAAGATCTTACCACGAAGGAGCCGCTACTAGCGTTTTAAGCCCGATGCGTTTAAGAAAACAAACAAACAAAAAACACTTAACTTTTTCAGCTTCGGATGCGGAATGAAATGGAAAACTAATTGTCTGCACATCATGTCAAGTTTGTTTTCTGTTTTTTGCAATCATGTTTAATCAGCTCGAAATTATCGATTCCATTCCAGAGTTCGGCCAGTAAAACTTGGGCTGCTGCTGTGCCTATTTTGTCATTATTTTTTATTTACCATTAATTTGTACTCTTCGACCCCTGTTCAGATAAGTTTGGAATTCCCCCTCCCTTTCGTTCTTTTCACTGAAGTTAAGCAAATACTCTTGGTTTTTCCAAAGTCAACGTGCACCTATGTCATTGCAACATCGTAGTACAGCTGAACTCTCGTTGTGGAGACGATGTATAATTTCTAGCCTCGCCTTATTATTAAAATGACTGAGGCAGCTACACATACGCAGCCGAACTATAGCGCGCTAGATGTCGTGTGAATGAGTATTTGCAAAAATTCAGCTACACGTCTGCCGTCAGCCATAATGCTTTATTGTGACACAATGTATTGCTTTAATGGTTGAGCATAACTGTCGAGAAGTTTCTAGCAGCCCGATAGATTCTTCTAGCTGGGGTAGTTATCATTAAAACGCACAGTATTCGGTTCCATATTGCTCAGTTCCACACGCAAGAAGCCGTTATAGGTCTGTTTTGCGATTGCTGTGATTTTGACTGTTATTGAAAATGTCTACAGTAATCTTCAGAGTATGAAGTACTTAGGAGTTGGTAGTTACAACTGAGGCTGATAGTGCCGAACACAATCCGTACCCATCGTTTTAGTGCTAGTAAACGTCTACTCTCTTCTTGAAAGTGGTTCGTAAACTTTGCATTACGAAGCCCCTTTAAACTACTTCAGTAAGCACTTGAACGGGTTTCTATTCTTCTCCTCAGTTTACAACTTAGCTTGTATTCTATTTTCTACCCTAGCGTATTCAATCACCGGCAGTTTTGCGTTGTCGTTTCAGTTTTAGTATCCAGTTTTTAAATGCGTATACTGCAAACGTCGTTGAATGGAAATTCCCCCGAAATCGGCGTATGGCTGCCTAAAATTGACGGTCAAAAACCCACTCTTAAAAAAACTAAAAAAACGAGTGTACGTGGGAGTTTCAGCCCATGAACGCAAAAGAAGAAGAATGGAGATGGTTGGAGTTTGTCCTGTTGACGTCTTTTTAACATACTTTCGTGCTCTCTTGAAAGTGGGCGATGTTCTGTTCAAAGTTGATGGTTAACAGGTTGAGAGGTGTGTTGAAAGTATTGATTACGTTTGCTGCGTTGATTGCCTGACGGCTTAATCGCAAGGCTCTATAGAGACACGAGTTTATTCTTAGCTCCTAACATGGTTAACTGGGTCCCGTCTGATTTGCATAGCTCGAGACTGTCTTCTCTCAGCTCGTATTAGTGTTCAAATTATCGCGTGGTTCGACGTACCGCATGACGTCATCAATGACAAAGACGTCTGAAGAAGACGAAGAATACCAGGGAAGCATTTGAAATGTACACCTCGCATTGACTGCATGACTTCATCTACTTTGGTCTGAACAAAACGTGTTGTCTCCTCTGACCTTCACTACAACCGCTGTGTGACGTCTTGCTTCACGGGACGGTTCCTGTCAAATCTAAATATGATGTTCCTCCTTAATTGGTTCATCACGACCTTAATGACGTCAGGGGTTTGAATTAAACGCACGTCACGTGTGTCCGGCAGTGCGTCGAATGTAACACTGCGCTAGGAACTTTAATCAAAACCGTGACCACTATTTTCAGGTTTCTTTTTGAAGAGGAATCGATCTCTGGGGCAACATTCTGACGTACGGCTTTCAGAAATCGGATGAAAACGGAATCACACCTATGACGTTGAATGAACCAATATGGATATTTGAGTGATATCTTTTAAATAGGGTCGAGCAGCTCTTTGTCATTGTGTCTGTCATTTGGGTCTAAGCTGCCCTGGCCTGGCTTTCGCGTCACTTAACGACATACACCAGCAGCAAACGAATAAGCAAACCAAGACATCTTGCGTTAATATTTCTTTCAATTTGACAGCTCTGGTGTAAAAAAAGCGAGTTTAGAGATGATCTATCATACTGAAAATTGTGACCTAAAGTATCTGTCACTTCTCAGGTTTGTATTCTGAAGAAACGATGAAGAAGAGTTTATCTGGTGTACCTGTGCTGGTATCATGTGATATTAAGTGACGATGCATGTGTCGTTCTTGACGAGTTTAACATGGAAAAGATCCCGTCTGCCGTTATAAAGCATCGTTAAAAAAAAAGTCTGTGTGAAGGATTATTTCTCCAAATTAACACTCGCTTCTAAACAAAAAAACTATAAATTACAAAAACACATACACACGCCCGCCCGCATACACACACACAAGCAAACACACACACACACACACACGCGCGCGCGCGCACGCACACACGCGCACACGCACACACGCACACACACAGTGATAGCTGGTTAATGCATCATATGATCATAAGGTACAGGTAATTTTCACTTCAGAGCAATGCACAAAATGTAAGCGCTCGTCTTGCGAGATAACCAGGGACAGGAATATAATAATGCTGTGTTCTTTTTCCTAAAGTGCCGAGTTATGTGAAGGTATTCTTCCTGCTCAGTGGCCAGTTTACCTTTGCCGGCTCAAAACATTACAAAAACAACAAAAAATTCTCCATGTTCTGTATAGGATCGCGTTTTATGGAATCGGAATCAGAAACACAAGGAGAACTGTTTTACCTGTTCCTGGAGGTCCATTATCAAACAGAAACGGTCACATCTTTTGTCGTTCGATAACGGACCTCCTGGTACAGGGAAAACAGTCATGCTTGTGTTTGTACATACGGTCTTTGATCTGTTGTGAACGAGTTGCAGCTTCAGTTACAACATTAGTAAATGTAAAGCAGTACTTGTGTTACAGGACTTTTAATGACAGAAAATGACTTATTAGACACTGTAGAAAAACTGCGCTTAGTTTGCTTGATGAAAACGACCAACGGCCACCATCAGAAGTTTCTGCATCCGCTAACCCTCTCCCAAAACGAGGAATGTTTGATTTCGGCTATCCTTTGTGTTGTTTCGCGTTATCTTGTATGTTGTTTGATGTTGTGATATAACTCGCGCGAGTTTTCGCCTTCGGGTGATACAGTTTCCTATTTCTATATCTATGCTCATTGGTTTTCCCCGAGGGATTATATCCTCTTGGGTAGTGACCCTGATTTTCTGTTGACACTTTCAGTTGACAGACACTTAGCCCTAACCCTAGCATTATCCCTTACCCATTACGAACATCAGAGTCTACCCTCAGGATAACAGTGGACATTCACCCCTTATTCTGGTTCGACCTTCCAACCCCAACCCCAACCTCCTTCCTACCCACCCCCTCTCTCCGCCCCTCCCCTCCTTATCCCCATCCCCTATCCAGCTCCTCCACACACACTCTCTCTCTCTCTCTCTCTCTCTCTCTCTCTCTCTCTCTCTCTCTCTCTTTCTTTCTCTCTGAATGTTCTGTGTCTACCATTTTGTCATTTTCAGATGTTAAGAGGTGTCGCCTCATTGCTAAGTTCATTTTTCACGCTATAAAACGTCGACAACTGCATGTTGAAACACTGAAATGTTAGAGATAGTACCGTTGTAATTGTAAACGATTATTATATACCATGTGAGGGTAAATGTGTAAGACGAATTAATAAGTGTAAAATTCCCCTAACCCCCCTAACCCACACCCCCTCTTCCCTGGTTTGTATATGGGCCAATGGCCATACGTACAATAAACCATCCAAAAGTCAAAGTCTCTCTCTCTCTCTCTCTCTCTCTCTCTCTCTCTCTCTCTCTCTCTCTCTCCCTCTCTCTCCCTCTCTCCCTCTCTCTCTCTTTTACACACACACACGGACGTCAGTTTTGATGTAAGTTTACGAGTATGATCCCATCCCTAGAGGGTACATTTCGAGAGATCAGTTGGTGTTATATGCTACTTTCTGGTATAACGTCAAGCTATGCTTGGTGTGGAAACAGAGAAGAAGAGAGGTTGTGTGGGTGTGCTTGCGTCTGTGCGTGTGTGTGTGGGTGTGTTTTATTACGATCGGAGACCCTTCTGCGTTCGTTCTTGGTGTCTTTTTCTTATTTCGTCCTTTACTTTCGCTGCCTTTTTCTTCTCTATGTATTTTAATCTTTCTCCAATGATTGTCTCGATGGCTTTTACGTTTTCTTGATAAAAGTGTACAAGGCCAGTGCCCTTCCGAGTCACTTGAAGTGTCACACCGCAGTTGGAGCCAGGGTAACTGTCCACTTTGCATGTGTTATGTTTGCCTGTTTGGCTATATGCGTGTTTTGTTGTATATTCTGTCTGCGTGTTATGTTGTATAAAAGAATGAGTGAATTACGGTGCTTTCATACATGGTTTTCCAAAATAACATTTTACAGAAACAAAAGTAATTGTTCTGTTTGTGTTTGAAAAATAGAACACTCTGTTGCCATGGAAAGTTGGAAAAAGTTTATTGTTGCACGTGCGGCCGGGAGCTTGCATCGAATTATTTAGGTGAGCTTCTTCGCGCAGCAGTCACACAAATAGCGAGAGTCTCTGCTGTGTTTCTTTGAGACTACATGAGCTTGTGTGAACGATGCCGAGTTCATTCCGTGTGCGATGTTCCGTGGTACAGATCCACTGCGTCGTGCTGACAACGCGATGAAATGGTCACGACATGGAATCGACCTAAGGCACTTCTTTGCTGTGAAGTAAAACGGCCGTTGCATGCACTAATTCGCTCTTCGCAGTACAACGGACGTTGCCAGGGCCGGACGAGAGGGGGGGGGGGCTTTGGGGGCTTTAGCCCCCCCAGCCAAAAAGAGAGAGAGAGAGAGAGAGAGAGAGAGAGAGAGAGAGAGAGAGAGCTTAATAATAATAATAATATTCCAAAAAGCTAATCTTTTCTTCATGCATCAATTCTAAATTAATATGTTAAGTTTCTGGTGGTGCTATTTCATTATTTAAATGACTTTTTGTGCAAGAATAGGATAATTTTTCATGTATAAATGTTAAAAAATTTCTTCAGCTTATGGGGGCTTTTCCCATACCCCCACGGGGGCTTCGCCCCTCGACCCCACCGGGGGCCTTCTGCGGTCCCCGGACCCCCGCTTCAACATTTTAGCCCCCCCCCCCTAAAAACGTACTGGTCCGGCCCTGGTTGCTGGCATTTCTCTGCTGTGAAGTAAAACAAACGTTGCAAGCACTCCTCTGCTGTGCAGTAAAACGGACGTCGCAGGCACTTCTCTGCTGTCCAGTAAAACGGACGTTGCAGGCTCCTCACTTCTGTGAAGTAAAACGGACGTTGCAGGCACTTCAATTCTGTGAAGTAAAACGGACGTTGTATGCACTCCTCTGCTGTGCAGTAAAACGGACGTCGCAGATACTTCTCTGCCGTGCAGTGAAACGGACGTTGCTGGCACTTCGCCCCTTGCAGTAAAACGGACGTTGCTGGCACTTCTCTGCTGTGAAGTAAAACGGATGTCACAGATACTTCTCCGCTGTGCAGTAAAACGGACGTTGCTGGCACTTCGCCCCTTGCAGTAAAACAGAAGTCGCTGGCACTTTTCTGCTGTGAAGTAAAACGGACGTTGCAGGCACTTCTCTGCTGTGAAGTAAAACGGGCGTTGCAGGCACTTCTCTGAGCTGTGAAGTAACACGGACGTTGCAGGCACTTTTCTGCTGTGAAGTAAAATGGACGTTGCAGGCACTTCTCTGGTGTGAAGTAAAGCGGACGTTGCGTGCACTTCGCCCCTTGCAGTAAAACGGACGTTGCATGCACTTCGCCTCTGTATATTAAGACGAACCTTTCACAGGAGTGAGTCAAATGACCATGATGTAAGGTTACGTTACAAGTTCTCCAACGTTGAGACATTTGACTTATAAATCTTTTCTTTCCTAAGTGGGGTAAAGACCAGACTGAGCGTGTTGGGAATTGTGGACCAAAAAAGCAGTAAAAATCGTGACCATATGATCTGAGGCAGAGCGCTATTTCTCACATCAGAATTTTTAATTTCTCAAATTGCAAAGGGCGTTTCTGGAGCTCATGTGACACTACTCCAGTTCAAAATATCTGGAGAGAAAAACAATTCTGCTCATGTATGCGTTAATGTAAGCGTTTCTCTCTGCTTGGTGGCCAATACCACTTTAAAATTGCCTCATACCATCCACCCCCCCACCCCTCTCCCTCCCTCCCCCCCTTCCCCCCGTCCCCTGCTTCCTTGAAGCAGCAGCAAATGAAATTTCCTCTCGACTAGGATCACCAACACGCCAACTACTCAGTGCGCGTTACTTGGATGGACGAGCAGGAAGCAGGTTTTACTCTCTAGTCTAAGAGTTTTTACAAATGTCCCTCTCTTGTCGCGTGCGCCAGTTTGAGGACCTGCGTGTGTGTTTGCGTGTATGTGTGTGTGCGTGCGTGTATGTATGTGTGTGTGTGTGTGTGTGTGTGTGTGTGAGTGTGTGTGTGAATGTGCTTGCGACTGACGGTAGGAGACGAAGGTATTATAGCGTTATTATGGTCACAGTAGTTTATTTTAGTGTATGCATTCTGACCCATTCTGATCGATGTCGTTGGTTCGTTTTATAGATGCGTGTGTTGGATGTGCTTAGCTGGGCTGAATGTTTCTTAAACCGCAATGTCATGGCAAATTCCCAACCTTGGACTATAAAGTATTCTGTATTCTATATTCTCTTTGCAAACCCACAGTGCGTGTGCTGAGCATCTTGAGGGAGTGTAATAAAACAACAACACGAACTTGACTTAAAAATAGCAGTAGAAGACGGAGAACACAGGTTGGGAGGGTCGCCAGACTTGAAGGGCGAGGGGGTTGACAACCAAATGTAAACCGGTGTGTTAGACATACACACGCATGTTATACGAACAATACTTAAGTTAACAAGTACAGTTACTATAAGGAAGCGACAGTAAGCGGCGTAAATAACGACTTAAGTATAGAATACAATCTTCTTTGGGTACACAATGGCATAGCTCTCTCTCTCTCGCTCGCTCTCGCTCTTTCACTCTCTCTCTCTCTCTCTCTCTCTCTCTCTCTCTCTCTATCTCCTAGAGATTACAGACAGAGCTCCTCCCCCCTCCCCCCCCCCCCCCCCCCCCCCCCGCCCCCCCCACCCCCCCCCCCCCCCCCCCCCCCAGACAGAAAGTGAGACAGGCTGGGAGACAAGGTTGAATCGACAAAAGTTGCACCCGAGGGTTCGTAGGATGCGCGATAAGCAGACAGACAGATAGAACATTGGCCGCGAGAGAGAGAAGGGATGGTGCTGGGTGGACGGGGTGGGGGGATAGAGTCTGTGCGTTAGGATCCCAAGTGTTATGAGAGCACAAGAGGAGTTCGATGAGGGTACTTGAGTGGGAGTGTGGGGGGGGGGGGGAGGGTGTCTCCAACGTGATACTCAAATAGATACAAGGATCGATACCGCGAAGGCATGTAGTATCCGATTTTAGTTCTCGATTATTACAAGCATCATAAACCGTTGGGTGCATTTATTTTGTGTCTCAAAATAGTGAAACTATCTGTTGCATGTCAGACAGCAAAACAACCTCCCTCTCTCTCTCTCTCTCTCTCTCTCTCTCTCTCTCTCTCTCTCTCTCTCTCTCTCTCTCTCTCTCTCCCTCTCTCTCTCTCTCTCTCTCTCTCTCTCTCTCTCCCTCCCTCCCTCCCTCCCTCCCCCCCTCCCTCCCTTCCTCCCTCTCTCTCTCTCTCTCTCTCTCTCTCTCTCTCTCTCTCTCTCTCTCTCTCTCTCTCTCTCTCTCTCTTTCCATCTGTCCGTTTGTTTGTCTATCCATCCATCTGTCTATCTCTGTCTACCTTCCTTACCTGACAAATGTACTTTTTTCTCTACGAGAGACCCAAAATACCCATTTCAAATGCTAAATTTCAACAGGAGACCCCCTGCCTTGCAAGCTCCTAAAACCTTGCCTCATTTTGGAAGCCCCTCCCTGTCATACACTCGGCCCAGGCCTGATAATGATAACGCACCCCCCCCCCCCCCTTCTCCCCCTCCTCCCCACACTTGCATGATCGAATGAGTTTGAACAGAAGCACAAATATAAGCCAAAGAGGGCGATGGGGATGCTGTGATGGAGTGAGGAAGGAAGCTATAAGTAGTGTGAGAAAAATCGATCTCTCGGACGATGGCTGTGCCGGGTATCCGCGTTCTTAAGCGTCCAAGTCGTTACTGGGTGCTATTCTGGGCTCAAACTAGCCCCCCTGTTGTTACTCACATATGAAGTCAGCAGGTCCACGTATGCAAAGCCTCGACCAATTCTATGGGGAGATAGAGGAGAAGAAGAAGAAGAAGAAGAAGAGGAGGAGGAGGAAACCTCATATCTTGGAAGAGGTGCTTTTTGAACCAGAGCTTTTTTTCACAGAGACACTAAGATTGCTTGTGTGCAAGACAGATATCAATGCTGGGTGTTCCGCAAAAAGTTCTCAAGAAATCCTTGGGACAGCATATATCTTGCACACACATCCCCAAGTATGTCTTAGACTTTAAAGGCACATTGAACTTTCGAGTAAAAATGTAGACCATACAGAAGCCATGAACGCAGGTATATTTTTTCCCTTGGATCCCAGCTTGTCGGGTTTTTTTTTTCTTAGTTGAAACACAAAATTTATTGTCTGTCTTGCTTCCGGTACCAATGAACGCGTCAGTGGGGGCATGTCTATAAATACAACCTGAAATGCGTTGTAGCATTTGGTTCAAATGGTCGTGGTCGATATAGAGCCAGTTCACTTGAGTTCTTGCGTGTTTCTAATAAATTCGAAGGAGCAGTTTCTTTCTCAGCATGAAATGTTTAGCTGTAAGGGTGTGGGGGGAGGGGGAAGGGGAGGGGACGTAATGGTGAACATACAGAGGTTGCGGGGCAAACCAGCGAATGCTCAACGCTTGACCGAGAAAACGATGATGTCAAGTTTCTCGCCTCAGTCTGATGGTGTATACCCGTGCCCGGTTGTCGTCTTTGGCTACTGAGTCGCCATGGTGAATTTTCACTTGTACAGCTATGCTTCAAAATATCCCTTACGTAACACTCGCGTTGACGTAACATGTGAATTTGATTTGAAATCTTCTGTAGAATCCCGCAAATATAGTTGTATTTATAATTCTTCAAAACTTCGTGTGACACTTTGGTTAGCTGTGGATGTGATCAGTTGCTCTCTCTCTCTGCTTAATTACGTTTAATGAGAAACCAACTTGTTAAAGTATTTTTCTTATCAAGAACGACGATAATTGTAAATACAGCAGCCGACTTGTGTTGATCAAACTTTGAGTTTATCTTAGGAAATGGTCGACACGCGCGATACAAGAGCGTCTTGGAAGACTGTTTGGCAAGTCAGCAGTGTTTGCTATCAAGCAAGCGGCCGAGTCACACCCAGACATCATAAGATATTTTGCCCTAAGAACTTCATAGCAGAACTTGTTAAGAAAAGGAAGAAATCGTGTTAACCAAAATTGCCTGTTAACCGGACGAATCTCGGGTCCTGAAAGGAGCAGCATTGAGAATTATATTAATCAGATTAAGACTGGCGGCTCCTTTTCCCCGAGGAGGAAATGGTTTACTATGGGATGAGGCACGAATGACTGTTTGAGGCAATCTCGCGGCCAAGCACGGAATGCACAAAAGCGCTATCAATCATGGTTCATGCAACTCGAAGAGATTCGATTTGTTTTCTGTTTGAACAAAGTGCGTGTATGTGTTTGATGTGGAGGAGCGGGGAGAGAGCGATATATGTGTGTGAGGGTGTTTTTTCGTCTCAAAAATGTGAAGAGGTTGTGTTTAGGCCTACTGTGTGTGTGTGTGTGTGTGTGTGTGTGTGTGTGTGTGTGTGTGTGTGCGTGCGTGCGTGCGTGCGTGCGTGTTCCTTCTGTTATCGAAGAGGGCAACAAACTGGGATTTGTTTGATGCTGCGGTCGTTTCATATTGATTGTTGTTTCAGTTCTTTCACAAAATTAGAATGAAGCCAATAAATACATAAAAACAAAGAAGAAAGAAAGAAAGAAGGAAGGAAGAAAAAAAAAGATAAGAAGAAAAAAATACTATACACAGGTTCCGCTCTCCAAGATTTTGTCAGAACTATTACCGTTCAATTCTCATGGGTTTCAGAATTTAAAAAAAATAAATGTTAAGTTGTCGTGTTTTATTAATTTTTTATTTATTTTTACTTTCACCCTTTTTTTTTTAATAGATTCGTTTGTCATTTACGCAGTATCTAATGTCAACACGTTAACGGGGAAAACAAGGAAACAACGGATTGTCCTCTTTGATATTGTTGACAGACAGTTGGTTCAACCCCTGGTATTAAGTGGACCCCCAACGTCAATAACCATTTTATACCCGGCTGTTCCTGTCTTGTGCATTATTGTGTGTTATGGCAAGAAATTTGTGTGAAATGAATACTGAATAGGAACAATCCCCTCATAAACCTTTAGCTTGTTCCCTCATGCACTGTAGACTCATAATCATGCCCTTAAAAACAAAACAATTGAGGATGTTTTTTCGTCTCAAAAATGTGAAGAGGTTGTGTTTAGGCCTACTGAGTCCAACACAAAGTAATGATTTTTCCCTGGGGTTATAAACAGCCTGTATTTCTTCGGTTGCTTGGTTGTTGATGTTTATTTGCTATTTGGGGTGTTGTGTGTGTGTATGCTTGTGTCTTTCCGTACCCACCCCACCTCTCTCTCTCTCTCTCTCTCTCTCTCTCTCTCTCTCTTTCATTTTTCAGCAACAACAGCCACTAAGATGTCAGTTTTAGGCCTACCTAAAACTGTGGAGTCTATTCTGACCACCATTACCGCGGACCACGCTCTTATCTCCTGGAAGGTGACGGGCGAAGGCGACAAACCTGTCGTCGTGCTTCGCTTCAACTCCGCAGAGCAACAAGATGGCGAGTCGACATTACCAGTGGGCGCGTGGAGACGCAAACCCCCGTCACAGATACGCCGCGACAAGAAAAGGGCAGAAGACAGGCGTCCTACTTCACGGACTGACGAAACAAGAACAGAAAACATTGTGACACAGTGCTCCACAGAAACAAACAAAAGACAGGCGGCTGAGTGGTAACGCACTTGCGCTCGGAAGCGAGAGGTTGCGAGTTCGACCCTGGGTCAGGGCGTTAGCAATTTCTCCCCCCTTTCCTAACCTTGGTGGTGGGTTCAAGAGCTAGTCTTTCGGATGAGACGAAAAATCGAGGTCCCTTCGTGTACACTACATTGGGGTGTGCACGTTAAAGATCCCACGATTGACAAAAGGGTCTTTCCTGGCAAAATTGTATAGGCATAGATAAAAATGTCCACCAAAATACCCGTGTGACTTGGAATAATAGGCCGTGAAAAGTAGGATATGCGCCGAAATGGCTGCGATCTGCTGGCCGATGTGAATGCGTGATGTATTGTGTAAAACAAATTCCATCTCACACGGCATTGAATATGTGCGCGATATAAATTGCATAACATTTGTTTTTAAAAATCCCTGCGCTTAGAACTGTACCCACGGAATACGCGCGATATAAGCCTCATATTGATTGATTGAAAATAAGGCAAGTGATAACATTGTTGATAGTAGGCATACTTCGCCATGCGGTCTATTTTTAGCCACCCCTGAGTTCATGCCTCCGTCACAACATGACAGTACACATTTCTGTGTTGACACGCCACGCTCTGCACGTGAGACAGACCCACCGCCTGCCACTGACACTTGGCGCAGTGGAGAGGAACATGTAAAGAATAAAGACGACACCATGATTGTGTTTGGGCGCAAGTGGTTGGCAGACCAAAGACTGTTCGCATGACAGTCCGGTAAATCAGACAGGCGACAACAGCGAGAGTCTGGCACGCTTAGAAAAGATAACGTATGAAAGAGGTATTGACATCAGACACATCAAGCTGCCAGTTAGTGAACTGAGAGACCGCCGTAAACAAAGACTTCTCCGCGATAGAAGAAGAAATGAATCGTTTGACACTGTTGTACTTGAAAAACATAATGGCACTCAGAGTTTGTACTGCAAAAGTGATGATGTTGTGCTTATGTATGATTTCAAAACAGATCGTAAACGCTGGTTCTTCGATCAGTCAGACAGCATGACCAAGCTTCAGAAACATGCCATGTCGTGTCTTCGGACATTGCCCCCGATCAGCAAAGATCGGTACGCTGAGTTGTACAAAGAAGAACTGGAAGAAGATCTGAGAATAGTGTCTCGAGTAGTCCGCTTTTACTTAGGATGAACAGTTTCAAACACCATGTTTTTTCTTTTTTTTTTCATTCTTGGACTGTCTAATGCTGAAAAGGGCCGTCACGCACGTTTTATTGACTTACAACATCTGTCACCACACGGAAGAAAACAACAGACTGAAGGACTGATCAAATCATGATGTTATGATGCATGGTATTGGTGTGCAGTGTGAGTCAAGGTATCCCTGATTCTGACAAATGCAGTGGACTCTCTATCGGACTTCCAGTAGCGAGAACTTTGCGCGATCGTGCATGCTTCGGTATATAGAAAGCTTTGTACTTCGACATCCCAACCCCACAACACCCTTTCACTATAAACATGTGTTTTCGTGAATAAAACATTCTGATTCTGATTCTCTCTCTCTCTCTCTCTCTCTGTGTGTGTCTCTCTCTCTCTCTCTCTCTCTCTCTCTCTCTCTCTCTCTCTCTCTCTCTCTCTCTCTCTCTCTCTCTCAAGTTTTCCGACCTCCTTTTGTTGGTTGACTTTTTAACTTTTTAATTTTTAATTATATAATTGTGTGTCTATACGTCCCAAGGACAGATTGTAAGAAAAGGCGTAGCCTTAAATCCTAATCCTTGTTAAATAAAGTTCAATTCAATTCAATTCTCTCTCTCTCTCTCTCTCTCTCTCTCTCTCTCTCTCTCTCTCTCTCTCGGGGGTGCGTGATACACGTTCCCGTGTACTGCAGCGGCGTGCAGTAGCTCTGACAAATTAGTCAAATTGGTGAAGTACCACGTCATTTCATGAGTCAAATTTTGGTGACGAACTGTGTGAGTGACCATGCCAGCCGTTCCACTGAACTTTAGGGCAAAATGTGGCTGTTTTGTGGCAACATTCATCGCCTTCATGCATCGTCGGGCCATGAACAAGGTCAAGATACGGACATTGAAACTCCATTCTCTGTGTGCCGGTGTAATGGTGGGTTTGCTCCTGGCGCAGATTTTCTACTGCAATCTCCTACAACTGTGTGGCGACGTTGAACTGAACCCTGGCCCTCCCAAGCCGATACCACAGGACCAGATGCGCCAGACAAGGCTGACGAGTAAGAGTGGTGAGTCTGGCGGCGGGCGGAGAGAGAGTATGGACAAAAGTAACAGCGAACCTACCTTGAAAGATGTGATGGACAGACTGGCGTCAATGGATTCGAACTTTGACAAAAAACTGGCCACTATGGATACTAACCTGGAGAGAAAGCTGGACAGCCTAAAACAAGAGATGAACGCGGCCTACACTGAAACAAGAGAAGAAGTGCATGAGTTGAGAGAGGAAGTAGGGCACCTGAGAAAAGAAAATGAAAATCTCAAGTCTAGACTCGACGACATTGAAATGAAGGCTGACGATCTTGAGTGTCGTTCCAGGCGGAACAACCTCGTCTTCTATGGACTTACACGACCTGAAAACGAAACACCCCAACAATGTGAAGACGCCGTGCAGGATCTGTTGGCAGATCCCTTGGGACTTCCTAACCCTGTTGAGTTCGACCGTGTGCACAGAACCAGCAACAAGCGTGACGCTCCAGTGGTAGCCCGCTGCGTGTTCTACAAAGACCGTGTCAACATCCTGAAGAAGGCCAGAGAAAAGCTGAAGGGCTCTGACGTTTTCGTGGCCGAAGACTTCTCTGCACGTGTGCGTGACATTCGAAAGAAACTGAACCAACATCGCCGTGCTGCCAAGGATAGTGGTAAACGTGCTACCATGGTCTATGACCACCTTCTGATCGACGGTAAGAAGTACGTGCTCGATGGTGAGGACTCTATCAAAGAAGTGGCCAACGCGCATGCTATTAAAAGATAGAGATGTGGCCGGCCCCTGTTTACATCGGACAGTATTTTGACTAGGGGGGCAAAATGTAAACGTACACCGGGTGGGACTGTGGACATTGTTTACGACGAAGCGTGTAGTGACACGGGTAACGTGATTTCGGCACGTGCCGTATTCCAGTGTGTCGAAAATAGGCCTATGCCTACCTGTAACCGTGACGTGAACTGTGAGCGTTCAGAGACAGTGCGCAGTGTGGGGTCATGTAGTGCACTTGGCGACGTAGCAGACAGCACACAGCATTCTCCCTCCTCCCCTCCCCCCTCCCCTAGCGATTTGGGTGCGTCCGATGTGTACAGAAAAGACACACTTGATGAGAGTGACGATTCTTCTGATTGTCTTGCTTCTGATGTAAATAAAAAAGAAAATAACTTTACTTTTCTTCATTGGAATGTTGGCGGTTTGTTGCCAAAATTAAAAGATTACAATTTTGTACAGTACGTTTCTTCTTTTGATATAATTTGTTTAGTTGAAACATTTGTAAAACAATTCAACTCTTCTTTGTTTTCTTCTCATACTGCTTTTGTCAAACCGTCCTCGGATTTGGGCAGACAAGGGAGAGAATCTGGCGGTGTTATTTGTTTGATTCGCTCGACCCTCTTGCAGTATGTGCGTGCAGTGGAGGAGGATGATAGTGGTGGAGGGAATTTTTTGTCATTCGTTCTTGATAAACACTTTTTCGGTTTTTCAACTGATGTTTTGTTTGTTTGTGCTTATGTTCCACCTGAAAATTCTCGGTTCTACTCTGTGTTTGGTATTGATAATGGCATAAACTTATTGGAAGATTACTTGGTTGACTGTTTGTGTAAAGTTGGTGAGTTACCTGTTCTTCTATGCGGTGACTTAAATGGTAGAACAGCAAAAGTGTTCCCGGACTGTTTTGATGAAGATGTGATTTTTGATTGTTCTATGAAATCTGGTGTTGGATCATTTGTAAGAAATTCGCAAGATGGAGTTATGAATCAATATGGGAAGTGTCTTTTGAACATGTGCAGTGCACTTGGATTATGCATTATGAATGGTGTATGTAATGGCGACCTTCAGGGTTGTTACACATTCATCTCTGAATTTGGAAACAGTGTGAATGACTACTTCCTTGCTTCCTATGATTTGTTTGATTCCATTGTTAAATCTTGTAGCCTTTATGTCTCTGACAATATTGATTCACAACACATGCCACTTGAATTAACTATCACTCAACAAAACAACCTTTATTCACATGCTACAAAGGTTAAGAAAAAAGAAGTTTTGCAAAAATTTGTTTGGAACTCTGATCATGAACATCAGTACAAAGATGCAATTAATTCTGATGTGTTTCGGCAACAGTTACGACTGGCAAGCGAAATGATTGATATTAATGTAAATGATGCTTTGACTTTGTTTATAAATTCAGTTAAAGATTGTGCAACTTGTATGAAGAAAACTATTATCTTGTCAGATGAACCACGTAAATTCAAATGGTTTGATCATGAATGTGTGCTTGAAAGAAGACGTGTCAGAAAGTTGCTGAGAAAATGTAGGAATTCATTAGAAGATGTGGATAGGGATGAGTATTGTAAAGCCAGGCGTGAATATAAAAACTTATTGCATAGAAAAAAGAAACAGTACAATGACAGTTTGTATACAGAACTTGTAGGTGCTGTAAGTGATCAGAGAGAATTTTGGAAGAAAATTAAAAATGTTTCTTGTAAAAAGGTCCAGCAGCAAAACAATATTTCTGTTGATGATTGGTACCTGCACTTTCATAACATTTTAGAAAAAGATGAGATTGAAGATGATGAGCATGCTGATGTTAATGACGTGAATAATGAATATGAAGAAATGCTGGATAGACCCATTACCAAAGAAGAAGTGTTGATTGCTATCAGAAAACTGAAATCGGGTAAAGCTGCAGGACCTGATGGTTTAATTGGGGAATTTTTGAGTCACTTGAGAAAAAGTGACTCTATGTAATCGGTCAGTGTTAGTCTGTCCGGCCGGCCGTCCGTAGACACCACCTTAACGTTGGACTTTTCTCGGAAACTATCAAAGCGATCGGGCTCATATTTTGTTTAGTCGTGACCTCCAATGACCTCTACACTTTAACGATGGTTTCGTTGACCTTTGACCTTTTTCAAGGTCACAGGTCAGCGTCAAAGGAAAAATTAGACATTTTATATCTTTGACAAAGTTCATCGGATGTGATTGAAACTTTGTAGGATTATTCTTTACATCAAAGTATTTACATCTGTAGCCTTTTACGAACGTTATCAGAAAAACAAGGGAGATAACTAGCCTTTTCTGTTCGGCAACACACAACTTAACGTTGGGCTTTTCTCGGAAACTATAAAAGTGACCGGGCTCAAATTTTATGTGAACGTGACTCATTGTGTTGTGAATAGCAATTTCTTCCTGTCCATCTGATGCCTCATATAATATTCAGAACTGCGAAAGTGACTCGATCGAGCGTTTGCTCTTCTTGTTTAAAGCAGCTAGCGAAGATGTGGTGTTGTTTTTAGTGAAACTGTTTAACGCTTTGTTTGATGAGGGAATCTATCCACAGAACTGGTGCGATTCAGTTATTGTACCGTTATTTAAGAAAGGAGATAGAAATGATTCTAACTATAGGGGAATTTCATTGTGTGATATATGTAGTAAATTGTATGGTACTGTTGTTAATAATAGACTTAAAGAGTGGACTGAATTACATAATATTACAGGTGAATGTCAGGCTGGTTTCAAACAAAATTATTCTACTGTTGACCACATCTTCACTCTGCTTGCTGCTGTACAGAAACAATTTTCTAATAATCGCAAACTTTATGTAGCTTTCATTGATTTTGAGAAATGTTTTGACAGTATCTCACGCAGACTGCTCTGGCCAATTTTGATTAAAAATGGTATAAAGGGAAAGTTGTATAGATGTATTAAAAGTATGTATGCAGTGGTCAAGGCTAAAATACGATGTGGTGCTCAACTAACAGATTTCATTAATTGTACAAAAGGTGTGAAGCAAGGAGACGTGTGCAGTCCAATTCTATTCGCTCTATTTATAAATGAGCTGGCATTGGAAATCATTGATAATGGTAGGCATGGTATTACTTTAAACCCTGACATTGTTGAATTGTTCATTCTACTGTTTGCCGATGATATTACTTTGCTGTCTGAAACTGTTGTTGGTCTGCAGTCACAACTACATAGTCTATATTCTGCTTCACAGCGCCTTGAGCTTAAAGTAAACATGGGGAAAAGTAACATCGTGGTTTTTCGTAAAGGTGGATATCTAGCTGCTCGTGAAGTTTGGTATTTTGGTGGGCAAAGAATGGAGGTAGTAAATGCATACAAGTATTTAGGTATTTATTTTTCTACCAAATTAAGCTTTAATTTTGCTTGTCAAGATCTAGTTGCCAGAGCAAAACGTGCAGTACTGTGTATTATGAGTAATTTGTATAAATTCGATAGATTGTCTTTGGATGTTTTTATCAAGCTTTTTGACTCACAAGTTCAACCTATTGTTCAGTATGGTGCTGAGGTATGGGGTCTGATGCAGGCAGCAACAGTAGAAAAGGTGCATTTGTTTGCTTTAAAACGTTTTTTAGGTGTTGACAGGCGTACTCCTAATGATCTTGTATATGGTGAATTTGGACGTTTTCCCATTTACTTAAATTCATATGTACGTTGCATAAGATACTGGCTGAAACTGACAAGAATGGATGACAGTAGATTACCTCGTAAAGCATATAAGATGTTGTTTACTCTAGATAGCAGAGGTAAATCTACTTGGGCATCACAGGTACGGTTGTGCCTGTGTCGATATGGTTTTCAATATGTATGGATTAACCAAGGTGTAGCCTGTATTAATTCGTTTTTGGCATGTTTTAAGCAACGCATTATTGATTGCCGGTGGCAAGAGTGGGATAACCATATTCAGACTAGCGACCGGTTTGCATTGTACCGTACCTTTAAGACAACAAATCTAGTAGAAACATATCCCGCAGTGGGGCACTGCGGTTATGAAATTAAAGGCCCCTCCTGTTTTTGGAACCGCAGGAGCTTTCTAGTTTGCTGTTAGGTAGATTTTTGGTTCCTCTTTCCTGTCATGCTCTCTTTTTCTTCATGAATTCTTTTCTTTTTTCTGCCTTCTTGCTCATTCACCTGTATTTTTTCCAAAAATCTCTTCTCTTGCCGCTTGTCTCGCGATTCATGTATAGTTTAATCTGTTAGTGTTCTGATGTAAGTCCAGCAGTAGATAGGTTAAGCCTATTTTAACATACTGGAAACTGGTAATCTTCCAGTAGGTATTAATTTAGTTTTACTAAAGCCTGCTGGGACACAAGTAATGGGTTAGTGCATTTGTAAACAGGAATCGCTTGACAAGTGGCCCCCTTCATCCCCCCCTTCCTCGTCCTGATATGGCTCTGCGTAGTCGGCTGGACGTTAAGCAACAAATAAACAAACAAACAAACAAAGTAGAAACATACTTGTCAATTCCAGTAAACAGACACATTTTAAATGTTTTGGTTAAATTTAGATTGGGTATTTCCAGACTTGCTTTACATACAGAAAGGTATAAAGCTGTAAGTGAAAATAATTTGGTCTGTCGTTTGTGTCAATCTAGTACTGAAGATGAATTGCATTTTGTTTTATGCTGCCCTGCACTGGAAAATCTAAGACGTCAATTTATTCCAGCAAAATTTTGTAGATGTCCTTCGAACTTCAAACTTGCACTGTTGTTGTCTGTGAAAAATGAAACTATACTTTGCAATGTAGCTAAGTTCTTGTATTTTTCATTTAAATGTTTAGAAAATGCTGTTTAAGCATTAGTATTTTGTGATTATACATTGTCTTTTCTTCTGTTCACTTGAAACGACGCGTGTGTGGATTGCTGCTGCACACACGCTTTACTTTTGTGTAACCAGCCCCCTTCCGAAAGGGGCTAAGGCCTTAAAGGAATAAAATCTTGTTCTTGTTCTTGTTCTTGTTCTCTCTCTCTCTCTCTCTCTCTCTCTCTCTCTCTCTCTCTCTCTCTCTCTCTCTCTCACACACACACACACACACACACACACACACACACACACACACACACACACACACACACACACACGTCCGTGCATTAGCTAGTGTAGAGCTTCCGTTGCGTATGGTGCGGGTGCACTTCCTTGTCTAGAATCTCAAGTCACAAGTTCGGACCTTTTTTCTTCGGTTTCCCTTCTTCTTTTTCCTTTTTATTTAATTATTTGTTTCCTTTTTTAGCGTCCCTTAAGTATTCTCTCTCAACCTCTATATCCCATACTGTCAGTCCCTGGAGGAGGCATCCAATAAATAGCTACAACGGAGCTATAAGGTGGAGCCAGCACTAGATGTTTATCAGCTGTGTTTTGCCCTCCGAAGGGCAGAGAAGTGTCATGAAGTCTGAACCGGATAATGACCAACGTTGTGTGGTAAGGGTGTAGTGGCCACACTTTAATACTCGGTGCAACTCACCTCACCGCCACCATCTCTGGTCAGTCTCGATCAGCCCAGGCTGGCACCAGTAACAGGAAGACCCGAACAAGAACACTGGAACCCCCCCTTTTAAAATCTTCACAAATCTGAGAAAACCAGGTCTTTAAAATGAAGGAGTCTTAAAATGGAGATCAATGTACAGAGGTTATGAACAGCAGAACATCTGAAAAGGCTAGGTTTTAACAGGTAGGCCATCTTAAATTGGGGGGTCTTCAAAGTGGGGGTCCACTGTATATTGATCAGCTACATTGTTTCAAGTCAGTAGTAGTATCATTGAACCCAGGAGTAGGTATGTCAGTATCCCAAAACTAAAGCCAGAACATGCGTTACAAAAGCCAAGCCCGATCCAGTCAGTAGGAAAACAAAATAGTAGCGGTTCGACTATCAGTGACGATAACCGTCGCCAATATCAGGATCAGGATCAAAAACAAAACCAGTACTGTTAACACTATCAATTTTACGACACCAAGACAGGTATTGTTATATGTATCAGTATTACAGGAATTCAATTCAGATTTTTTAAATCGGTATGAGTATTAGAAAATCGAAGCCAGGCTCAGCATCGGAAGATCGACACTAGTACCAGCACGACAAACCCCAAACCAGCACCAGCCAGACACAACCCGAGACGCGGTCTGATCAGTTGTGTAAGCCAGTCTTGAGTTTTCCAACTCTTGGGTGTCAGAGTAATTAGATCTGCTCGGCTTGGGCTTTTGACTGCACACACGGCGCGCTTAGCCATCAGCGACCGCGACAACAACATCAGGCTGCGTACGGGCCAAGTTGCTCTAGCGTTCTCTCTGTCTCGCTGGGCATTCTTGGCAGTTGACACGTGTTGGTCAATATATTTGTCGTCTGCTGTTTTCCTAGGACTTGCTGGCGGCTTGTTTCGCCCGGAAATTTAGTGTTCAACTTCACAAGTTGTCAGAGAAACAGCCAGGGGATGTGTGTGCTTCTGTGCGGTCTTCCAGTGATGTTAATTGATTCTTTTTCTCACACTAAGACGTGTTTTGCCTTTAGGATTTGTTTGAACTGTTCCTTGCGTTCGCCTACGATTGTGGTGTTAATGTGAGATTTTACACTAATTGAGAGATTTTGATTTTTCCTTGCTAGCGAAAGAGAAGCGTGTTGTGATCGAATTCCCAAGTGACTTCTTGAATTTCGCTGGTTTTATTTAGTTGGAACAAACCAGGGGTGGGTGTCTTTTACCATATGACCCCATTCTTGTCCTTAAGAGGCCAAACATATGTACGCCTGTAGGACAATAATATATCCAGTCGTCGTCGGTGGGTGTCAATGCGTTTTGGTTGCGCCCTAAACCTGATTTGAGGTAATGGTGTATGCCCATAAACTGCTTTGTTCGTCTGCAAAACATTTCCGTTATTTTTGTCTGTTCGATCTCCGTTATTATACATGAACTAAATTACATGGTTTCCTTGCCATTTATCTGTGAGAGATATAACATCTTTGTCAGCAAGACATGACACTCCTGAGTAGCCTTTCAAATGTGTGTTTTGATCTTTTTAGATTTAACCGTGAGATATCATCGCAGACGACACTTAACATTTCTTTTTATTACATTTTCTTACTTGCTTAGTTCAATGAGGAAAAGCAGGGATAGTATTTGCAGAGAAATTCGTTTTTTACGATGTTGTTGTTGTTGGTCTCCTACTTGAACGCATTGTTGTCGCCGCATTAATTGAACTGTGTCTGATTTTTTTTAACTAGCTGCTGTAACGTTTTAACGGACGCCTGTTCGACCTCTCCTCAGTTTTGATTGGATATGTGTACAATATGCACCAGGATACTGCATTCTTCGTTCTCATGATGCCTTCAGCAATGCGCGATCAAGTAGCTCATGGAAGAAGCAGTAGTTGATTGAAACTGTCTTGAAGCTCATGCACGATCGAAACTGTCTTGAAGCTCACGCACGATCGAAACTGTCTTGAAGCTCACGCACGATCGCCTCTGCTTACCAAGTCCTTCATTTCTCGCTTCGTTGTGAAGAGCCACGGAGTGTGAACCCTGAGTGCTGACATATACATTCACCTGATACGGCGCTTTGGACAGCTCAGTTTGTACGTTCGTTTTAGTTCTGTGTCTTTGTGACTTTTCCCTTTGGGCTCAGTTTTCTGTGGACGTACGCCAAAGTGCTACTGGATCGAACGTAGCAGTGAGAAACATCCGACAAGGGTTGTTTGAAGGCGAGAGTGGACTGCGGTGAAATGATGCAACAAGCAAAAATCAATCGTCTTGTAAAGAAGCAATGTTGCAGCGCCGGTTAGAAAGGCTGTTTCGGCCATGGCTTGAGAACGCCGATTGGGCTTTCAATGGCTTGTTCCTTTGTCTTAGGAATTATGTGACTGCCGGTTGGGCTTTTAATGGCTTGTTCCTTGTCTTAGGAGTAATGTGACTGCCGGTTGGGGTTTATCTGACTTGTTCCTTCTCTTAGGAATAATGTGACTGCCGGTTGGGCTTTGACTGACTCGTCCCTTGTCTGGAGAATAATGTGAATGCCGCTTTGGCTTTCGATGACTTGATCCTCATCTGAAGAATACAGTGACTGCCGATTGGGCTTTGACTGACTCCTCCCTTGTCTGGAGAACAATGTGACTGCACTGTGTGCACCCAGCCTTGTCACTTCACACAGCTACCCCAGAGAAGAAAAAGGTCGATGCTAACAGGAAAACAACTGGTCACAAAAGACTGGAAATTCGACCAGGAAAAAAAAAGTGCGGCTTGGCATTTCTTTATGATGTTGGGTGCCTTAGAGAGTTTGGCACTTCAGCGTCTCTCAGCAACCTGTCATGTCGGTTGAGAATCCCCAAGGTTAGGGGAAAAATTAATTCAAAGTCGATAATCTCCTGGCTTCCTAAGGTTCGCTCTGGAAAGCGAGTCCTTGGAACGTTCACACAATTTTTTGTCTTGTGCCCGGTTAAATTTCAAGGTAGTGCTTTTGGGGCTATCATTTTTTGCTGCTGCTGCTGATGAGTCGGCCTGTGAACAGTTGACGTCGATGAATATTCTGGCAGATGTAAGTACAACCAATCATTTATTTATACATTTCCATTAGAATATTATACCGTGATGGCTTGTACAGAGGCTGGGTTGTCGGAGTTTTGCCGTTACAAAAGCCTCTTCCATCCAGGGGGAGTAAGCGCGTTAAAAACGAGTAATCCCCCTTATGAGGTAATTGAGGTCAACGACTGATCAAAATTGTATTTGGCATAACGGCCTTGTTTCCCTCAACGGGTTTAAGCCATCATTTGTGTTACCCTTATAGAATCTTTTTGAAGCATACATCAGTCCATAAAAGTATGTTACCTCTCTGTCCCTCTGCCTCAGTCTGTCTGTCTGTCTGTCTTGTCTGTCTGTCTCTCTGTCTGTCTGTCTCGCTCTCTCTCTCTCTCTCTCTCTCTCTCTCTCTCTCTCTCTCTCTCTCTCACACACACACACACACACACACACACACACACACACACACACACACACACACACACTCTCTCTCACACACACACACACACACACACACATACATACACACACACACACACACACACACACACACACACACACACACACTCTCTCTCTCTCTCACACACATACACACTAAGAGAGCGTGAGACTGAGGCGTGCACAAGTATATGACCGTGGAAAAATAGCTCACAGAGCAAAAATAACATGATGAGATTTCTGGCCTGAAAAAACAAACTGTCCATAAATCTTGATTTTACAACCCCGGTCGTTTTCCACTGCCTGTTGTTCGCGTGGTTTGGATCACGTAAAAACTCCATTTGTCCAAATTGCAATTTACGGGAACAAAGACTTTTCTGCGTTTAGTTTGGGCATGTGGTCTCTCGTTCAGCTGTTCTTGTGCTGGGGAGGAGAGGGGAGTGCGTTTCTTCAAATCATTGTGGCTGTTTTTGTTGGTTGATCTTATAACTAGACGATAAAAAGATGAGGGCTGTTAATAAAAGCTCTACTTTAAAAGTAAGAATACACCCGTAGCAACTTTTTAGTGTGTATGTTGTTGCTGATGAATATGTTGATTTCAAGGTGATTTATTACGCATCTTGAAGTATGCCGACAAACGGATTGAAAGAAAGAAAAAGATGGAAGCTTATCGGATGTGCTGCTTTTGGGGGGAAATGGCTATTTGCATTTTTGT
Organism: Littorina saxatilis; assembly: GCF_037325665.1. Taxonomy (NCBI): domain Eukaryota; kingdom Metazoa; phylum Mollusca; class Gastropoda; order Littorinimorpha; family Littorinidae; genus Littorina; species Littorina saxatilis. The sequence goes on from NC_090256.1 coordinate 44,897,826, forward strand.
AGACATTTTCTCCATTTATTTCCTGACCCGTCAGTAAAGGACCAGACATATATGCAAATGAGCCTCGAGTGAAAATATCAAAGTTCATGTTGCTTTAAAGTGTAATTGGCTCGTGCGTTGCATCAGACAAAAAATTGAAACAAACGCCTTGTGATCTGTTTTTCTTGGGCATCAGTCGTAATTATTCACGACATCAAAAGAATGACCTGAAAAGCTAATATCAAGATTGATATTTATTAAAAAGGTGTTTGAGTTTTTGTTTTTGTTGTTTTGTTTTGTTGCTGCAGTTCGCGTAAAAAACGAAGAGAGGCGTTGAAGACGCTTCCATCGCAATACTTGATATTTTATTCAAACATTTTGAGAACTCAAAAGTCTAGGCTCGTATACTTTTTATTGATATTTCAAGTGCTTTAAACACTGTTGAGCCTTTTCTTTTAGTCAAAAGACGTTTTGATTTTAACGGGAATTCCAGTGTTGTGCAGTGGATACGCGACCACAGCATGTACTTGTAAAAAAACCTCATCGGATGAGACCGTGCTAAACGTGGGTGTTCAACAGGGATGTGTGTTGTCCCCAATTCGATTCTCACTATACACCGATCACATACGATGCAAAACATCCATAACATGTTTATTTAAATTTGCTGACGATATGTCCCTCGGAAGGTTACATTACTGCGTACTTTAAAGTGGCACTCTTGAGCAAATGTTGTAAAGACTTTCCTGAACTGAATGCAGGAAAAACAAACGAAATGATATATGAAAAAATATATACGACTAGTGTCTGTGTGTCTGTCTGTCTGTCTGTCTGTCTGTGTGTCTGTGCGCGATGCGCGGCCAAGGTTCTCGATGGATCTGTTTCAAATTTGGTGATCATATTCAGGTACACCCTGGACACAACCTGGTCGATGAGATATTTCAACACGTGCTCTCAGCGCGCAGCGCTGTGCGCGCTGAACCGATTTTGGTTTTTTTGGTCTGGATCCACTACCAGTAACTCTTCCTTATCTTCTCCAGTGTTTTCAGCCGCGATCATCTCCCTTCCTCCGTGTGGCGTCAATCCATATTCCCGTTACTACGTTACTATTTTTAGAAGGTCACTGCACGTTACTATTTTTAGAAGGTCTCCAGTGTTTTGCGCGTTTATCTCCTTTCCTTCGTGCGCCGGCAAAGCCGGCGTACACCCGGCAAAGCCGGGTCCCAGGCCCAGCCTGGTATTCGGCTCTACTTCTTCCCGGCGAAGCCGGTACCCGGCGAAGCGGGTAATCATCTAGTGAAAAAATATATAGCCAAGACGGAACTCTGGTTCAAGTCAAAATTGACTAAACCCCATTGAAATTGTTTCTGAATGTAAGTATCTTGGCACAGTGGTAGACGACAGTCTACGTTTTGTCCAAAAACACGAATCAGGTCATGAAAAAATGCCTGTTGCCGCTACGATAACTCAGATATTTTGTTGATAGTCAGGATATTTTACAAATGGTTTATAAAAGCATGATGGAGTGTGTATTGTCCTTTAATACTGTGTGCTGGTACGGCAATCTTGTGGTCAAAAACAGAAACAGGCTTGCGGGTATTGTCCGCACCGCTGGAAAAATCATTGGCATCGAGCAGATCCCGATGGCTGAGCTATATAAACTCGGCCAAAACAATATTGCACCCATTTGTATACCCCAACTATAGCATTCATTACCGTGTCGTTTCCTTCAGACTTTATTTACCATTTACGGCACTCAACTTGGCTATCTGGCACATTTTTCGGATTCAAGATTTCGTTTATAGGGGCCACGTGCTCACTGCCCAAATAAGGGTATCCCCAAAATGGACCTGACAAAAACAGTAGGTACCACCAAAAAAACACGAAAATTCATAATAGACACAATTTGACAACTTTCACATGCGATGGGAAAGTCAATTCAATCATCTATCCAGAACATGTTTTTCATTTCGCTATCTTGCGAATTTCTTGTGTTATGCCATTCCTACTGACGTAGGTGTCGATCGCATGAGCGGTTGAAAACGGGAGGTTTTTGCGTAAATGTTGAGGGGTACCATGACAAAATAAGCGCTCCATTTCAGCAATGACTCGGTGGATTGCTTCGAATTCTCCTTTCTGTGTCCGGAGGCCTGTGCATACCTACACGAGACGCATCGGAAACAAAGCTCGTAAAAAAAAATATCAGCGTTCCATGGGGCATTACGAAATTTGTGCAGGAACTTCTCAAAATAGCTCCACGCACGCGCTTTGAATTGTTGATTGTATATTAGCGCCGCGGGGCCTATAACGGTCAAGGATGCAAGTCGCCCGGATTGAGTTATGTCAGCGAGTTCTGGGGAAGGTTGGGCTGTATAAGCAGATGCCAGGAATAGTTTTATCTGTAAGCTAACTCAGCAGGAGTTGCACGCTTGACTGGGTCGTTGTGTTTTGTTGCTAGTCAGTCAATGTTCAACGAATCCTTGATTTTCTGTTTCCAGCACTATCCGTAAATGTGCCTGTTTTTGCAGTGGGTTGTTGTGCCAAGGGGCAGTTTGTGCAAAAAGACCGCTTTGTTTTTTGGGTGTTTTTTTGGTGTGTTTTACCTTATCGTCCATACTGCTAATTCTGATGTCCTCAATCCAGCGGGTTTGTTGTACTTTCTTCCGGAAGATTTGATAGAACTTTTGTTTTTGTGTTTGCTTGTTTGTTTGCTTGTTTGTTTGTTTTGGTCTTTTGTTGTGTTTGTTTGTGTGTGTGTTTCAGACCTGTTTACCAGTACGATTTGGGCGTATTTTGTACGCCAAATTATTATCGGTACGCAAATACGCGACACACGCACAAAATACGCCTAAGAAAAAGTCTAGAATACGTTTTCCGGTGTTGGTGTGCTGATTACGGAATGGTACAACTGATACCGGTTTTGGTCGAAGGGAGATAACCATGACAGCGAGTCTTCAGCTGTGGAAACCTTGTTCACGTGCGATCTGGACAATCGTGGCAAAATGAAGCGGTAAAATGTGCCAGTTTCGGATGACTGTACCAAGTCTAAACAGCAGAAGCAGCAGATTTTCTTGGAGAAATATAAGAAAGAGCCAGGAATTGTGGAGTCTACTATGGGAAAAAGTCATGCACACTGCAAGTATTGTAAATCAGATTTCTCCGTTGCCCATGCTGGGAAATATGACATCGAACGACACTGCAGTTCTAAAACTCACCTGGACAAGGTTGCTGCAAAGAAATCCGCTGAAAGCTGCCAAGGAATTATGAAGTTCATTCCCGCAAAGCAAATCCTGCCAGAAGAAAAGGCTGTAGTCCGCGCTGAAGCAATGTTTTCTGAGATGATTGTAAAAATGAACTTGCCACTGTCAACCGCAGATGCTATTTCACGAACTTCATCTTTTCATTATCAATCTGTTTGGAAGACACTGGTTATAATGCTATAAACTGACAGGTAAATAAAATAGTTTTATTCCTGTTGTATTGGAAGGAGTTAAATTCTGAAGGTGTTCACAAGACATGCTATTCTTACACAAACACGTTTGCACCCACGCGTACATTTTCCCTACCCCATATGGCTTTGCTTGCAAAGTACACCAACTTTTTGAAAAATACACTCAACTTTTTGGGAAAGTACTCTTGCCTCGGGTTTAGGGTAAACAGGTCTGGTGTTTGTTTTCCTGTTTATAAAGCACGGCGGGTTTGCCTTTGCAACAAAACAAAACAAAATCAAAGTGGCTGCACTTACCATCACGTTGTTGAAATATTGTGAAGTGCACACCGTCTTTACCAGACACTGAGAGAAACGACGAAAAGTCCTTGTAAAACTACAAAGGCACTCTAAAAAAAAACCCAGCTTCAAACGTTTCTCAATAAAGAAACAAAAATAGGATACGAAAAATCAAAAACCAAGAATCAATAATAGAGTGCTAACGGTACAAAGTCCAAAATATTTTTTTTCAATAGAATGTAAGTGTTTAGTTTTGTCAGTAATGAAAAACGTCGCACAAACTAATTCACCTTTTTTTTTGGTCAAATGACTTATAGGCGCAGGCATGCTTTGCTTAGCTCACATGGCATGAAACTACGTCAAAACGACAACTAAGGATTTGTGTGGTTTTTTAAATGTTTATTTGTATGCTGACTTGGCTGTTGTAAAAGCGTGCTTTCGTCCTGGCACAAAAAAAAGAAAAAAAGAATCGTTCTCTCTTCCTTGGAAGAAACTTTCAACAACCGCTCCGATTACCGTCTTGACCGGTCCCCCAAACGTGAACGTGCACCATCACTTATCCCCCCCATAAAGCATGACACAGAGAGAAGTCACGCACGCCTTGGCCAAGAATAGCGGTGGGATCGCTGGATTGTGGGGCAGTCTGGTAAAAAGACGTGTGTCTTCGAAGTGCTCACGACCAGAACATAGTATTATGTTGCCACCACTCCTTGCCTCAAAATCGATCCAATATTTGATTTGCACAGTTGCTCCATAACGTACCTTGTTGATGGGACTAGAAAACAATGGCGGGATAGTGGGGGGTGGGGGGGGGCGGGCTGCCACCATCTCTAAATTAAAAAAAATGCGGCTCGAAACGGAAGCACTCTGTCAAGGGCGGTAATTTTTAGTCTCAAGTGGCTTCCCTTACCAAAGGCAAGTCATCCTCTTTCAGGAAGCTAGCTGTGTCTGAAGGAGTGTGTTATCTCCCCGTAACTCGCAGCTTACCCCCCCCCCCCCCCCCCCCCCCCCCCTGTCTTTTAACAGAACGGAAGCGAGTTATGAGATGCGCGCTCAGGTTTGATTAACCGGATGATCGATCTGTGTGTGTGTGTGTGTGTGTCTCTCTCTCTCCTCTCTCTCTCTCTCTCTCTCTCTCTCTCTCTCTCTCTCTCTCTCTCTCTCTCTCTCTCTCTCTCTCTCTCTCTCTCCTCTCTCTCTCCCCCCTCCTGCGCTTTACGCACTTTTATCACCCAAAGGACTTGACAGTCGTTTCACAAAAGTGAGCATGACTTGTACTACACTGCTCACAAAAAGTCAAGGAACACTTTTTATATTACGCAATGCACCATTCCGTCTGCCTGGGCGAGGCCTGTCTTGAACTAGTCCAGTGACCTGGAAGCGCTGTCGCAGTCTTGTGATGACGGAGGGGGACACCAGAAGCCTTCTGGCAATCTCCCGTATGCCAACACCGTCTTGGAACCACCCTATGGCTCTTCCTCTGTCCAGCAGGCTTAACTTCTGTCGTCCGACCATCGTGATGTTGTGCCCTGGTCCGCCCAGGCCCTGGCTTTTCTTGAGTAACCAGTGACCAGTGTTCACAGTCAAAGCATCAAGCTTCCACGTGCAGTGCATCATTTTGTCAGAAACACGCTATAGAAAAAAATGGTGAGTCAGCATAAAATGGTAACATTTTCCAACTTTTCACCAATTTTCAACGCTCAGCCACTGACGCCCGAGTAGCACGTGCAGCACACCAAGCCTGTAAAACAAAGGCAGGAGTCCACTCTGTGCGTGTGTGTAAGATCAGCGTTGTAGCTTGCAAAGTTTTGACAATAGCATCGATTTGCAAAAACACATGAAAATGAAGGGTGTTCCCTAACTTTTTGTGAGTAGTTTATTTACGACCACAGCTCTATGGAGTTGTCCCTTTAAGCCATTATTCCCTTCATGCTTTTTTTTCACAGTGGACGAGCACTTAAATCGTCAAGGGTAGTTTTTCATCACAGCTCCTTAGATAGGAGTCTCGTCTCAAATTCAATAAATCGCAAGAATCCGACGTTCTAATCTCAGCCTCGTGTCGAAGCCCACACCATCGGCGTCCCTCTGCTGACCCGGTTGTGAACTTTTGACGCCGAAACCTGCAAACAAGAAGACAAGTCGTGTAATTTTGACAGTTGAGACCAGCGCTTAGAGAGAAAAATACTGCCGAGTTCCTTGGGATGCATGGACCCTGGCCTTTTAAATAGAGTCTGCATCGATTGCTAGTTGCGGGGGCGAGGGGGGGGGTTGGGGGTGGAGGCCGCAACAGTTGGACACTGGTCAGTCAGAGAAGATGGTGTAGCGGACACTTAGATGACAGGTCTTCTTGGACAATGAAGAAACCTGCTGTGGGGGCCGGGTCTGAGGGTATAACTAGTGGCTGTTGCCAGTTTGGGCAAGCCTACTTGGAACTGAAGCAACTAGTTGTGAGATGTTAGATATGGGGGAGGGGGGCTGGGGACAGATGGAGGGGGGTGTGTCTAGTAGTGAGTGATACAGGCCCGTTTGTGTAAAGAAGAGAAAGTGGATTCATATTGACAAACCGTGTCGTTAAACCGAGTTGTCCCCATTAGTGGATTGTGGAAAGAGGATATGCATCCAGCGACTAACGGAACACTTAAGCTTCTAGACGTCATGCCGAACAACCTTGGGACAAAAACAACCTGTCGCAGAAACGATGAGAGAATGGATCAGGTGGCCGGATACTGCGGGACCTTGCCAGAGGATGGATAGAGGGCAGTGGGGGTGGACTTGGAAGGAGAGAGGAGGGGGGAGCACGTGGATATACACCCTGTGTCTGATGTGTCTGAAAACACCTCCGCGCGGAGCAGCCAGTGCAATGAAGATAAAGAGGGTACATTTTTTCGGATCGCGCGGCAGCAAGCAGGATATGTCTCTAGACTGTGTATAAGGCCCGTCTGATCACACGACAGACAATGCCGCTCCAGACGTTGTGCCCTCCAACCCTGGAAGTGACGTGTAGGAGGGGAAGGGGTAGGCGTCTAGAGACCAGGGCCGAGGTGCACGAGAAACATACCAACCGGGTGGGATACATCCGCGGTGTTGGATTGGTTGAAATTGAGATTGGTTGTGATTTCAACAAATCAGACGCCGCGGTTTGTTCTCTCCCGTTGTTTGTCTTGCGGTCGTTCACGACAGACACCGAGCTGTCTTGGTCGTCACGTGGCTAGGTCAGAACCTGAAGCTACTGGTCACCCAGCTTGGCGAATAGAAGGACTGGGTGGACACTGGAGTGTCAATAGAAATGACCAGTGGTCAGCATAAGGGATGGTGTTAGTGACACCACGTCGACAACCCTCAGAAGTATCTGTACCTGTCATGCAGGATGATTAAAGAGGGGGGAGGGTGGCGTTGTCACACACACACACACACACACACACACACACACACACACACACACACACACACACACACACACACACACACAAACAAACACAAAACACACACATACACACGAACACACACAAACACACACATACACACGAACACACACACACACACGCACGCACGCACCCACATATCATTCCCCTTTCAGATCTATGTTAGAAGAAAAAGTCAGTTGACACTACGGCAGCCCCAGAGGACCGGAACCGAAGCCGACAATGGGACGCACAGACACGACTTTAAATCAGTGATTGGGCGAGAATTGTTGAGGTATAGATGGTGGCGGTGGCTGGTGTGTGTGTGTGTGTGTGTGTGTGAATTGTTGAGGTATAGATGGTGGCGATGGCATGTGTGTGTGTGTGTGTGTGTGTGTGTGTGTGTGTTTGTGCAGCCTGGTGTGTGTGTGTGTGTGTGTGTGTGTGTGTGTGTGTGTGTGTGTGTGTGTGTGTGTGTGTGTGTGAATTGTTGAGGTAAAGATCGATTGCGTGTGTGTGGGGGGAGTGTGTGTATGCGTGCGTGTGTGTTAGTGTGTGCGTGCGTGTGTGTTAGTGTGTGTGAGCGTGCGAGTGTGTGTATGCGTGCGTGCATGTGTGAGCGTGCGAACGTGTGTATGCGCTATGCATGCTTGTGTGTGTGCGTGCGTTAGTGTGAGAGGTGGTGTGTTTTTTCGTGTGTTTTTTTTTTTAGTAGGATCGAGGGGGTATGTACAAGTAGCTAATGGGAGAGTTAGCAGTACGCACAGTTCCCACTTGATGTAGGCTTAACGGCGTGAATGGCCGGGAAAACAACAGTCCTCTGATGTCCCTGTGTTCGCCTTTGTAAGGCTTTCCTGCGGATCGCGCGTTTGTGGCGAAAACAACCCTTTTTATATTTAGTCAAGTTTTGACTAAATATTTTAACATCGAGGGGGAATCGAAACGAGGGTCGTGGTGTATGTGCGTGTGTGTGTGCGTGTGTGTGTGTGTGTGTGTGTGTGTGTGTGTGTGTGTCTGTGTGTGTGTGTAGAGCGATTCAGACTAAACTACTGGACCGATCTTTATGAAATTTGACATGAGAGTTCCTGGGTATGAAATCCCCGAACGTTTTTTTTCATTTTTTTGATAAATGTCTTTGATGACGTCATATCCGGCTTTTCGTGAAAGTTGAGGCAGCACTGTCACGCCCTCATTTTTCAACCAAATTGGTTCAAATTTTGGTCAAGTAATCTTCGACGAAGCCCGGACTTCGGTATTGCATTTCAGCATGGTGGCTTAAAAATTAATTAATGACTTTGGTCATTAAAAATCTGAAAATTGTAAAAAAAAATAAAAATTTATAAAACGATCCAAATTTACGTTTATCTTATCTTCCATCATTTGCTGATTCCAAAAACATATAAATATGTTATATTCGGATTAAAAACAAGCTCTGAAAATTAAATATATAAAAATTATTATCAAAATTAAATTGTCCAAATCAATTTAAAAACACTTTCATCTTATTCCTTGTCGGTTCCTGATTCCAAAAACATATAGATATGATATGTTTGGATTAAAAACACGCTCAGAAAGTTAAAACAAAGAGAGGTACAGAAAAGCGTGCTATCCTTCTTAGCGCAACTACTACCCCGCTCTTCTTGTCAATTTCACTGCCTTTGCCGTGAGCGGTGGACTGACGATGCTACGAGTATACGGTCTTGCTGAAAAATGGCAGCTACTTGACTAAATATTGTATTTTCGCCTTACGCGACTTGTTCTTTGTTTGCTTTGATGGTGTTACTGTTGACGGACAGGGCATTGAACATAACTTGTATTGTTTGGATGATGATGATGATGATGATGATGATGATGATGATGATGATGATGATGATGATGGTATGAGGAGGAGGAGGGCGAGAATAAAGTGTGTGGGTTTTTAACATAATACAATCCGCTTTCAAGTCTTACAGTCAGACTTGACCTTAATGCCACAACAAAGCAACTCCTACAGGGATTCTGAAAGTTCAGCTCTGCGCTGTTCTCATTATTCTGCCTTTACAATCAGGATGAAAGAATAGATCCTGACTTTAGATGTTGTTGTTGTTCTTCTTCTTCTTCTTTTTCATCATCTGTCTCTGTCTCTCTCTCTCTCTCTCTCTCTCTCTCTCTCTCTCTCTCTCTCTCTCTCTCTCTCTCTCTCTCTCTCTCTCTCTCTCTCTCTCTCTCTCTCTCTCTCTCTCTCTCTCTCTCTCTCTCTCTCTCTCTCTCTGTTGATGCGCTATGCATGCTTGTGTGTGTGCGTGCGTTAGTGTGAGAGGTGGAGGTCTTTTTCATTTTTGTTTTTTTTAGTAGGATCGAGGGGGTGAGGACTGTTGTGACTGTTGTTTTCCCGGCCATTCACGCCGTTAAGCCTACATCAAGTGGGAACTGTGCGTACTGCTAACTCTCCCATTAGCTACATACGCCCTCGATCCTCCCCTTGAAAGATCAGTTGACGTTAAACAAGGGTGTGTTCATGTATATAATTCTAAATGACGACTGTCCTAAATATTTGCAATCACATTTCAAACATGCCACAAAAAGATATGGGTCCCAAAAAATCATCCCTCCTATACCTCGCATAGACCTCTACAAATCGAGCTTAGCCTTCTCGGGAGCTTTTCTCTGGAACTCCTTCCCCCAACAGATAAGAAATGCAACTTCAGTGAAAATGTTTAAGAGACAGTCACGTTCTCACATCATTCGTGAATGAAATGTCTTGTTCGATTGTTATTTTGTTGAACATTTTGTACTAGTGTTAACGGATGTGTAGCTGATTTGAGCAACTTAATTCTCAAAACGAATGGTTTAACTATGTCAATGTAATTTGTAATTTTTGAGTTCTCCTTATATAATTCCTTAAATGCACATTGTGTTGCAATCCATAGCCTACAATGTAATTCTGTATCTTATCTGATTGAAGTTTTATTTTTTTATGTCCGTCTGTCTTTATGTGTTGTATAAAGGACAGGTTGGAAGAATAGGCTTTGCCTAAAACCTTTATCCTTTTGTAATAAAGTTCTGAGTCTGAGTCTGAGTCTGAGTCTGAGTCTGAGTCTCTCTCTCTCTCTCTCTCTCTCTCTCTCTCTCTCTCTCTCTCTCTCTCTCGCTCTCTCTCTCTCTTCTCTCTCTCTCTCTCTCTCTCTCTCTCTCTCTCTCTCTCTCTCTCTCTCTCTCTCTCTCTCTCTCACACACACTGACATCAGTTTTGATGTAAGTTTACGAGTATGATCCCATCCCTAGAGGGTAAATTTCGAGAGATCAGTTGGTGTTATATGCTACTTTCTGGTATAACGTCAAGCTATGTTGGCGAGGGAACAGAGGGGAAGAGAGGGTGTGTGTGGTGTGTGTGTGTGTCTCTCTCTCTTTCTGCAACTTCCGCCCCTGTACATTTTCCTCCCATGTGCAGCTTATTGCGACCTGCCAGTGTCGGTGGGTTTCTGCAGGGCAATCCTGCTTGTCTTTGGATGTTGTTGTTGTTGTTTGTTTTCTGCCCCGCTCGTCCGTGGCCCGGAGCAATAACATGAGAGCAATTGCCCAACTCTCCCTCGACACTGGTTCGTGATGTTTGGAGCTTTAAGACGTTCCGACGTCTAGCCTTGTGTAATGGGAAATTGGACGTGGGCTCCCTTATTAGAAGGCCAGCTTGTCTCCAAGACGTTTTGAAAGAAAACTGATCTCTCATAGCCTTAGCACAGATGTCCACGTGTTACTGTTTTCCTGGGTTAGTGAGTTTAAGTATGAAGTAGTCAGCACGATACTCCAGATACTCGATGTGTTTACGATCTGACACTACCATGCCTTGCTGTCCCACAACAGTGTTTGAATTTCCAACGCTTTAAACACGTGCCAGACAGTCTTCTATGAATCACATACTTCAGATTTTCTAGAAAGTTCTCTTTCAGCCCCCTTGAGAAGATGTTCTATGAATTTGGTGTGCGTCACATCAGTAATAGCTAGCTTAACGGTTCTTCCCGTTTTTCTTTTGTATGGACACAGACAGCAAGGCTAACGTTCTATTTCTGACAAGTTTCGCTGTGGCATGCATATTAATCATGTTTGCCATTCGGGTATTTTTGGCCCAAGCAAACATTGCACCCTTGACTTTCTTTGTTTCGTGCATTTCTCCCCCTGTTTACACCATGGGACAAACAAAAACATGAACCGTACCTCGAGAAAACAGGAATTTGTTAATGCCAAAATGAAACGGACTGAGGCGGTAAGATGGTCAGAAAGAGATGGCTTAAGCTAATTAGCAGTAACGTGGGAGATTGGACGACGTTGGGCAGTAATATGAGGAAGGACTGGGTGGGTGGATTGGGGGTGGGTGGGAGGGAGGGGGCGATATCGAATCCGGCTCTGTGATTTATACCACGGTACAACAAGGTCATATAACTGCCAGCGATAGACGGACACAAACGTTGTTCGCCCCGGGACGATCTCATATAGTGTGATATTTACACACTACGATGTCCCCTCGGCCTTTGGTTTAAAACACAATTTTATTCAAAATACATGACATGAAACAATTGACAAAAATGCAGCTAGGACACGAACTCAAGCAGATGCTTATTTGACGTGACCATAACAATGCTAAGTTACACAAGTGTTCATGATGGTGGACAACACAATTATTAACCAGAAGAACAAAATGTAGGAGGGGGGTATGGGGAACTTAATCAAAACAGGAGGATTTACAGAGAAAAAAAATTAATCAAATAGAAAAAGAAAAGAAAAAAAGAAAGAGAAAGAAACAAAAAAATAAGGTGAGACTATGAATAAAGCGCGTGGGACGAGAACATCGATACTGAGACATGCAATAAGTAAGTTCAGATAAATGTACATTTTCATGGAGAGGGCAGCATAGTTCGTTACGTATGTATGGAAGAAAACAACCACACACACACACAAAAGAGAACAGCAAAACAAAAACAAAAACTCAATGATAATTATTACTTATGTTAAATATGTAATTGATGCAACAACACTGAGAGGCGGGTTTACGTTCTCCTGCACACAAACATACACAATACCATCCTTCAAGTTAGTCGACCAGATTCAGCAATAAAGGATTGGACCGACTCGAAAATCAATGTATTTATTCGAAATGAATGTTGCTCGCTGCCTCTTAATAATGTTTCCACGTGTCTAAAATTGGCAGGCAGTTAATTAATTGTGGATATACGAGCATGTTCAAACAATGTGCAGTATAACAAGTAATGTTCAGCTGTTTCGTTCCGGTTACCGCACGCACACTGTGGGTTATCTTTCAAATGGCGTTTGCATAAATCGGAATTAAGGTTACTCATGTTTAAACGCATTCTGCTGTGTTGTATTTTTACCTGTCTTTTTCCAAAATAATAATAAACTGGCACATAATGATGAGGACTTTGTAAATAATTTTTAAACTCGCTAATTGAATTTGTGGTTTTAACCACATCAGGCAGATCATTCCATAAAATTGTAGTCGAAGGAACGAAGGATGTTCGGAAGATTTCTGTCCTGTGAGCTGGTACAAATCTTTCAAGTGGTCGTCTTCTGTGATAGGGATTTAAGGATGAAACTAGTGGTGGCAAAAGGTCAACTAAATATAGGGGACATTTACCATGAACCATTTTATGATATAAAATCAATTTATGTTGTCTTCGGCGTTCCTTTAGACTACAAAATCCGCTTTCTTTGTAAATCTTACCATGACTAGTTCTCCACACACGGCCAATTATAATACGTAAAGCTTCAAGGTGTAGTTTTTCCAGGATGTTCGACAGGGCTTTGGTACAATTATCCCATAATACATCAACATAGTCAAAATGTGGCAAAATAAAGGATTTGTACATTATTTCCAAACTTTTTCTGCATAACTTATACTTATAATGCCTTAAACAATTAATCAAAAAAGTGGTCTTTTTCACAATATTTCTGACTTGAGCGTCCCATTTACAGTCATTTTGCAAAATAATACCGAGGTGCTTGTGTTCCTTTGTGTCTTCCAAAACAATTCCATTGAAAAATAACGGGTCAATTTGGCTTAAGTCACGTTTTATATTCAGCAATTTGGTTTTTGTTTCATTAAATGTGACTTTCCAACGTGCTGCCCAACAACTAATTTTATCGAGGTCTGTATTTAAAATTTCGGCACGTCTTACCGGATCATTCAATGCAAGTGACATGCTAGTATCATCAGCAAACAATTTAATAACAGACTCAATATCATTTACAATATCATTTATATAAATCAAAAACAACAAAGGGCCTAACACAGAACCTTGAGGAACGCCTGCTTGTATACCTTTCAGCTCTGACTTAGCTCCTTTAACGACAACTAATTGAACACGGTTTGCTAAGTAACTACAAAACCATGACAAAAGTCGACCTCGAACACCAATCGATTCCAATTTTACTAATAATCCTTTGTGCCAGACTTTGTCAAAAGCTTTCGACACATCAAAAATTTGCGCCTGTGTTGTTAAACCGCTGTCGTAATTTAAACATACATCATTATATATAGAGACAAGTTGACAAATCGTCGAGTCGCCGGGTATAAAACCTGACTGTGTAGGTGTGAGTATGTTGTTGGATTGTAAAAAGAGATATAGGTGGCTATGAATACATCGTTCCAAAACTTTGCCAACGCAACTCAACAAGGAAATCGGACGATAATTATTACAAGTGTCCGCTGGACCTGACTTATAAATAGGCGTAACATTCGCAGTTTTCCAAATTTTAGAATATACTCCTTCCCTCAAACTTCTGTTAAACATATGGGTGAGTGGCTCCGAAATAACATCTATAGCTGCAATGAGAAGTCTGTTGTGGATCAAATCGGGACCAATGGCTTTTCTTTTATCAAGATTTTTAATTACATCTTTTACCTCGTTTACTGACAAAACAACATCACATAATTCGCAATCAAAAAACGGCACTTCAGGAACATCATCATCTGGGTCTTCAACATTGGAATTTTTAATAAAACAGTTATTAAAGGCGTTAGCTTTGTCTTGGCTTAGTTCATAAACTTCGCCGTTGTCACAGATAGGCGGAATTTCGTCACCATATAATCCTTTCTTCTTTATGAATGATTTCACTAACTTCCACCAATCTTTTGTGCCAAACTGCGTTGAATCGGAAACTTTTGCGTCTAATTCAGAATAATATTCTAAAATCCGTTCTCTTTTCTTTTTACCAATCTTCCGGCTGTTTACTTGTTTTGGCTTTCAAGTGAATCTGATCACCTTGGTCTATTAACATTAAAATTTCAGGTGTAATCCAAGGTGCGTCGTTAGGACGTATCGTTACTTCTTTTACTGGCATGCACTGTTTGGCTATGTCCATAAATAGTGCAGAAAAAATATGAACATTTTCGTCAAACGCCTCCTTCATGAGAATGTCTTGCCATTTAACCTGAGAGAGTGCTTCGCGAAAACCATCAACATTAAGTTTACTATAATTAAAGAGTGTTCCTTTATAGGAATTATTTTTATTCACAATTCTGTTTAATACAATGTGTGGTACATTATGATCGCTACAAATAGGTGGCAACACATTCACTTGTTTAACTAACTGAGGACCGGCACGGTTGGCCTAGCGGTAAGGCGTCCGCCCCGTGATCGGGAGGTCGTGGGTTCGAACCCCGGCCGGGTCATACGTAAGACTTTAAAAATTGGCAACCTAGTGGCTGCTCCGCCTTACGTCTGGCATTAGGGGGTTAGTGCTAGGAGTAGTAGGACTGGTTGGTCCGGTGTCAGAATAATGTGACTGGGTGAGACATGAAGCCTGTGCTGCGACTTCTGTCTTGTGTGTGGCGCACGTTATATGTCAAAGCAGCACCGCCCTGATATGGCCCTTCGTGGTCGGCTGGGCGTTAAGCAAACAAACAAACAAAACTAACTGAGGGGTCTGGGTGATGATAAGGTCAATGCATGTGCTAGTGGTGGCTGTTACACGCGTTGGCGTATTCACAAGTTGACAGAGCTGGTGCGCATGTAAAATATTCAAAAAGTTCTGCGATGGAGAGTTCAGGAAGTCGACGTTGAAATCGCCTAAAATCACAAATCTCAATAATTGGTTATTCACTCGCCTTAAGCTTTCATCAATTAAATCCCAATCATGAATATTGGCACTAGGTGGGCGATAGAATGAGCCAATCAAAATGATTTCATGGCTCAACTTTGTCTCAATCCAGACTGCTTCAAGACCATCGACTTGGAGATCAGGTCGGGGTTTACAATATAAATGATTCTTAACATAAATGGCTACTCCCCCATGAGGATCACCTGGGCGGTCGAGGCGTACAGGAGGATTAAAATTAGGTATAATTAAAGATAAATTATCATCTTCAGGTGACAACCATGTTTCGGAAAGAGTAAAATATCATGCTGCTGTACTTCAGGCTGTAACAAGTCAATTTTGTTCCTTAAGCTTCGAACATTAATGTGTACCACAGTTACTTTATTTCCATCCGGACCTGGATTTGTCTCAATATCCCCGGCTAAATAAAGTGCTGTCCGGGCAGACAATTTAACTGCATACTTGTTTTTAATTTCTTTATCATAAATATCCTTGTTAACAAGACGTTCAGTTCCACGTTTGTAAAGCATTGATCTGTCAGCCGACAGAAGGCTGGCACAAAATAGGAAAGAACACAGCGATAGCGTGACACGATTGGAACCTTTACAAAGCAACAAAATTAAAAATGGTACAATACAGTATTTTCACACAAAAATGACAATTTGCGACATCGAGCAACTGCTCTCCCATAAAAGCACCCGACTCTGGCCCTCGGCCTTTGTCTCCCCCCCCCCCCTCCCCCACCCTCTCCCACCCCCCCCCCCCCCCCCCCCTCCCTCCCCATAGCTTCCGACAAAGTTCTTCCTTCTTTACGTACTTCCTATGAAGTTATCCCTTTGTCGCGCTTTTTACATTTAGTCAAGTTTTGACTAAATGTTTTAACGTAGATGGGGAATCGAGACGAGGGTCGTGGTGTATGTGCGTGCGTGCGTGTGTGTGTGTGTGTGTGTCTGTGTGTGTCTGTGTGTGTGTGTAGAGCGATTCAGACTAAACTACTGGACCGATCTTTATGAAATTTGACATGAGAATTCCTGGGTATGAAATTCCCAGACGTTTTTTTTTCATTTTTTTGATAAATGTCTTTGATGACGTCATATCTGGCTTTTCGTGAAAGTTGAGGCGGCACTGTCACGCCCTCATTTTTCAACCAAATTTGTTGAAATTTTGGTCAAGTAATCTTCGACGAAGCCCGGACTTCGGTATTGCATTTCAGCTTGGTGGCTTAAAAATTAATTAATGACTTTGGTCATTAAAAATCTGAGAATTGTAAAAAAAATAAAAAAATTTATAAAACGATCCAAATTTACGTTCATCTTATTCTCCATCATTTTCTGATTCCAAAAACATATAAATATGTTATATTCGGATTAAAAACAAGCTCTGAAAATTAAATATATAAAAATTGTTATCAAAATTAAATTGTCGAAATCAATTTAAAAACTCTTTCATCTTATTCCTTGTCGGTTCCTGATTCCAAAAACATATAGATATGATATGTTTGGATTAAAAACACGCTCAGAAAGTTAAAACAAAGAGAGGTACAGAAAAGCGTGCTATCCTTCTTAGCGCAACTACTACCCCGCTCTTCTTGTCAATTTCACTGTCTTTGCCGTGAGCGGTGGACTGACGATGCTACGAGTATACGGTCTTGCTGAAAAATGGCATTGCGTTCAGTTTCATTCTGTGAGTTCGACAGCTACTTGACTAAATGTATTTTCGCCTTACGCGACTTGTTTCTGTCTGTCTTCATGACCAATTACTCTGGGCCTCGGCCGAACGGCGCAAAGAAATATCCTGTTTAAATGCTACGCGTGCTTTCCTTATTGGGGCACTCTCTGTTTCTCTCTTTCACTTTCTCCCTCTCTCTTCTAATCAGCAATGTTACAGTAATGTACAGTAATCGCTGTATGTTTGTTTGTTTGCTTGTTTGTTTGTTTGTTTGTTTGTTTGTTTGCTTGTGTGTGTGTGTTTTGTTTTGCTTGTTTGTTTCCCCAGGACCTTGCTTGGATGAATATAGGTGGCTGTCAGACAACAACAGAATAATTACACAGCTAATGTCATTCTGCCGCGTCCCATGGAGACAGATGTTGACATGAAGCCCTGTCTCCTCGTTAATTGCTCATCAAGGCGGCAGTGTGTGCGTGCCGAGGGGAGTCAAGGTTGGTCCGGCCCTCGGGCGACTCATCAGTTCCTCGACCACATACTTTCCGGGGGCTACCCGTGGCATTATCAACCTGATTTTGTATCACAGCGCATGGCAACATTTGTTACATTGCAATTTTTTTTCTCACGAAGTAAGGTATTAATGTCGCACAATGATGCAGAGCAACATGCGAAAACAGGTTCATTCTGTCTTACTTGCGAATGTTCAATACTCTGCATGCAGAAGGGCCTGGAACCCATGTTTCTGGGAATTCAACTCAGCTATTTAGAGACTGCAAACATGTGTATACAGACTGAGAGTTGCAAGCCGAAGAACCTGTTCAGTTTGTGTATGTTCGCAAAACCTGTTGGTGTATGGACAGATTTGACCCCGTAGATTTGAAAAGGCTTACAATGTGAACAATCAGTAAGTCATGACGTGCCGACAGGTTTTAGCACATAACTGACATAACTGGAAAGTGAGTCAAGTTGTGAGACTTATGTGACCTTTTACAAAACACTGTCACATATAATGCCCTCTTTCATTGGGCTTTGCGACATATAGCGACTGGTTTCCAGCGAAGGTCCTCTGGCACTTTTCTGTTGATGAGAGTGCATCGACTTTCTCTCAGACTTAATTTGAGCTGCAGATGAGGTTAAAACTCAATTTGGCCTGCAAATAAAATTAAGTGGGATTATTTTGTGGCTAGATCTTGGTGAAAAGATGGAGCGAAAGCACGATAATGTATTGAGACTAAACATTGGCTGATACTGTGGAAAAAACATAGCGTGGAAAGAGAAGAATGTGTGGGGGGAAGGGGGGGGGGCGTGTACGTTTGTAAGTGTGTGTGTGAGTGTGTGTGTGTGTGTGTGTGTGTGTGTGTGTGAGAGAGAGAGAGAGAGAGAGAGAGAGAGAGAGATGTTGCCACATATTGCGTTTGAGGTGTGTGCGGGTGTGCGTGCGTGCATGCGTACGGCCGTACGTCAATGTGATTGTCTGAAACATACTCCAGCCACCCGTGCTGTTAACTTAAGTGTATTTGATCTTTTAGCTCGCCCCTGCAGAGCTAGGACACGGCCATGATTCCATCTCCTCTTTACACAACATTTTAGGAGAGCCCTGCTGTTCTTAATTATGTCTGTTTGCTCATTGAAGATCAATTCCTTCCAGTCCCTCTTCTCTCTGCCGACTTCCGTCCCTAGTATAGTAATATCCCCCTGACGTCTTTAACTTGATTGAATCTGTCGGCAGCATCAAAAGCTCGTTCTCTTTGATTCATTGTTCCTGGCCTCTACTCCGATCCTGCCTGTCTCTCCTGTATCCTCCGGCGCCCCGCAGTATCCTCCTATATTTTGCGACGTACCTCCGACAAGATGGTTTTAATTTTTTAATGTTACTTGTGTTTACAGGGTTTTTATATTACATGTGCTTACAGGTGTTGTTACATGTGTTTACAGGTGGTATATTACCTGTGTTTACATGCGTTGTGTTACCTGTGTTAAAGACGTTATGTTACCTGTGTTTGTAGATGTTGTGTTACATGTGTTTAGGTTACCTGTGTTTACAGGTAATATGTTACCTGTGTTACAGGTGTAGTGTTACAGGCGTTGGTAACGTGTTTACAGGTGGTATGTTACCTAACCTTTGTTACAGGTGTTGTGTTGCAGGCGTTGTTGCCTGTATTTACATGTGGTATATGTTACCTGAGTTACATGCGTTATGTTACCTGTGATTACAGGTGTTGTGTTACTTGTGTTTACAGGTGTTGTGTTACCTGTTTTACAGATGTTATGTTACCTGTGTTACAGGTGTTCGGGGGGAGGACCTGGTCGTCTAGCGGCCAGAGCACCATCAGTACCACCTCGGAGCAGCAGACGTCGATCAAACGGAACCCCAGCTTCGGGGTCGGCTTCAAGAAGAGAATGAGTTACAACTTCTCAGCAAGCAAGGTAACTCTCGCTCTCTTTGTCTCTATGTC
>NC_090256.1:44919638-44944638 GCF_037325665.1 Littorina saxatilis
GCGTTAGTCGACTGGTTCTTTGGTAACGATTGCACCATTAGTGTTACCGGTTCGTTGGTCAGGATTGCACCTGTTTGTTCTATCGGTTCTTTGTGAGAATTGCACTTTTAGCGTGTACCGTTTCTTTGTCAGGATTGCACCAGTAGACTTACTTACCGGTTTGGGGGTCAGAATTGCACCATTAGCTTGTGTTTTTTGTCAGGACTGCACTATTAGCAACCGTTGTTGTTGTTTTTAGTCGAGATTGTACTATTTGTTTACCGGTAGTTTAACTGAGATTTTACAGTTATTTTACTAATCCTTGCTTTAGGATTGCTGCAGTAAATTCCAATTTACTGGGACTGGTTTTTGCTTATGAAGAGAACTTGTTTTTGGGCAGCACTGGGTATGGATTGAACTGTCTCTTACATGAGTACTGAATTGTCCATACGAATTCCAGAATGCAAGTTCTTGATAATGGTCATGATTTAAGACAGAAAAAGATTTTTAAACAAAATACAGCAGGACAATGATATACAATTTTAAACTTGTCCGCTTGTCCTGTACACTACCCTGTGCGTATTTATACATGTACCAGCCAAAGCGATCTAGGTCGTATTTAAGGTCATAATGACAAGAAAACAGTGATGAAAATCGGCAGAAAAAAGTGCGGACAGTTGTTGCATGCACACTCAATTCCTACTTCTCCTCCTTCACTTGCGTAATTTGAAATAATGGAGAAATCCACAGGGACATGTTACGCAAGTTGACACAGTTCTAAATCGGCTTGGAAATGAGGCCATAGGGACACGCGCGCGACACGCGATGTTTAATGCAGAGGGGTGATTAAAATAATGGGGGAGGGGGGGTGCAAAGAACTAGCCTGCAGCTGTATTGATCCGGCGCAACAAGCAGACCACTGTCCATGTGTTTGTGTCTCGATGTACATCTTAATGAGATCAACACGCGCCTGTAAGGTGTGAAGTCCCGCAGTGGGGCACTGCGGTTATGAAATTAAAGGCCCCTCCTGTTTTTGGAACCGCAGGAGCTTTCTAGTTTGCTGTTAGGTAGATTTTTGGTTCCTCTTTCCTGTCATGCTCTCTTTTTCTTCATGAATTCTTTTCTTTTTTCTGCCTTCTTGCTCATTCACCTGTATTTTTTCCAAAAATCTCTTCTCTTGCCGCTTGTCTCGCGATTCATGTATAGTTTAATCTGTTAGTGTTCTGATGTAAGTCCAGCAGTAGATAGGTTAAGCCTATTTTAACATACTGGAAACTGGTAATCTTCCAGTAGGTATTAATTTAGTTTTACTAAAGCCTGCTGGGACACAAGTAATGGGTTAGTGCATTTGTAAACAGGAATCGCTTGACAAGTGGCCCCCTTCATCCCCCCCTTCCTCGTCCTGATATGGCTCTGCGTAGTCGGCTGGACGTTAAGCAACAAATAAACAAACAAACAAGGTGTGAAGGAGATAACCGCTGACCCTTCCGGTCACTCTCACGTTCTTGGGTGTTTTTCCTTGCCCTTCTGACCAACGCAAAATCCTTCTGATCCGCAAGTGGACTAGATTCGTTTGGGAAAAAACCACCTGTTGCAATCAGTTGCATATTAACAGAAAGACAAACGAATTACATTGGAACCGAAAAGATGAACCTACAGGCAGGCAAAGCACTCATACTTATTTCTCAAGCTGCACGTGTTGCTTGGTTTGGCTAAGAAAAAGTGAAGGTAAAGGGGGATAATTACCCTTGCTCGCTCCTCGCACTCACCTTTTTTCCCCTTCCCAAAATTTCCATCCGAGTAAACTCTTTCTAAGTCCGAGTAAACTCTTCTTAAGTGCAACTCATTTTACTGTGAGCTTTCCTTTCCTTTATCGTCATTTTGTTCTTCGCCTGGCAGTTGTAACCCGGAAAAGCAGCAGGAATCATTGTGTCATGCCAGCCGCACCCCTGGTAGTGTTTGAAACGTGTGTTGGGTTTATGACGCCTTACGCGTTTTGCCGGCGCCGGCTCTGTGAATTGCACTCATTCACGTTTACACAAGCCACGGCTGATGGGTCATACAGGGAAATAAAGCAATGCATATGGGATGCAGACCCACCCCCACCCCAACAATGCCCCCTTTCCCGCCTCCCCCGCTTCCCCCCCCCCCCCCCCCCCCCCTATCTATGGCAACAAGGCGCTTGTAACCAACATGGACATTTACCTTTGAGGTTTTTAAATAGAACAATGTGTTAGCTAACTTTGACCATTAACTTTTTAAATGTCTTAATCATAATGTCTCAAGTAGGTTTAACTTTGACTTTGAAAAATAAACTGTATGTCTGCTTCTTCAGCAAGCTTTGACTTCATTTTTAGATAATTGATAGTCCAGGTAAAGTGTGTTCTCAGATCTGAACTTTCAATTTTGTTAAATGTTTTGATCGTGTGATTACACGATGCCTGGTTCCATGTCTAAAGCCGAATCTCCAAAATAAATGTGATTTCAGATTGAATTAACTGTCCTTGCTCAGATGTTTCCTTTAGCAATTGGTGCAATTCGCCCGCCCACCTACTTTGGGTTTTTTTTTCAAACGTTGTTCCGTCCGTCTGAGAGAATCCCTTTGATTTGTTTACTGAAACTGTCCAGAGAAATGTGAACTCCTGCACTAGACTGGTCGGAAAGGGTTCTCCGTAGTGCACCAAACAAGAAGCTGCGTTTACAAGTTTGACATTGGTGAGAACGGTATGACATGCACTTTTCCACACCTTCCTGCCGACTTCAGGAAATGGTTAATTTGCGAATCTTTGTAAATGCACGAGAAGCCACACAACTCACTTTTTCTTGTTTGTACTTTTACATTGATGGCTGTGTTAACGCTATTTAGAATGCTGATGCTCCTCGTGATGAAGAATAAGAAAGAAAGAAAAAGTGTATGGAACATTTAGTTGTTGACGAACCGATACATTCATTAGAAGCTCTATCTGTCTTTGAAGTGCACGAACCAGATACGCAAATAGATACGAAAAGAAATACGGAACAAGATTCACAAAAAGATATGTAAACAAAATAGGCAACAACATTACACAAAATGACACGCAACAAATACAGAACAAGATACGCAAGATACACGACAAAACACACAAGCGCGGAGGAATCGGGGAGAGGGTATCCTATTTGCTGTTCTACGAAGCATAAGTTCCGTGCCCTATATACAGGGTGACCCAAAAAAAAGAGTACCCAAACAAAACGTCATAAATTGAACAAAAATTAAGCAATCTTCATAAAATGTATTTACACACACAAGTAGCCTCTGCATGATTTCAACAGAAAATGTTAGCGTTCTAGCTTGTCTTTCAGGAAAGTTATGCTCATTCTACAGAACATGCTCCAAATGGCCTCCCCCGGATTTAAATCCCCCAGATTTCTATCTTTGGGGGTTCCTGAAAGACAACGTCTACAGGAACAACCCACAGACAATCGCAGAACTCAAGCGAGCCATCACAACAACCATTTGCGGAATCTCGCAACAGGAGTGTGTGCGGGTGATTGATAACTTTGCGCGGCGAGTTCAAGTTTGCCTGAATCGGCGCGGAGGCCATTTGGAGCATGTTCTGGAGAATGAGCATAACTTTCCTGAAAGACAAGCTAGAACGCTAAACTTTTCTGTGCAAATCATGCAGAGGCTGCTTGTGTGTGTAAATACATTTTATGAAGATTGCTTTATTTTTGTTCAATTTATGACGTTTTGTTTGGGTACTCTTTTTTTTGGGTCACCCTGTATATCACATGGAACTTCAGCTTTACTACTGTATGGTGCACACACATGTTTCGATGAGTAAATCCGTTTTCTTGTGTGGCGTCGACACTGAAAAGGAAATTTGACCTGTTGTCATCATCACCATCATCATCATCATCATCATCATCATCATCATCATCATCATCATCATCATCATCATCATCCCATTTACTGCAGTAATAGAAGCCTCATTATGTAACTACCTCAAGCATCACCTTGACGACCTGTGCATCCATCATGACCATCGCCATCGATGTCTTCTTTACAATTATTACATCACGACCATCACCATTACCTTTTTCATCATTAACCCCCCTGTCAATCTTAATCAACCTCAAGGGCAATGGTGTCGTTTTCGTC
Organism: Littorina saxatilis; assembly: GCF_037325665.1. Classification (NCBI taxonomy): domain Eukaryota; kingdom Metazoa; phylum Mollusca; class Gastropoda; order Littorinimorpha; family Littorinidae; genus Littorina; species Littorina saxatilis. The sequence continues at coordinate 44,923,756 of NC_090256.1, forward strand.
ACTTTTAACACCATAGCTTGTCCAGTGCTTTTCAACTGTTTGCATTTCAAGTCCGGTTTGACTCCCTGATTACCGTCCCATTTTCCTGTCAGGCCACGAGTCTGCCGCAGGGGTGTGCTATCATGAAACGTCTCAGCCAATCGATTTGCTTGTTACATAATCCACTCTCCAATTTTTCCGAAAGCGTCCTTCCCAGCTGAGGTGTAAAACACAATCAGATTGCAGGGACACGCACACGTGACGGCAGCGTGTAAAACGCTTATCTGACTCGTCCTAATTCATCGTCGCTTTACAATTGATTTTTTTGTTTTCGTGCCAGCAGTAGAAGGACCCAGGGCAACATTTGTTGCCAGAGATTTGTTAGACAATTGTGTAAGAGAGAATTCCAAAGACCTGAGGGTGATTGAGGTTTTGCGTCATTCAGTGTCTCGGTGGTGGAGTTAATTAGCAGGACGTGTTTGACGTTTTGTGGCGGAATTAGTTAGCAGGACGTGTCTGACCTTTTGTCTCGTAACCACTGCCGCTGGGGAAGCCTGGAATAATGGCAGACATCGTTGAAGAAAAACACTCAACTTATAATTAAGCACACTCAGCATCCGCACATGACCTTTTGCACGACTTTTGCCTCATAGCAACAGCCTTCGGGTTAGTCTGATGTCATTCTCAAAGGCTTTGTGAAACACTAGACATATTATCACAGGCAAGACATGCTAAGTCCCTTTTGCCTGGAACGTCTGGCCAAATTCTCAAAAGTGGTGTTAAACTGCAATACTACACGTACATTTGTTATGACAGTCGAATCCCCCTTTCGAAGACCCCCCAAATTAAGACTCACTCCCTTTTAAGACCTTGTTTTCTCAGACTTTTTGTTCAGAACCTTTGTAAATTTACCCCAATTTTAAGACCTGATTATCTTAGATGTGTTGAGGTCTTAAAAAGGGGGGGGGGGGCCACTGTATTCACAGTCAACACAAGAAAATGCATTTTCTGGAATGAAAACTGCTTCCGAGAGAAATCCGTGCTTGATACCCTTTGTACATTTGTGTCCACAGCCACCCGAGATCAAAGGTGGAGGCACCAGCAATGCCTCGGGAGGTACACCCAAAGGTCAAGGTCAAGGCCACTCCTCGCGGGCCAGTGTGGGCGGAGGGGGAGGAGGCAGCGGGACAAAGAACAAACGGACCCCCAGCCCGTTGCGGAAGGTGAGGGTGTTGTGTGTTTGACACAAGAGTCTGTCTGCTTTCCCGTTTCCTTCTTCCTGGTCGATGCTTTCCAATCTCGAACGTTCCGAGTTCTGTCAGTCTCTGTGATGCGTTGCGTTTCGGGAGCAAAGTAACCTGAGTCTTTTATCTGTCTGTTTCTCAGAATGAGTGTACTGGAGTCATGTGACATGAGAGTCTGTGGTCACAGTCTCGACCTCCCCCAACCTCCCCCGCCACCCCTTCATTATCTGTCTGCATGCCTCTCTCTCTCTCTCTCTCTCTCTCTCTCTCTCTCTCAGTCTCTCTCTCTCTCTCTCTCTCTCTCTCTCTCTCTCTCTTTCTCTCACTCTTTCTCTCTCCTTCTTTTTTTTAGTTCCTTTGTGTTTATTTGTATAGTTTCTATTGTCTGTTGGTGTTATTTTTTGTTTGTTCTTATGAACCAAATTATTCCTTCAAACAAGTTCAATTAAAAATTAAAAATATTTTGTTTAATGTGACTTGTTGACGAACTATCCCCTTGTCACAGCAGCTGCTCTACATAGTTGTCTGCCGGCCTTGAGCACTGAGCTATTCAAAGCTCTACGTTTCATGAATGCCGGTTAGACACCTGTGGATTGTTGACAGGTGTGATAGGGTGGCACTGTTGTTGTCTCCTGTTGTTCCTAATGCTTGGTGAATGCGTTGCCCATAATTTGAAATACTTTATGAAAACATTGCCCACCATATGAAAACGTTGCCCACTGTTTTTAACATTTACTGAAAACGTTGCCCACCATTTCTAACACTTGATTAAAACGTGTCTCAACAGATGCGGAACGAGATCCACAAGTCGCACGCCAGCGACCCCAACCTCAACCACATCAGCCGCTCCAGCCCCACCCCTGGCTTCCGCCCCCGCTCCCTCACCTTCTCCTTCACCAACCGCTACCGGTCCCGTCGGCGTCGCATGTCGCTCGGGGCCAGGGGGGTGCCAGGGGGAGACAAGTCTGCCGCCTCCATAACCCACTCCACGCAGTTGTCATTCCTGGACTTTGTGGACCTGTTCAAGTCGTTCGGCTTGCGGTGTCGCAAGGACCTGAAGGATCTGTTCGAGCAGATCGCGGTGCCCAGACAGAGCGTGGGGCATCACGAGGCCAAGTGCCCGCCATTCTCGCCTAAAGACAAGGACATGAGTGAGTCTTGCTGCCTGCTTGTCACTACTGTGCCTCTGTCTCTGTCTCTGTCTCTGTCTCTGTCTCTGTCATCATCAGCATCTGCATTGGCAACAGCATCAGCTCTCTCTCTCTCTCTCTCTCTCTCTCTCTCTCTCTCTCTCTCTCTCTCTCTCTCTCTCTCTCTCTCTCTCTCTCTCTCTCTCTCTCTCTCTCTCTCTTTCCATCTGTCCGTTTGCTTGTCTATCCATCCGTCTGTCTATCTCTCTGTCTACATTCCTTACCTAACAAATTTACCTTTTTCTCTACCGGCACGGTTTCATTTTTCATTTTCATTTTCATTACTTTATTGTCCCATCGCTGGGAAATTCGGGTCGCTTCCTCCCAGTGGAAAGCTAGCAGCAACGGAGTCGCGCTACCCAGGTGTCTGCGTGTTTAGGTGTATTCAGCCACCTGCACTTATGGCAGAATGACCAAGATCTTTTACGTGTCATTGTGATGACACGGGGGTGGGACATGGCTTCCGTCTCTGGGTCTGCACATAAAGTTGACCCGTGTCCGTCCCGGCCCGAATTCGAACCTGCGACCTTTCGATCACAAGTCCAGTGCTCTACCAACTGAGCTACCGGGCCTAGTGGTAAGGCGTCCGCCCCGTGATCGGGAGGTCGTGGGTTCGAACCCCGGCCGGGTCATACCTAAGACTTTAAAATTGGCAATCTAGTGGCTGCTCCGCCTGACATCTGGCATTATGGGGTTAGTGCTAGGACTGGTTGGTCCGGTGTCAGAATAATGTGACTGGGTGAGACATGAAGCCTGTGCTGCGACTTCTGTCTTGTGTGTGGCGCACGTTATGTGTCAAAGCAGCACCGCCCTGATATGGCCCTTCGTGGTCGGCTGGGCGTTAAGCAAACAAACAAACAAACAAAAAATTTTCTCTACGAGAGACCCAAAATACCCATTTCAAATTAATGCTAAATTTCAACAGGAGACCCCCTGCCGTGCAAGCCCCTGAAACCTTGCCTCATTTTGGAAGCCCCTCCCTGTCATACACTCGGTCCAGGCCTGATAATGATAACGCACACTGCCTCTATCTCTCCCAGGCCTCATCACGCGGAACAACGCCTTCGACCTGAGCCAGCAGGAGAACAAGCACCGCCACAAGATCTGCGACGCCATCGCCGTGTCCAGCATCATCTCCAACTGTGCCGGCGTGGAGAGTGCTACCGACAGATGTCTGGGCCTGCATGAGTTTAGGCAGTTCCTCAGAGACTACCAGGTGAGGCAATTCACATTTTAAAAACGACTTGAGAATCTTAAGCTGCTTGTCAAAGCGTCCAAGGTTTGGGAAATAGTTTTAGCTGTTTGTCAAAGCGTCCAAGGCTTGGGAAAGTTTATCTGTTTGTCAAAGAGTCTAATGCTCGGGAAAGTTAAGGTGCTTGTCAAAGGCTTGGGAAAGTTAAGGTGCTTGTCCAAGAGTCTAAGGCTTGCGAAAGTTAAGGTGCTTGCAAAAGAGTCTAAGGCTTGGGAAAGTTTAGGTGCTTGTCAAACAGTCTAAGGCTTGTGAAATTTAAAGTACTTGTGAAAGAGTCTAAGGCTTGGGAACGTTAAGATACTTGTCAAAGGCTTGGCAAAAGTTAAGGTGCTTGTAAAAGGCTTGGAGAAGTGCTTGTCTAAGGCTTGGAAAAATAAAGGTGCTTGTCACAGGCTGGGGAAAGTTTAGATGCCTGTCAAGGGATGGAGAAAGTTAAGGTGCTTCTTAAAAAGTCAAAGGCTTGGGAAAGTTTAGGTGCTTTTCAAAGGCTTGGGAAAGTTTAGGTGCTTGTCAAAGGCTTGGGAAAGTTTAGGTGCTTGTCAAAGGCTTTGGAATGTTTAGGTGCTTGTCAAAGGCTTGGGAATGTTTAGGTACTTGTCAAAGGCTTGGGAAAGTGTAGGTGCTTGTCAAAGGCTTTGAAATGTGTAGGTTCTTGTCAAAGGCTTGGGAAAGTTAAGGTACTTGTCAAAGAGTCTAAGGCTTGTGAATGTTAAGGTACTTGTCAAAGAGTCTATGGCTTGGCAAAGTTAAGGTACTTGTTCAAGAGTTTGATGCTTGTGAAAAATAAGGTGCTTGTCAAAGGCTTGGGAAAGTTAGGTGTGTGTGCTTTCCTTAGCACTAATCTTTTAGTGTGTGTGCGTGTGTGTGTGTGTGCGTGTGTGTGTGTGTGTGTGTGTGAGTGTGTGTGTGTGTGTGTGTGTGTGTGTGTGTGTGTGTGTGTGTGTGTGTGTGTGTGTGTGTTCAAGGACAGATTTTAAGAAAAGGTCTAGCCTTAAATCTGTATCCTTGTTAAAGTTGAGTTCAGTTCAGTTCAGTTCAGTTCAGTTCAGTCAAAGAGACTCCAGGATTGTGAGAGTGAATGTGACATGTTTGTGTTGAGGACGAGCACCTGGAGGACCATGAGATCCTGGAGCTGATGCAGCGTCACGAGCCAGACTCCGTGCTGCGCGACCAGTGCTGCCTGTCCTTCGAGGGCTTCGCTCGATTCCTCATGGACAAGGACAACTACGCCTGCATTCCAGAGAAGACGCCCTGCATAGGAGAGGTGGGTGTTGGTTGTTATGGTGAAGATAACGGTGTTTTGCATTCCAGAGAAGACGTCCTGCATACAAGAGGCAGGTGTCAAAGTGTCGTGGTGAAGAAAACGATTTTCGTCCTTGCGGATAAAGACGCTGGTGAGACAGTGATCGTGTACATGATGACTATAATTGTTTTAGTCATCTCGGTGAGACTGTTGTGTGTGGACCCCTCTCTCTCTCTCTCTCTCTCTCTCTCTCTCTCTCTCTCTCTCTCTCTCTCTCTCTCTCTCTCTCTCTCTCTCTCTCTCTCTCTCTCTCTCTCTCTCTCTCTCTCTCTCTTGCTCACTCTTTCTCTTGCTCACTCTCTCTCTCTATCTTTCTCTTGCTCACTCTCTCTCTCTCTCTCTTTCTCTCTCCCCCTCTCTCTCAATCTCTCTCTCAATCTCTCTCTCTCTCCTCTCTCTCTCTCTTTCTCTCTCTCTCTTTCACACACACATACGCCATGTATGTGTCTATGTATGGGTGATTTCCTGCAGCATGTGTTTTTGACGAGACATAAACGACGTTGACAAAAATATGCTTAAACAATAACCCAGAGGGTCATCCGAGACCGATTTAGCATTAGTTCTATTCTCTGTTTTATTCTCGGCCATCTCTTAGAAAATTATTTGGCCTCCGCTCAAGGTTAATGAATAAAGCAACCATCCCTGTATCCCCCAGAAAATGGACCAGCCCCTACCTCACTACTTCATCGCTTCGTCTCACAACACTTACCTGACGGGCCACCAGCTGAAGGGGGAGTCCTCCGTAGAGCTGTACAGCCAGGTGTTGCTGCAGGGCTGCAGGTGTGTCGAGCTCGACTGCTGGGACGGCGACGACGGCATGCCCATCATCTACCACGGCCACACCCTCACCACCAAGATCCCTTTCAAGGTCAGTGACGTCATGTGGTCATTGGTATAGCGTTTTGTCCTTATTATGGAATCCCCTCAAGACAATTCGGTGCAGCGACTGTATCGAGCAACCCGATTTGTTTCCGCTGTGACCTTAGGATCGTTATCGTGTTCAAACACCGAGGAGAGTCTGCATAAAGTTGACTCTGGGAAATGAATCCCTTTCCGAACCCACGCCGATAGCCACAACACTGAATCCAAAGCCAGCGCCACTACCGACGCCCCGCACAGTTACCTTTTAAGGCGATTTAAGCTGTTTGATTAACATAGAGACAGATTAGGAGCTGGTCCTTGCTTTCCTGCTTTGTTGTTCCGGAACTGAGTGGACATTACCGTAGGCGTATACTAGGTAGTGTGCCCTATTCACAGCTTTCAGCCCAAAGTAGGGGGTGGGGGGTTACTTGATACTGGGCGTATACAAGGTAGCTATTACGGTACAAACACCTAACATTTACGCAAGATCAATATCATTCGCCCACTCCTCTCAGTCACTTCTACTACTCAGCTAGTCTCCTCTCAGTCACTTCTACTACTCAGCTAGTCTCCTCTCAGTCACTTCTACTACTCAGCTAGTCTCCTCTCAGTCACTTCTACTACTCAGCTAGTCTCCTCTCTTGTCCTGTCCAGGCTTGATTATTGCAACTCTGTTAATGTTCTTTCTGGTGTCCCCTCAACCCTCCTCAGCCACCTCCAAAAGGTTCAGAACTGTGCTGCTAGAGTTGTGCTTCGTAAGCGCAAAACACATCGCGCCACGCCTCTCCTCAAAAAGCTCCATTGACTTCCCGTTGATGCCAGGGTGGAGTACAAAATTGCATGTCTCTCTTTTAGGCACTTTGAGAACACCCTTCCCCCATACCTATCATCAGTACTGAGCATCTACGAGCCCTCTCGCTCTCTCAGGTCCAGCTATGAAAAGCTCCTCAAAGTACCAACATTTAAACTGGAAACGTACGGAAAGAAATCCTTTAAGTATCAGGCCCCTTCGGTTTGGAATTCACTGCCCGCTGATCTTCGCAGTTGCTCTTCCCTATCTCAGTTCAAATCAAAACTAAAAACACACCTTTTCCGCAAACATTTACGGTGAAATACATTTTCAAGCCTGGTCCGTTCCTGGTGGTCACTTTTGTCCCATGTACTGTACATAGTTTTTCACGTACGTGTTTTGCGCGCGCGTGAGTGCGTATGTTTGTGATAATGTATCATTGTGCAATTTGCGTTATGTAGTGCGTGTGTGTGCCCGTGCGTGTGTTTGTGATAATGTTTTATAGAGCAATGTGTTATTCATTGATATGTGTGTGATTGCACGTTAAATGATGTTTTGTTGTCGCAGTATTTTCATTGTACAGCGCTTTGAGCAGGGTTAAACCCTGGATACATGCGCTATGTAAATAGTATGCATTATTATTATTATTATTATTATTATTATTATTATTATTATTAGTGCTGCGAGAGAAGAAAAGTCGTTTCGGGGACCTGTAACGAAAACCATGCAATTTGTCTGTTTTACGCTCTTATGGCATAAGACAGCTAGCTCGCTTTTTATGCCACAAACCTGGAGTTTATGTTTATCCCAAAGTAAAACATCATAAAGTTGTTGTTATCTCCCTTTCAGTCTGTTGTGGAGGCGATCAACAAAAGTGCCTTTGTTACCTCCCCTTATCCTGTCATCCTGTCCATCGAAAACCACTGCTCCATTCCGCAGCAACAGAAAATGGCGCAGATCTTCATCGTGAGTAGACCGGCTTTGATGAACATGATTGGTTATGGACAGATATGAAATAAGCACGCACACTTGCACACACGCACGCACGCACTCACACACACACACACACACACGCATGCCCGCGCACGCACGCACACGCACGTACGCACGCACACGCACGCATCCATGCACGCACGCACGCACGCACACACACACACACACACACACACACACACACACACACACACACTCAAACACACACACACACACACTAAATTCATGTTGTTTGCTGACTGAATGATTGCTGTTTTATTCTATGTGTTTGCATGTACCGTACTCCTCTTTATGGTTGGAACTCGCTCATGACTGCCTTGACCTGTTCAGTAAGGACGTTTTGGTATAAGGACGAGGTAGCAAATATTGCCAAAGACTTGCGTTGGATGATATAATGCTTTAAAACATCCAAACTCGTACTTCAACAAATATAATTAGTGTGATAAAAGTCCCACATTTAGTAAGATTCTTTCAGGTTTTCATACACAGCTTCATGGTGTGTATTTTTGTTTTTCAGAGCGTGTTCGGAGAACGCCTGGTGACCAAGTTCCTGTTTGAGTCTGACTTCTGGGAGGAACCCCAGTTGCCGTCGCCCACCCAGCTCAAGTACCGCATCCTCATCAAGAATAAGAAGCTCAGGGAGCTCGACAACCCCCTGGCCTTGAAGAAGGTAAGCTCGTCACAACCCCCTGGTCTCACAACCCCCTGGTCTTGAAGAAGGTAAGCTCGTCACAACCCCCTGGTCTTGAAGAAGTTAAGCTCGTTACAACCCCCTGGTCTTGAAGAAGTTAAGCTCGTCACAACCCCCTGGCCTTGAAGAAGGTAAGCTCGTCACAACTCCCTGGTCTTGAAGAAGGTAAGCTCGTCAAAACCCTCTGGCCTTGAAGAAGAAGGTAAGCTTGTCACAACCCCCTGGCCTTGAAGAAGTTAAGCTCGTCACAACCCCCTGGCCTTGAAGAAGTTAAGCTCGTCACAACCCCCTGGTCTTGAAGACGGTAAGCTCGTCACAACCCCCTGGTCTTGAGGAAGTAAAGCTCGTCACAACCCCCTGGTCTTGAATAAGGTTAGCTCGTCACAACCCCCTGGCCTTGAAGAAGGTAAGCTCGTCACAACCCCCTGACCTTGAAGAAGGTAAGCTCGTCACAACCCCCTGGCCTTGAAGAAGTTAAGCTCGTCACAACCCCCTGGCCTTGAAGAAGGTACGCTCATCACAACCCCCTGGCCTTGAAGAAGGTAAGCTCGTTACAACCCCCTGGTCTTGAAGAAGGTAAGCTCGTCACAACCCCCTGGCCTTGAAAAAGGTAAGCTCGTCACAACCCCCTGGTCTTGAAGAAGGTTTTTGTTTGTTTTGTTTGCTTAACGCCCAGTCCACCACGAAGGGTGATAGGGCGGTGCTGCTTTGACATGACATTTAACGTGCACCACACACAAGACAGAAGTCGCAGCACAGGCTTCATGTCTCACCCAGTCACATTATTCTGACACCGGACCAACCAGTCCTAGCACTAACCCCATAATGCCAGACGCCAGGCGGACTTAAGAAGGTAAGCTTGTCACAACCCCCTGGTCTTGAAGAAGGTAAGCTCGTCACAACCCCCTGGTCTTGAAGAAGGTAAGCTCGTCACAACCCCCTTGACTTGAAGAAGGTAAGCTCGTCAGCAAACCAGTTATAGAAGAAAGATGATAGATTTTACTGTTTAACCGTTTTACTCGAAAAAGGCAACCTCACTTTGCTAAGCTATACAGACTGGAAGATAAGTGTACAGTTCTTGTCAAAAATTAGGAGCTATAATAGCCTAACAAGCTGCGGCTGATTTTGGTGCCTTTAATTTAGCTTTGAACCTTTCATGAGTGTTTCCCAGTATGTTGAATTTTGGTGCTGCGAGCAGGATGGAATTGGACAAAACTGATGTAATACCCATTGGCGCTTACTTGAGCCATTCTCATCCTGAGTTGTAACCCGCGGCCGGTCTCTTAATAGCAAGTCCAGATTAGAAACACAATTCAGGGGAATTTTGTTTATTCAAACGAAGATGAATATGTCTGCATGGTAGCTTCCCTTGCCTCATCAGTCCAGCTGCAGTTCTTCCCCTTTCCACAATACAGACTTGGAAGGATACGTACGGAATTCGGGAAGCTATTGCTGACAAGGTCTAACGGCTGCACAGTTGTTGGCCGCAGCATAGGAAGACTAGACATTCCATTTGTTAATTCACGTTGCCTGTCCTCTGTTCTGTTACTGTCATCAGTGACAAAGGTAACATGCATACAGAACAAGTTCGCTCTCTAGTTCAGGTCAAATCGTATGTAAGAATGTCCATTGTTAATTGTGGCCTCATTGTGAATCTGTGTTTACAGGTGTACACCCAGTCTCGCACCAGCAGCATTCCGTCGTCAGAAACCACTTCCATCAATGACTTTGAAGACGATGATGACGAAGATGAAGACGAGGAGGATGTTGCAGACGGTAAGTGAACAATCATAGTGGAACGATGCGCCATGCTTCTGTGTGTAGTTCTCACACAAGCGTTATGGACTACGTCCAAGCTTCAAATCTGACATCTGTCATTCTCTTGCTGGTGTTGTGTTTTGAACAGACGTGTAGTGACCACGACACACAGTATCAGTTAAAGTTGGATAATGAGGGTGGGTTGGGTTTTTTTTGTCGAGTTACCAGCCGTTTAAAGTGATGGTCGTATTTAAGGAATCTTAAAAATCTTTTAAACGAATGACCTTCAACTTCTAAATATCGCCTGTCATTTGAGATTTCCCATTCCTGCTTGTTGATGATGCAACAGACACATGTCAACTTTATGTGCAGACTCAGAAACAGTATCCATGCAAAAAACAAAAAAACAAAAAACGTGTTGGCACAGTGGCGCGTTAAAGACCTTGATCGTTCTGCCATAAGTGCAGATGGCTGATTACACCTCAACACACTCACACGAACCTGTTCTTTCTTTCTTTCTTTATTTGGTGTTTAACGTCGTTTTCAACCACGAAGGTTATATCGCGACGGGGAAAGGGGGGAGATGGGATAGAGCCACTTGTCAATTGTTTCTTGTTCACAAAAGCACTAATCAAAAATTTGCTCCAGGGGCTTGCAACGTAGTACAATGTATTACCTTACTGGGAGAATGCAAGTTTCCAGTACAAAGGACTTAACATTTCTTACATACTGCTTGACTAAAATCTTTACAAAAATTTACTATATTCTATACAAGAAACACTTAACAAGGGGAAAAAGAGAAACAGAATCCGTTAGTCGCCTCTTACGACATGCTGGGGAGCATCGGGTAAATTCTTCCCCCTAACCCGCGGGGGGTACACGAACCTGGGCAGAATCTTTTGTTGCAGCTAGCTTTCCACTAGGAGGAAGCGGCCCCTATTTTCCAGCAATGGTGTATTAAAGTAAAGAAAATGAAAAAAAATGAAAAGGATTGTGTGGCGGTTGTGTTGTAGCGGTGAAAGCGATGCGGCACTCTATGGACAGTCAGGACAGCCCCACGCCTGACCACGAGGACAAGACCAAGGCCCAGCTCAGAACACGCACTGGATCCTTCAGTGAGATCAGAAGCAGGTATGTCTTCTTCTTATCTGTATCTGTATCTGTGACGATACGTTGAAAAACCACTTCTGGCATTTGATTAACGGAAGAGAGGAGCGCATATAAATAAGTCCTAGACTGGGTGGAGATGAGATTTAAAGATCTCATCCAGAACTTGATCGTCCCATAGATGGTTCTTCTTCTTTTCTTCTTCTTCTTCTTCTTCTTCTTCTTCTTCATTCGCTCAGTTTGCAGGTACGTCAATGTCAAGTATATGGGAATTAAAGTTTTAAAGAGAAAGATGGCAATTAAGCAAGGGCAACTTTATGAAACAGAAGTAACGTTTCGAATACTAAGAGGGACTATCATTAAGGGCAAAGACATGAAACAGAGCTTAAGTTATAAAGAGTAAGAGGGACAATCATTAAGGGCAAAGACATGAAACAGAGCTTAAGTTATAAAGAGTAAGAGGGACAATCATTAAGGGCAAAGACATGAAACAGAGCTTAAGTTATAAAGAGTAAGAGGGACAATCATTAAGGGCAAAGACATGAAACAGAGCTTAAGTTATAAAGAGTAAGAGGGACAATCATTAAGGGCAAAGACATGAAACAGAGCTTAAGTTATAAAGAGTAAGAGGGACTATCATTAAGGGCAAAGACATGAAACAGAGCTTACGTTATAAAGAGTAAGAGGGACAATCATTAAGGGCAAAGACATGAAACAGAGCTTAAGTTATAAAGAGTAAGAGGGACTATCATTAAGGGCAAAGACATGAAACAGAGCTTACGTTATAAAGAGTAAGAGGGACAATCATTAAGGGCAAAGACATGAAACAGAGCTTAAGTTATAAAGAGTAAGAGGGACAATCAGTAAGGGCAAAGACATGAAACAGAGCTTAAGTTATAAAGAGTAAGAGGGACAATCAGTAAGGGCAAAGACATGAAACAGAGCTTATTAGTTATAAAGAGTAAGAGGGACAATCAGTAAGGGCAAAGATATGAAACAGAGCTTAAATTATAAAGAGTAAGAGGGACTACCAATAAGGACAAAGACAAGAACAGAATTTTAGTTTCGGAGAGTAAGATGCACTACCAGTAAGGGGAAAGACAAGAAACAGAGTTTTAGTTTCGGAGAGTAAGAGGGACTACCAATAAGGGGAAAGACATGAGGCAGAATTTAAGTTTCAAATAGTAAGGGGAACCAGTCAAGAAGTCTGTAGTGTGGTTTAAGCAATGGCCTGATTGGTTTCTGGTGCCAATGAGTGTCACGTTTCATAGATCAAGGAAGATGATTATGAACGGTCAGTTACTACTAACTAACTAACCACACCACGATCCACTCTCGCAGTCATACAAAAAGATAGAATCAACAACAAATATGAATTTCAGACGCCTGTTTATATTCGATCTTGCCACCTCCCTCAGTACTTCACTTCAAGAGTTGTTTTACGTCCAAGACGTAAAAAGAATAACTCACAAAAGTGCCAGTTAAAGTTTATTAAATTATAATAACACGCTGATCTCGTGTAAAGATAGAGAAAACTAGCTGTTCTGCACAAAAGCACTAGTTTATGCAGGTGTCACACCCCCACGTTGTCACCACTCAAATGTAATCACAAATACAAAAGATGACTCGGTGGTGAAAGGGCGCAATAACACGGTGCACTTAGCTTTCTGCTACGAAGTGGGCGACCCGTAAATAGTTCATCCCCACAACTGCTCCGCTGACTGAAGTGCCGGTTGGCGTGGAGCGAAGCAGCGATCCGGCCGTGGGGAAATCAGGCGCCTCACTCAGCCGCTGAAGATAACGGGAGGTCGTGTAACACTTGACGACCTCGTCGTCGAAAATCTTGTAGCGAAAAGGCGGTCGATTCTCCGTTGTTCTAAGAGCCCTCCTGTACGACGCAGAGCAGGCACGTTGACATAAAATATTACCACGTGTTGAAAGCCATCAACTCCTATGCGAGAACACACGACCTTATCGCCTCAAAGTATATGCCAAATGGGCAGTCACAACGGGTCTCCCCTAGCTGGTCAGAAACATCACGTGACCCCAGCAACCAATCAGCTATCGTCAAAAGTATAGCGCAATTTATCTGGACTTGCCAAGACAGCAGAATTTATCACGTGAAAACCCTGTACACAATATTACACCTCAGGCGTGGAGGTAAACGAAATTCTCGTGCTTTTCCTAGTCAGCAAAAAATCCGTTGACAGTTGCGATAAGCACAGGCGCTTTGCATCGCAATTTCGGAAAGGCACCCTACAGAGAGTTTCTTCCTCAATCAATGTCACCAAACCGTGACAATGTGGACATACTGTAGATTTCAAACAATTATCAAGTAAAAAGGCCGACTGTTGTAACTGCATGCTGAGTGATTCCCTCTTCTTTAATGAGTAGCATTGCGAAACATGTGATAAAGAAACGTAAAGTGAATAGCAAATGCTAAGGTCTAAACATCTTGTGTGTTGGAGATTTAAGAAAACGGTCGGTGCTCAGTCCTTAAAACCTTAACATTCAGAACAGAGACGAACACAATGAAATTCCAAGCATGAAGTGACCTTTTCTATTACCATTCCACCGTGACCAGACGAAACGGTTCACTTAACAGGGAACACTCGGGGTCGTTCGGCGAGAAGGGGAGGCTGAAGAGCCATCCGGAGCTGGACTGGCACTTTGACGACGACATTCAGCAGGTCAAGGTCGTGCCCAAGCCTGCCAAGCCGCGCAAGGCCAGTCAGATCGCCAAGGAGCTGTCCGACCTCGTCGTCTACACACACGCCGTCAAGTTCAGAGGTAAGGTCACGTCTGCACAGAATATCCCAAGGTAAAAGTGTGGGAAAGAAATGGCTGTTGGCTGCAGGCAATGAAGGAAATGTTTTGCACACGAAATCATAAAGAGAAATTGAGTACGGCTACAAATTGAAGCCTATTTGCTTGACCTGCTTTGTTTTTACAATTTTTGGTATGTTTATTTTCTTTTGTGGGAGAGATAATCATCTTTGAATGTTCTTGCTTTAATTGTCTTTTTCAAGTATTGAGATGCTTTCTGCAGTGTTAGGTGTGCATGCCCTTTCCTTGACACTAACGCTGAACACGTTTACTTCCTGTTTTTGAGGAACACAATTCACAGCACCGTAGCACAAGATTTTGTTGCGTGACCTTGTGTCCAATATAGTTATAGGCTTAGTTTTATTTCATGATTCAATGTAAATATTTGTCATTGTCCTCTGTGTGCAGGTTTGACGCTCAGCCCCAACACGTCGCTGAAGCAGAAGAACAAGATGAGCTCTAGGAAAAGCATCCTGGTCCCAACCCTCGGGCCCTCCCCCAGCACCCCAACACTCATCCCGCCTTCCTGTGAGTAGTGCACGTGCACACACACATACAGACACACACACGCGCGCACGCACACACACGCGCGCATGCTAGCACGCACATGCATACATACATACACCCATACGCACACACACACATACATATATATATATACATACATACATACATACATACATACATACATACATACACGCATGCATACATACATACATACATACATACATACATACATACATGCATACATACCACACAAACACACTGACACACACAAACACACACACACAAACACACACACATACATACAAACATACATACACATACACACACACACACATACATACACACACACACACTGAGCACACACATACTTAGCCCACACACACACACATACACACACACACTGAGCACACACATACACACACACACGTACACACACGCACGCGCGCGCACACACACACACACACACACACATACACACTGAGGGCACACGCACACTGAGCACTCACAGAAACACACACACACACACGCACACACACACACACACACACACACACACACACACACACACACACACACACACACACACACACACACAATATAAGCCCCGTTCCATGATCAAGCCACATCCCTGAACAAAACTTTCTTCCCAAACAAGGACTTTTGCGTGCTTTACAGTTTCAGTTTCTTAAAGATTGCCTGGTGGATAGAGATTGCCTTGTGGATAGAGATTGCCTGTAATATAAAGAAGGCCTGTTGGATATAGAAATTGACAAGAACAGTGCTGTTTTGCTTACTCGTTCAGCGGACAAGCTGGAATCAGCCCCTTCCATGTCGTCGCTGCCCAAGACGAAACGTTTGGAAGGAACGCCGTCCTGCTACCTGGTGTCTTCACTCAACGAGAACAAGGCCAGGCAGCTGTGTCGGCGGAACCCCCTGGGCGTCGTCAAATATCCTTCTGTTACTGCATGGTCTTAGTGTGTGTGTGTGTGTGTGTGTGTGTGTGTGTGTGTGTGTGTGTGTGTGTGTGTGTGTGTGTGTGTGTGTGTGTGTGTGTGTGTGTGTGTGTGTGTGTGTCGGTGGAACCCCCTGGGCGTCGTCAAATATCCTTCACTTACTGCATAGGTTTCTGGCGCACTGATAGAGAGAGAGAGAGAGAGAGAGAGAGAGAGAGTGTCTGTCTGTCTGTCTGTCTGTTTGTCTGTGTGTGTGGTGTGCTTTGGTTTGCCTGTATCATTATGAATATTGTGTGCGTGCGTGCTTGCGTGTGTGCGTGTTAAAAGTTATGCCTGTAGCACCCGCAGTCTTTCAATTATTTGCTGACGAGAATTGATTGAAAATCTTTAGTGTGGCTTTGTTGTGCCATGCTGATCAACTTGATGGCGGCAGACATGAAATCAAACGTTTTATTATTCAGGTGAGATACAGTCATTGTGTGTTGCATGTCAAGCAATTGTCGTCTTTGAAAAGGGAGCATTTCCTTAGCCAGGCTCACTCACACAGAACGACAGCTGATGCGGACCTACCCCGCGGGGATGAGAATAGACTCGTCCAACTTCAATCCAGTCATCTTCTGGGCCTTTGGCATTCAGATGGTGGCGCTCAACTACCAGACAGAAGGTACGCACGTGCAACACCATCTTGCTTTCCGAGCAGCCCAGGTCTTAAAAAAGGAGGGAGTCTTAAAATGGAGGTTGATTTACACAAGTTCTAAACAGAAAATTTCAAAAAGTAAGGTCTTTGTACGAAGGGGTCTTAAAAGGGGGGTTCCTTTGTAACCTGTTTGGGATGAAGCATATGAAACAAACAAAGCATAATCTGGTCCATATAGTATGAATGAAGCATTCACCAATGGTAGTATCTGCTCAAGTAGTTTTGCATTCACGTCCTCTGCACCCCCCGCGGGTTAGGGGGAGTCCCATATTGGTTGGGACGAGAAAGAATTTACCCGATGCTCCCCAGCATGTCGTAAGAGGCGACTAACGGATTCTGTTTCTCCTTTTACCCTTGTTAAGTGTTTCTTGTATAGAATATAGTCAATGTTTGTAAAGATTTTAGTCAAGCAGTATGTAAGAAATGTTAAGTCCTTTGTACTGGAAACTTGCATTCTCCCAGTAAGGTAATATATTGTACTACGTTGCAAGCCCCTGGAGCAAATGTTTGATTAGTGCTTTTGTGAACAAGAAACATTTGACAAGTGGCTCTATCCCATCTTCCCCCCCCCCCTTCCCTCCGTCGCGATATAACCTTGAACGGTTGAAAACGACGTTAAACACCAAATAAAGAAAGAAGAACGTCCTCTAGTAATTGCTTTCATCGTCAAACCCCCATAATCTTTTACGCTATTCAGTGACTGAATTTGACGGGCGTATTGGCCTTGTTTATAAGACATCAACTTATGTGTAGACCTGCTAGTGCCTTATCCCCCATCGTGTGTACGCAAGCACAAGACCAAGTGCGCACGGAAAAGGTCCTATAATCCATGTCAGAGGTCGGTGGGTTATAGGAACACGAAAATACCCTGCATGCGTCCCGCAAAAAAAAACCACTCGTGCAAAGAACACGAGTGTACGTAGGAGTTTCAGCCCATGAACGCAGAAGAATAGAAAGTGACTGACTGACTATTATGGTTTAACGTCCTCTTAGACCAACTGGTCTATATTGGGACAGGTATTGGTAATACGCTGAAGATATGGTGTGATACTTTGATTCGAACAAGCCCTCTGTGGCTGTCTTCTTCGACACACCAGCATTGGGTTTGTCTCGTCAAAGTATCGAAATACGATCATGATAATCACAGACGAGAGATGATGCATGCGTGTTTTCGTGTTTTCCAAGCCCTGAGACTTTCGCTGTGGACGTGGGATCTTTTTAGTGTGCATGTGTGCACACGGGGGTGTTCGGACACCAAAGAGAGTCTGCACAAAGTTGACTCCGAGAAATAAATCTCTCACCGAACGTGGGGATCGAACCCACGCTGATAGCTACCAACTGGCTACAAAGCCAGCGCGCTACCAACTGAGCTACGTCCCCGCCCCCGAAAAGAAAGTGTATGAATGTGTGATTGTACTGTGTTTTGGACAGACGTGGCGATAGCGCTGAACACGGCCATGTTCGAACAGCACGGGAGGTGTGGCTACGTGCTGAAACCAGCCGTCATGTGGGACCGCAACCACGTCATGTACAACCACTTCAACCCCTGGGAGAAAGAGTTTGACGGACTGCACGCCACAATCTTCACTCTGCATGTAAGTCACACACACGCACGCACACACTAACACACACACACACACACACACTAACACACACACACACACACACACACACACATACACACACTCAAGCACACACATACTTGCACACATACTTGCACACATGCAAGCACACACACACACGTGCACGCACGCACACACACACACACACACACACACACACACACACACACACACGCTCACACACCACACACATACACACAAACACACACACACACATACACACACACACACACACACACACATACACAACTGGTTAGTATACGTGTGATAGTGTCGGATGTTGTGTGCAGGTGGTCAGTACGTGTGACGTTTTGTAACATTGTGTGCAGGTGATCTCTGGCCAGTACGGGTGACGTTGTGTAACGTTGTGTGCAGGTGTTCTCAATACGTTTGACGTTGTATGACTCTATGTGACGCTGTGTGATGTTGTACGTGTGCAGGTGATCTCTGGCCAGTTGTGTGACGTTGTCTGATGTTGTGTGAGGTGTTGTGACGTTGTGTGCAGGTGACTGGCCAGTACGTGTGACGTTGTGTGACGTGTTGTGACGTTGTGTGCAGGTTGTCTCTGGTCAGTACGTGTGACATTGTATGACGTTGTGTGCAGGTGATCTCTGGCCAGTACGTGTGACGTTGCATGACGCCGTGTGACGTTGTGTGCAGTTGTGTGCAGGTGATCTCGGGCCAGTACGTGTGACAT
Organism: Littorina saxatilis; assembly: GCF_037325665.1. NCBI lineage: Eukaryota > Metazoa > Mollusca > Gastropoda > Littorinimorpha > Littorinidae > Littorina > Littorina saxatilis. The sequence goes on from NC_090256.1 coordinate 44,942,226, forward strand.
TGTGTGACGTTGTATGACATTGCATGACGCTGTGTGACGTTGTGTGACGTTGTGTGCAGGTGATCTCGGGCCAGTGCGTGTGCAGCAACTACACGGCCAACGTGCAGGTGGAGGTGGAGGTCATCGGGATCCCCGTGGACTGTGCCAAGCAGAAAACCAAGGTCGTGCCCAAGAACGCACTCAACCCCATCTGGAACGACATCTTCACCTTCCAGGTGTGTGTGGGTGTGTGTGTGTGTGTGTGTGTGTGTGTGTGTGTGTGTGTGTGTGTGTGTGTGTGTGTGTGTGTGTGTGTGTGTGTGTGTGTGTGACGATCGAGACCAACTGACGCTTTGGCCAAGTGACTAACAGATTACTTTTAATAATAACAATAACAATACAGTAAAGACAGTTTATAAACAAAATTGGACGCACCTAACCTGGCTCTAAATGATCATAAGACACTCTTTTCATTAAAAGTATCTAGCACTGTAGACAGTTCATCCAGTTTGTTTTGCATCGAAAACACATTTGACAGAGTGATTCTTCATTGCTGGCAAGGGGGGGGGGGGGGGGGGGGGGGCTGAAGCAGCTTTTCTGCATTCTCTTTCTAACAGCTCCTCCGGGTACCTAGGCTTCTTTTTCTTACTCTTTACGCCCTTGCGAATTTCTGACAACCGAAATCACTGTTTGACGTCACAGATCATGTTCGCGGATATCAGCTTCCTTCGCTTCATTGTGACGGACGCCAACACGAGTCACGTGGTGTCGCAGCGCATCGTTCCCTTCTCCTCCCTCCGACCCGGCTACCGGCACCTCCGTCTGCGGTCGCCTAGCAACCAGCCGCTGGAGCTGGCCACGCTCTTCATCTACTCCAAGACGGAGGAGGACCTGATGGAGGGTCGCAACAGCATCGACATCTCGCAGACAGCGGCCGCCACGGGCAAGAGGATGTCGCTCTTCACCAAGGTCAAGGAGCTGTCCGAGGCCAGCAGGGACTTCAAGGAGGTGAGTGGTGTTCATCTTTATCAGAGGCTTCTACATCTGTACGGTTGTACACTCTCACCAACACTCACAATTCAAAGATTTGAAAGATTCTTTAGCTGCCAACTTCAAGGAGGTCATAGGTGCTCATCTTTATCACAAGCTTATACAATCTCACTGCTCATTTGGATGTAACGACAGGTTGTAAGAAAAGGCGTAGACTTCTACCTCTATCCTTGTAAAATAAAGTTTCATCATCATCTTCATCATCATCATCATCACTGACACTCAGATTTAACAGATTTGTAAGATCGTTTAGTTGTCACTTTCGAAGAGGTCAGTGGTGGTCATCTTTATGGCTTTACATTCTCACTGACATTCACAGTTCAAAGATTTGTAAGATCCTTTAATTGTCACCTTCAAGAAGATCAGTGGTGGTCATCTTTATCAGAGGCTTCTACTCTTACTGACACTCACATTTCAAAGATTGTGCAATGTATGGTTGATTCCAAGAGCATCACATTAGACGGGCAAGGGTCCCATTGGCGTAGGCCTGACGAGCGAAAGAGAAAGTTAAGAGGTATGTAAATACGGTATGCATTATTTTCCAGATGCCCACCATCGGCCCCAAGCTGAAAAGACGGTTGTTCTTCATCAGCGTGTTCGGGCTGACAGGACCCGACGAGTACGTCATTCTCAAGGTGACGCAGGAATCCACCGTGTATGACGTCATCGCTCAGGTCAGTGTATGGGGTGTGAAGATCAGATTTGGTTTGAGAGTGTGAGGTAGGCTATATATAAAATTAGCAAAAAAAATGATTGCGACAAATTTCGCACCCCAACAAAGCATTGATTGTTAGATAGATAAATGTTATTTGTAATTTGACCACATATCTCTACAGTTCCTCCGAGACCATGCTAGCGTTCGAGTCGAACAATGACCGTCGAGATATGTGTAAAATGTCATCTTTTGATCAAAAATACAAATAACAATTTTATCCTACATACGTGAGAGAGACACCCGTGAGATAATAATCGTTCAAATCACACGTGTGTATATCATGTAAATGAGGTCATGTCAAGCAATCCGTCGCGATATAACCTTGAACGGTTGAAAACGACGTTAAACACCAAATAAAGAAAGAAAGATGTCAAGCAAGTCTGGCAGGGACCTGTTTTTCCACTGCTTATGATGCCAAAGTCACCGAGACAAACGTCATTATAGAAACAAAAATTGCGCTCGCTAATTACCCTCATGAATGTTTATAACTAACACGTCACGCCACACTTTCAGAGTGACGTTTTTTTGCTTTGACGTAATAGATTGGACGAAGCTTAAGAAGAGATCGAGGTTTCAAAACAAGCGTCTTCAATTTAGCTGCTTCGACTGCAGGACATTTTCAGTAAAATACACGTAAGTACAGTAGGATCAGGGGCGGACGAGGGGGGG
>NC_090256.1:44949638-45027138 GCF_037325665.1 Littorina saxatilis
TCATGCATCGCAATAACGTCCTCATTGAGGATGAGGTGAGATCTGCTACTGTGAGTGTTCACTAGTTATAAGGGGAGAGAACTGCTACTGTGAGTGTTCACTAGTTATAAGGGGAGGGGAGGGGGTGAAATAGTATGGGTCGATTCGTGTTCATGCCTCGCATTAACGTCATTGAAGATGAGGTGAGAACTGCAAGTTTAGGTGTTCAAGGGGAACGTCATTGAAGATGAGGTGAGAACTGCAAGTTTAGGTGTTCAAGGGGAGAGGACTCCTACTGTAAATGTTCAGATTTTATAAGGGGAAAGGACTCTCCACAGTAAGTGTTCAGTAGTTATAAGGGGGGAGAACTGCCTCACTTTGGAAATCCCTCTTTCTCACACACTAGGCCCAGCCCTATCAGTTGTTACAATTTAAGGGGAGGGATTAGAAGAGTATGAGAAGTGAGACCAGGTTTATATTTAAATGTTCAGTTGTTCCACAAGTGAGGATGAGGTCAACAAAACTTCTGTTAAATGTTTGGTTTTTACACGATAGAAAAGCTGCTAAAAACGAGGTATAAGATCATTCTATTGATGCCTGGGGAGAGACACACTTTCATGCAGTGTTCAGTCGTCGCAGCATGGGCCACTTGATACTGAAGAACAATATGTCATCAAGGATCAAGTACATAAGACAACTTTTATATACTGTCAGTTCAGACCCAAGATGGAACCCTGCAGGAGCATCAACATGGTTCATAGCCTCCTAAAAACAGCCAGGTGTAGAGGTCAGCTGATCTGTCAAAATGTAAGGACATGGCCAATCTGTTGCTGACATTACAAGTCATAATGTTGCATTTTTGCAGGAACATTTAAGGACATGGCTCATCTGTTGCTGACATTACAAGTTATATTTTGCGTTATTGCAGGAGAAGACGAAGAGTGCGGGACTGCTGAAGAGTTCTGTGTCTCGCAGCTCTGGCTTTGCCAAACGCTTTGGGTCGAAACGCATGTCAAAACACCAGACTTCCACTGACAAACTCATGATCTTCCAGCCTACACCAGGTAAAGAACGACCCCCTGTTATTTTGCAATCATTGAATTGTAATTTTGTTCAACATCTCTCTCTCTCTCTCTCTCTCTCTCTCTCTCTCTCTCTCTCTCTCTCTCTCTCTCTCTCTCTCTCTCTCTCTCTCTCTCTCTCTCTCTCTCTCTCAGTGTTTCACTTGGTACTGCAAAGCGGATCTTGGGGGGGGGGGGGGGGGGGGGGGGGGGGGGCAGGGAGGAATAAAAAAAAGGACAGTATATAATATCAAGTGTGGAATAAGCCCCCAAACCAGCTTTCTGCAATTGCATCTCTGTTTTAGCACTGTCCTTCCTTAACTTGTGAGGAACTTGTTCTGTGTATAGCATACGAAAGGAGTGCCCAACAGAAGATTAAGAATAACATTTCTATACTATCTTCTCAGAGGACTATAATGAGCGCTTCTGGGGTGATAACGTGAGACAACTCCTGTGATCTTGCCGCGAGGTGGTGCCAGTTACCAGCCGAAAGAAAGAAGGGGCATAACCTCACCAGAACCGACCATTGTCTGTTTACCATATAAAATGCACGACTTACACACGAACTGTTACCAAACCGACCAATGCAAGTTTTTTTTTCCTCTCTCGTGTGATCTTGCCGCGAGGTGGCGCCAGTTACCAGCCGAAAGAAAGAGGGGGCATAACGTCGCCAGAACCGCCCATAAGCACTGAGCTTATTCTTGTGCATGCGCTTACGACTGAAGCTAGGAGAGGTTATATTGTGATTATTTTGTTAATTCTAGTGTATATATTTAATTGATGCCGTTGAGTTCTTTTATATCTGTGTGTGTTGGGTGTGCTTGGCTGGAGTGAATGTTTCTAAACCGCAATTGTCAACACGAATTCCCAACCTTGGGCAATTAAATATTGTGTTTTGTGTTGTTTCTCTACAGACACAGTGCGGCGTTCCATCAGCTTCCCATCACAAGTGAACAACACGCAGACCGTGACTGCAGCCTTAGCCCCGCCCGTGCAACTCCAGCCCGCCCCTGAGAGACAGAGCGCTTTCAAGCTCAAGCCTTTCTCCAAGCTCAGCTTCAAGCGCGCAAAGTGAAGCGAGTGATAAAGATACACTGGTTACGTTCTTCTTCCACTGCTCCTACGGGCAGTTCAACGTGCTGTGACGGAAATCCACTGCACAGCTGCTCAAATCCCAGGGCAGAAATAGGACTGTGGTATTCAGCAATCGTCTTCCGTCTTTTGGATGGTTCTCGAGGTATGGTGGTGCCACGTTCTGAAACCAAAATGTCATCAAGGCATACTGCTGTTCGCCAGAACTTTGCGCCAGACATGAACGGACTGTCTCTACCACTTCAGAGCAACCTAAGTCTTGGTATGTGGTCGTCCGGTGATTTGACGAGATATCCAAGAAAATGCCCGAACTGCAAATCAAGCCCATCTGCCAAAATTCTTCTTTGGTCGAAGCCTGAGGCTGTCCCAGCCAGTTCCGTATGCAGTCCTGCTGTGGATTGCTTATCAAGGTGTTTTTGCAAATACATGCAGCTACAAACCTTGATCTGAAATTGCTGATACGATTAAAACTCAAGAGATTCCAGCGAGAAAAAGCCCTCATGGGTCCTTTTACATGTGATTGTGCGAAGTCTGATCATTCAGGGAGAGAGATCACTGACTGAAAGGCTATTGGGAGTACGGTCACACTCAGCCTGTATTGTCATGGAGACTAGAAAGGCTAGTGGTAGTACTGTCACACACAGCTTGTATTGTCATGAAGACTAGAAAGCCTACTGGGAGTACAATCACACTCAGCCTGTGTTGTCATGGAGACTAGAAAGGCTACTGGGAGTACGATCACACTCAGCCTGTGTTGTCATGGAGACTAGAAAGGCCACTGGGAGTACAATCACACTCAGCCTGTGTTGTCATGGAGACTAGAAAGGCCAGTGGGAGTACGGTCACACTCAGCCTGTGTTACCATGGAGAGAGAACACCTACTAGAAAAACTACTGGGAGTACTGTCACACTCAGGCTGTGTTGTCAGGCACGGACATATATGGAGTTGTTGCACAAGCATCTTCTGGTCAAAAGTTAGCACTAACGCTGGAAAAAAGTCATGATGAAACACGGGTTGTGTCAGATTTTAAGAGTGATTACCCGAGAAGACAAAGCACCAATTTAGTGATCAGTGGGTTGATGATGTGGCCACCACTGCCGGAGGGTAGGTCAACGTTGCCAGCAATGCAGCAGTTGTGCTATCTTTGCGGTAGCCACAGTGTCGTGCTATCTTTTAGAACAATCACCTCGAAGTGGGACATGCAATCAGAGGTTTGAGTTATAGGTCTGTCGTCTTTTTCCCATAGTTATGAGCAATCATGCTCGCAATCCCTGCGTGTTAGCATGAAACACCAACAGTTATGGGAACAGTTAATTTCACTGGCAGACTGAACGAAGGCCTCACATGGCAATAATTATGGTCTTACTGATTACATCAGGCAAAGGTGCAGTAAACCAGTACAGTTCTCTTCTTGTTGGCAAAGAAGACAAGCCGTACAATTCTGTGTTTTCTGGCATAGAGTATAAGCCAATACAGTGCTGTGTTTGCTGGCACAGAGGATAAGCCAGTACAGTTCTGTGTTTGCTGACATAGAGGATAAGCCAGTACAGTTCTGTGTTTGCCGACATAGAGGATAAGCCAGTACAGTTCTGTGTTTGATGGCAGAGAGGATAAGCCAGTACAGTTCTGTGTTTGCTGGCAGAGAGGATAAGCCAGTACAGTTCTGTGTTTGCTGGCAGAGAGGATAAGCCAGTACAGTTCTGTGTTTGCTGCCAGAGAGGATAAGTCAGTACAGTTCTGTGTTTGCTGACATAGAGGATAAGCCAGTACAGTTCTGTGTTTGCTGACATAGAGGATAAGCCAGTATAGTTCTGTGTTTGCTGGCAAAGAGAATAAGCCAGTATAGTTCTGTGTTTGCTGGCAAAGAGAATAATTAAGCCAGTACAGTTCTGTGTTTGCTGGTATAGAGAATAATTAAGCCAGTACAGTTCTGTGTCTGCTGGCAAACCAAACAAGCTAGTTCTGTGTTTGCCGATGCAGAAAACAAGTCAGTACACTTCTGTGTTTGCTGGCATATACCAGACAATCAGTATGTCCTGTAAATTGACAACGACATCAGCGGCGCTCTAAGCAGACAGACCGATCTAAGACCGATGAGCAACAAGTACACAATTTGTACAACAATGAACATTAGAGCCATCTTACTTAGGAGATTCAAGACAAGTGCCATCTTCCTTCAGGTGGGTGTCATCAGGTGACACTGTGTTTGTTTGTTTGTGGTTCATCATGAGCCTCTGCAACCCGGTGGGTGTTTTGACTTTCAGACTGTGATACTGGGAGGACGTGTGTTTTTTTCCTGATCAGCTTCAGTGATTAAGACAATCTACAACCATGGTGAAGATATAGTCTTGATACAGAATGTACCTCACAGGCTGGTCTACACTGTTTTTCACGAAAAATTACCAGTGAACCAAGATTAGACTGAAATTTCTGTCACTGTTGTGTTAAAACAAAAATCTGTGAATCCAAGCAAGAGAAACTTAAATCCAGATCTAAAGGTTGCAGTCAAACAGCATTGCAGAACCAATCTTTTCTCAAAGCTTGTTTTAAAGATGAAGAATTTAATTAAATCTGAATATTCAGCTGTTGAAGAAAACAACAGGGCACCACACAGCCCAGTTAATGAATTTGTTTTAAAAACACTCTTCAGCTTTAAGGAGAGCTGAATGATTACAAAATCTCATTTTATCATGCTAAAATTGGCAAGCCAGCTCACTGACGTAGAAGGGTTCTAAGTCGACCAAACATGGGTGCATTCCCTGTAGGCCCACTTCCTGTAGGCTTTTTTTGCACCCGGTTGCACTTACATATCTCTCACTTTTTAAATGAACAAACTGAACCCTGAACTGAAAACTATATGACACCAAACTTCTGAGCACGCAAAATATGGATGACACGGTTGGTGTCGGGTGAATCACAGTTTGCATACATGGTACCTGCGATGTGAGGACACCTCCCATAAAAGGACACCTTCTGCTGTCCCTGTGATTATTATCTTGACCAAAGTGTACCTGTTTGACACGGTCTTGCATGACCCCTTTAGTTGAAAGCAAGACACAATAAACCTAGGACAGCTAGCCACCTGCAACGTACGTAGGGACACTTTTGGCTGGTCCCAAGGTTGTCCTAATGTATCACAGGTACTATAGCTACTGCATCACAGTATAAAGGGCTGGAGATCCACTTAATTGCTTCACTGTTACTTTGGGGCAAGCCCTTAATTGTTAATGAAAGTTAGTGACACTTGGCAGTGTGCCCAGTTAACTTACCAAGACACTTAACAGTTCACACCAGCAGGGACATCATCACAGTATTCACAATACACACTGTTCATGTGCCAAGTGTTCTGGCACAAGTTGTGTTCAAGACATAGATTTTGCAACCGCAGTACTTAAGATTGAAATATTTCAATAATGTTCTAGTTTGTTCTTACTGGGGCTTTTTTTTTTTTTTTTTTTTTTTTTTTAAACATTTTGGATGGATTTTTGTTTGTACTGGATTCCCAAAATCCAATGAATGTGTGCTATGCTTTTTTGTCTGTTCATATTTTTGCATTCAAAAAGCAAAATTAAAATCAAACCCATCATCATGCAAAAGCATTTTTAACAATTGTAACTGAAAACAATTTGGCATCCCATTAGGGAATGTATACATAGTTTGTTGTTTGGTGTTATTTTAATTCAGTTCTTTGCTTGTGCTTTTTCATTACTGTGTAGGTAATTAACTACTATGTGTGTGTGTGTTTGGTTTCATTTTAGTGTTGTTTGTTTTCACCTCATTGATGTGTTTTTTGCCATTTCTCAGGGGATGATCTTTTATGTTTTGGAAGAGGGGATTTTTGTTAAAGCTGATGAGTATTCAATCAGTATTTCCTTGGAAGAGTTAAAACTCTTGCTGACAGCTAGTGCACAAAACACAGTTGTTCACTTGTATGAAAACCGTTTCCTTTTTCAAGGTATGTTAAATCAACCCACGAGTTAATACACCATGTACTAGCAAAATTGTTACATTTCAAGCCTTTCATGCCCAATGTAAACTCAAAAGTGAGGACATTCTTTTTCAAACCTTGTCTAGACCTCTAAAATTCTGAGAAAATTAGGTCTTAAAAAGGATGGAGTATTAAAATGAGGGTCAATTAAATCACAGAAGTTATGAACAGAATAATCTAAGACAATAAGGTCTTAAAAGGCAGGGAGTCTTAAATTGAGGGGGGGGGGTCCTAAAAGTGAAGTTTTACAGACTACATGTATCATTTTGGGGCAATTTTACTGCATATTTATGGCTGTTTTCCACTTCTAGCTTTCTTGTATTCTATAACTTAAAATGAGTATTGTAGTTTCAAATTTACTAACATTATAGTGTTGTTCCTGTCATTCTATATATATATATATATATGACCCAAAACATTCCAACATGAAGCTGTGGACAACTGATGTGCTCAACGCGAACATGACAAGGCTTAATTAGTGATGTACATGTGTAGAGTTGAAGCAGCATTTTAACCATTACGCCGCGAGATGTATCAACAATCCTAGCACAGTTTTACAAACCGGGTTGGTTATATTGATACCCAATTGGGGAAGGGGGGTGGGCTTTTTTTGTGCTTTTTTAATGTTTGTTCAACCGTGATCAATTTTTTCAATAGCTATGAATAAATATGCAGGCCGACTGTTGATTAAGATTGAATTAATAAACCCGTAGTTTTATAGATTGAGTGTTCGTTGCCAGATATCACAAGGTGCATTTTGCACATTCATACATCTGAAAATGTCTACAAATCCTGTTTGTTTAGGTGTCTTTCTGATAAGTCACAAAGCAGGTGTATTCACAGAAAAGTGTATGGAAATAAAAGGCAAATATTTCCTTTCATTTGCTTTCCAGCTGCGTATTTGTTTTACACTAATGTATTCTTTTCTGTGAATTATTTTAAATTATATTCAATGTCTTCAATACAATGTGATTTTTCTCCAGAAACTGAAGTAGCCGTGTTACAATTGGACTTGCGGTGGGCATAATACCTTTGATTTGATTTTCCTCTTGCTCCTGGACTGTGATTTTAGCAACAACATTCATTTCTTGTTTTGGCTGGACTAAATGATATTTGTCTTATCATGGCTAGTTTCTGTGTCTTACATGGCACCCTTTGGTTCTTTTGTTGTTTTTGGGTTGTATATATATCCTTCTATTTCATCACTTGCAACTTAAAGTAAAGTGGCACTATTTAAAGTATTAGTAGGACACCGAGATTGTGACAAGAAATTTAATGTTAAACAAGTTTTGCATGTTTCTTAGTTTAAATAGCTTATGGAAATTAATTGCTTTTGTCAGAAAACATACATACAGGCTTAAATACCGGCAAGCGCTTTTTACAGTTCAGATATGCTGGGCACTTGCATGTCCTTATTGTGTGCAATAATGTGTCGTTTGATCTCAACATTTCTCATAAAACTTTTGTTTAGGTATGTAACGAGAGATGTCATGTGTGCGCAACTGTAACAGTTTCATAATTTTCTACGCAGGTTTTTCCTTCTGTGATGTACAATAAGTACCTTTGGTTTGATACTACTGTTTGTATTGATCATGTTTATAAAACAGGCAGTGTTACATACTGTTCAGCGTAACAGCGATGGTAATTACTCATGACGAGCCGACTCAAACTACATATTCTACAATGGCAGGACATGTCACATAAGGTAACGTACGTCACTCCAATCAGTGTGCAGAGTTGGTCAGTGTTCAATGTGAAAACTACAAAGAACACTCAAGTTTTAGCATTAGTGTTTATTCCTTGCCACACCTTTACAAATACATGTGCATGTACAGCTAGCTATCTGTAATCTCTCTAGTATGAAATCGAGTCCTTTCAATTCTTCATGGTAACAGGCAGTTTTCTGTTTTTACAAGAACCAAAAACAATAAGTAAACCGTTTAAAAAGCATAATTATGTCTGTCCATAGAACATTGCATCAGCTAAATGATACCATTTATACATTTGGACTAAATTACATGTAACTACAACACAAGTTATACTGCGTTTCTTTTGTGGGTCAGTATAGAAATTTACAGTAGCTAAGTTATATGTCTGTAAATTGTGTTAAATATCAAATCTTGTTCATTATTTTGTACCAAGTGAGTAACTGCAGCTGAGATTTTACTTAAAACAACAAAACGTTTAAATAGTCTGTAACAAAAACGAAGACAAGACCATACATTAAAGGAACATCCCATCAGCAAGGTTAGTTTCTGTTTTCATCTTTATGTGTGAGAAAATGACTGACTTTTGATGCAAACGTTTGTGAAACATCTGTAAATAATTATAGTACTTTAAGAATCAAATAATGTGCATAATTTTCTGTACAAACACACACAACTTTCAGGTTCACACATACGTGTTTAACTTTTCTTTATTTTTCTTTTAAAACCAATTTGTGTTGTGCTTTGATGATTCTGTGATGTGTCTTATGGTGATAATACAGAATTGTACGTTATGACCGTGCAGATATTGTTTGAATTCCGTTCCTTTCTTCGCCCGGTATTGAAATGGAAGAGTCCTTAACATTTGTGAAAATATGTGTTTGTTTTTTACTGATAATATTCCCTTGCACAATTTTTTGTTGGCCAAAGATTTGATGTGATAACTGTTGTGAGTGTGATACAAAAAAATCTTGTTGTTGTTGTCGTTGTACGAGTACAGACAGAGTGGTTGTGTCATTGGTTCGTGTCAATTTGTATTTTGAAAACAAGAATTGACATATCAAAAACACATGATGAAATAAATGACTGTTTTCATGTACACCCAGTGTGTGTGTGTGTGTGTGTGTGTGTGTGTGTGTGTGTTTACTGTGACACAGTGGATGTTGACAAAAATCAAACATATTTCTGAATGAGAAGGACGTACATTAACCACAAACCAACAGATAGGTTATTAGACAGCTAGGAATGGAAATGGAAAATGTTTACCATCCCACCTCTTTCCCACAAGACCTTTACCATCCCACCTCTTTCCCACATCCTGAATTTCTCTATGAGATAATAAAGTATTCTTATTCTTATTCTTCCCCCCACCCACACAAAAAAAAAAATTCAGCTTGTGCAAGCAAAATTAGTTTTACGTTGAATTCTATATTTCACATTTTGCAGTGGAGTACATAAAAATCAATTCAGTCACAGGTATTTGACCGGCAGGCAAATTGCACTGCCACTATAATCTCTCCAACCAGTCCTTTTATTTGCTTTAAAATGCCTGTGGCATGCAAAACAGTTCATCAAAAAAGAACCAAAGGAATTGCAATCATCTTCAACAATCACACAGACATGAATCATTTGCAAAGAAGTTCAGCTATAACTGTCTGAAATCATGCAACACAAAAAGCACAAGAGAAATAAATACGACTTCTGAGTTCACAATCTATCACTTTCTACAACAGTTTGCCCCATATGAAATAAATGTATATATACACTCAAGAAACAAACATCCAAACCCAATAGAAATCTGATATGAGTATTTTGATGTGAGGTCCCACAACTCCCAGTATGAACACATTTCTTAGTACACATCTTACTTCGGCTAATTGGTCAACTACAAAATCACCTTTTCATCAGAGTCACAAAGGACACCTGCACTGTGACTTATCTGAATAAAAAGGCTTTTTTAAGGCTATGTCTGTGGCAAAGCTTACTCAAAATGCTGTGTACTGCAACTGCTGGAACCTATAGGTTTCTTATAGGTCTCCTATATATGACCATCTACATTTATCTGAACAATGTTCCATACATGTTGACTTATTGATTGTTATACACCCTGCAAATGAATGGCAAGAAAATACATTATAATATTGAGGCAGGTTTTCTGAGAGTTGGCCACTATAGGAGGTTAATTAGTTTTATATTTGAGCTCAGTCTACATTCAGGGTAAAACACAGAAAACAATCTTTCCCACCAGTGAAAATGACTGTTGTAGGAATCGACAACTCGTGAGCTAGCTATAGCCTACGTAAATGCAACAATACAAAAAAGCCCCGAAAAGGCATTATAGAAATGGCTGTGCCTAATAAAACCTAATCTGAGTGATTAAGATCTTTTGGTTTTAGAAATATCTGCTGATTCTGAAGACTACTGTGACTCTGGGAAATGCCTATGACATGACTCCACTACGTTTTGAAGCAGCAAATTTAATTATCACAAAAATATCACTCCACATGTAGCCAGCATATGCCTATCAATTCAATCACAACGCAGGGCGGGGATGTAGCTCAGTCGGTAGCGCGCTGGATTTGTATCCAGTTGGCCGCTGTCAGCGTGAGTTCGTCCCCACGTTCGGCGAGAGATTTATTTCTCAGAGTCAACTTTGTGTGAAGACTCTGCTCGGTGTCCGAACACCCCCGTGTGTACACGCAAGCACAAGACCAAGTGCGCACGAAAAAGATCCTGTAATCCATGTCAGAGTTCGGTGGGTTGTAGAAACACGAAAATACCCTGCACGCTTCCTCCGAAAACGGCGTATGGCTACCTATATGGCGGGGTAAAAAACGGTCATACACGTAAAATTCCACTCGTGCAAAAAACACGAGTGTACGTGGGAGTTTCAGCCCACAAACGCAGAAGAAGAATAAGAATCACAACGCACCCAACAGCGTTCTGAAAAAAAACACAAAAACAAACACAAGTCTCATTTTTTGAAAAGGGAGCCAAAAAATACAGTACAGTTGCACTGAAATTGAGCTGAACTCACTGCATTTTTACAGCAAGAGCGTATACTCGCAGCATCGTCAGTCCACCGCTCGATGCACAGGCAGTGAAATTGACAAGAAGAGCGGGGTAGTAGTTGCGCTGAGAAGGATAGCACGCTTTTCTTTATCTCTATTCTTTTTAACTTTCTGAGCGTGTTTTTAATCCAAACATATCACGTCTATATGTTTTTGGAATCAGGAACCCACAAGGAATAAGATGAAATTGTTTTTAAATCGATTTCGAAAATTTTATTTTAATAATAATTTTTATATTTTTAATTTTCAGAGCTTGTTTTTAATCCAAATATAACATATTTATATGTTTTTGGAATCAGAAAATGATGAAGAATAAGATAAACGTAAATTTGGATCGTTTTAAAATTTTTATTTATTTTTTTACAATTTTCAGATTTTTAATGACCAAAGTCATTAATTAATTTTTAAGCCACCAAGCTGAAATGCAATACCGAAGTCCGGCCTTCGTCGAAGATTGCTGGGCCAAAATTTCAATCAATTTGATTGAAAAATGAGGGTGTGACAGTGCCGCCTCAACTTTTACAAAAAGCCGGATATGACGTCATCAAAGGTATTTATCGAAAAAAAGAAAAAAACGTCCGGGGATATCATTCCCAGAAACTCTCATGTCAAATTTCATAAAGATCGGTCCAGTAGTTTGGTCTGAATCGCTCTACACACACACACAGACAGACACACACACAGACACACACACACACACACACACAGACACCACAACCCTCGTCTCGATTCCCCCCTCTACGTTAAAACATTTCGTCAAAACTTGACCAAATGTAATAAAACTAAACGGGGCCAAAAACAGAGTAATCTTGCGCTGAACTTGAGCATAAAAATCACATATAAGAAAAACAAATAAAATGATGACTAGATCACAGATTATCCATTAGGCAACAGTTTCAAATGCTGCAGAGAAAATCTGTAGCACTGGCACAAGCAGGACACAAACAATGCTGAAACCCATTGCATTTTAAGTAGCATCTATCCAAGACCTCTCATATATGTATTTAGTTATATTCGGCTCATAATTTACCAATACAGTTTATACATTTTAAATACTGGAGAGATTACATGAGGTTGGATCACCTGTCTCTAAGCCATTTGAAATCAATAAAGCAATTCTATTATTGGGAAAATACAAATCGAGTTACTGGCAACTGTACAACTCGTAAACATTAAAAAAAAATTTAAAAAGTGTCAGCCATGATAGAATTCTCCTAAAAAAATCTCAGAAAATTTAGCCTTCAAACGGAGGACATCTTAAACTTAAAGTGGGCGAATACTTTAAAGACTTTATTAAATAAAATCTTGTAAAAGGAAGGAATTCTTAAAAAGAGGGTTCCATTGGGAAAAAAACAGCTGAGGAAGAATACAAGAATGAACTGCAGGTTTAGCACAACTGAACTAGTAATTTAAACACACTTTAACTGGTCTTGAGCTTGCATCTGCATCACTCCATGTGTTACAGGTTTTCATTCTAGTTGATTTGTATGAATCTCTGTCATAAATTGATGTCAGACAAGACTGAAGTAATATGAGGAGAAACTGATAATATATACACAGACAAATCTGAGCATGATCAAATATCACTGTTCTATTTATCTAGTAGTAAAATACCAAAAGTAAGATGAACATTTTGAAAATAGCTCATTCAGTATAAAAGTATATACGGTACACTTTGCCGAAAGAAAAGAAAGTTTATTACATGTATGTATGTCTAATTAGTTAGTCGAACTATGACTCTACTGATTGCTCAAGTAAAGTCTGTCTTTCTTTCTTTTCTTTCTTTATTTGGTGTTTAACGTCGTTTTCAACCGTTCAAGGTTATATCGCGACGGGGAAAGGGGGGAGATGGGATAGAGCCACTTGTTAATTGTTTCTTGTTCACAAAAGCACTGATAAAAAAATTGCTCCAGGGGCTTGCAACGTAGTACAATTTATGACCTTACTGGGAGAATGCAAGTTTCCAGTACAAAGGACTTAACATTTCTTACATACTGCTTGACTAAAGTCTTAACAAACATTGACTATATTCTATCAAGTAAAGTCAAAACAAGGACAATGAACAAGAAAAAGATGATAAAGGAGGTGCATGCCCAGCTCTGTTCACAGCCATAATACTTAGCACCAAGCACACAATACTAGCACCAAGCACACAATTATCATTCTTCATTGTTCGCACCCCTACTTTGCACATTTTTCACTTTCATTACTTTATAGTCCCATTGCTGAGAAATGTGAGCTGGCGCTTTCTCCCAATGAAAAATTAGCAACGACAAGAGTCAAAATACCCTGGTGTGTGCGTGTTTAGGTGTATATGAAGCAGCCACATCCGCTTATGGCAAAATGACCCAGGTATTTTACGACACAATGGTGACATGGAGGTGGGACATCTGACTGCATATTAAGTTGATCAGTGTCCAGCCCGGCCTGGATTTGAACCCGTGACCCGCAGATCAAAACTTCAGTGCTCTTCCGACTGAGCTACTGGGCCCCACACGTTGTCTGCTGAAACACTTATCATAACGACCAATTTATTCAGGTTCAGGCTTATAATGAAATAAACACATCCTCCAATGAAATTATCAGTTTGCCAACTATAATCCCACATAATTCATCATCCTAGCACACTATAGCTGCTACATGCTGAAAACTAATTTCAAGCTAATTCATCATCATCATGCTCCCTACCAGCTATTTTTACACAACGGCAAAGCAATTCACATTCACTCTGATAACACATATTTTGTTCATTTTTTCGAGTGTTCTTTGAACACTTATAATGAGCATTATATCAGAACAAGCAAGATATTCCAAACAAACTATTCCTAGATTTAATATCAGAAAAAAATGCCTGATGATGAAAGAAAGTCCATGTGGTAATTCAGCGACTTGTGATTAAATAATATTTACATCAGCTATTGATGCAAAAGTCATATTAAAGATATGTACAAATTACACCTCTCTCTCTCTGTCTCACACACACACACACACACACACACACACACACACACACACACACACACACACACACACACACACACACACACACACACACACACACACACACACACACACACACACACACACACACACCACACACACAATGACTTCATCGTCTTAACTTTCAGTGACACAAAAGGCAATAACAAGAATCGCAGAAAACCCGGGCATACACCGCACTCATATCATTCACACCCCAAATTCACACCCTTTGCCTGCTAAAAAGCAAAAGCCGCACAGCAAGCATCCATTGCTAACAAAATAGGTTGAAAGACATTGTGTAGTGATCACATACATCCTTGTGTGTCGCTAGTATAAAAGGCCCTACAGACACATATCAAATATGTTGTTATTTACACACGTTACAGTTGCATACCACAGCCAAGCGGGCGACCGACGCACTAAAGGGTAGCAAGCAAGCCAGTAGGTAGGTTGGTGTCGGCCAGAGAGCAGATTTAAATAGTTTATCACACGTTATCATTAAGCAGTGGAATGTCTGGTAACACTGATACTGGCTCCTAAATATACTGTGAGCTCAGAATACATCCCTATTGTTCTCTCTGGACAATGAGCAACAAATCACATGAGGTGTCTATATATCCACACTATAACAACCAAATTTTCTATCTAATTTTGATGAGGCAAAAATATATCACATCTCTTCCAAACAGAAGACTTTAAATTCAAGTTAAAATCAAAATTCAGGCATGTGAGAGGTAGGTCTTCAAACTGGCTAGCAACTTAATGTAATATAATTTATGCCACATTTCTTGTGTAATAATATAAATCATTACGCAACAGGCGTACTATTTAAAATGAATTTTCTCTCTCACTATATGTATAATAAACTGCCTGAAATCACAACCAATTTAGTAAGAACGTCTCCCTGGGTCCGTTTGATGTTCTGCATCTCATCCATGAATTTTCTCTCTCACTATATGTATAATAAACTGCCTGAAATCACAACCAATTTAGTAAGAACGTCTCCCTGGGTCCGTTTGATGTTCTGCATCTCATCCATTGAAACACCTTCATATCCACACACAGTATTTGCACAGGAAAATGTCTGGTTTCATTCAAACTCATTACCGCTGCACAGCCCCATCTATTGTCATGACAACCAAGGCCACAGCTAAAAGCCACTGTAGCATGCTGGCTGTTGTCATGACGACAAACGTCGCTCCTACAAGCTGTAGTACCCTGGCTACTGTCATGACGACCAAGGTCACCACTACAATCCACTCAAGGTGACCTTCAAGCCATTGTAGTATGCTGGCTGTTGTCATGGCAACAAAGGTTGCTCCTGCTAGCTGTAGTACTCTGGTTATTGTCATGACGACCAAGGTCACCACTACAATCGACTCAAGGTGACCTTCAAGCCATTGTAGTATGCTGGTTATTGTCATAACGGCAAGGTCACTACTAAATTCCACTGTAGTATGCCGGATGGCGTCATGACAACCAAGATGAACTTCAAGCAACAGAAATATGCTGGTTGTTTTCATGACGACAGAGGTGACTGCCACAAGCTACTTAAGTACACTGGATGTTGTCCTGACAACTGAAGGGTCAACCACTAGCCGCCTGACTGTTGTCATGATGAACAAGATGAGTACTACAAGCTGTTGTATGCTGGCTTTTGTCCTGACCATGTAGTGGACTGACTGGTGTTATAATGTACGAGGTGACTCCTACAAGCTGGCTGTTGTTGTGACAGGGGAGGCCTCTGCTACAAGCCGCTGTAGTACGCTGGCTGCCCGTTCTGCTGGTCTGTGGGAATGAGGCGACTCTCGTCTGTCACGGGGGGCTCTGGCTGCAAGGCTCTGTTCTTCCTGTAGCGCCGAACACAGCTCACCGTTGTTAGCAACACGAAGACAAGGAACACTGAAATAAAAACATAAGTGATGAAGATACAAGCTTACCAAAGCTGCTCAAAGCTGAACCGTCATCTCTCTCTGTCTCTGTCTCTGTCTCTCTCTCTCTTAAACTTTTATCATTCAAAATAAAAATCTAATTTCTTAGTTCTCTCACTCTCTCAGACCACGCCTTGCCTACAATCTTTTATCCTGAAAGGTAATGCATTATCACCATTGCCATTTCAATTATTGAGCACCCTGTAAGATTATCCAACTTAGTTATTGCGTGCATTTTGCGTAACAAAGCATATGCTTCAGCAATATTAAACTATTCAAAATACATGCATATGCAACATAGTCAGCCATGCACACACACACACACACACACACACCACACACACACAAAGTGCAACATCATGCCACCTACCTGCTACCAGCCCACAGATGAGAGCGATCAGCTCGGACGTGGGAACACAAGACATAGAGCTTCTGTCCACTTGATAGAAAGGGGCGGAGCATTGCTGTGGGGAGGTGGAGCCTGATGGGCAGAAACTGCTGGGCTGGCATTTGATTGGTCCTTTGTCTGTTTGCTGTAAAGACAGAGAATATGAATAAAATAACACTTGAGAAACGATCTTCTGTGAGTTTTGTTGAATTCTGTGCAATGGTATTTTTCTTCTAGGTTTAGCTGACTTCAATAGTTCTGAGCATGGCTTTTGTCTTCGTTATTGCCCAAATCCGTTTCGGTTTGTTGACTGGTTCGTTTTGTTGTTACATGAAGTGATTTTGTTTTATTTCTATATATAGGGTGCTGGAAAAGAGTGGAACCCCCCTTTTAAGACCTTGAATTTTTAGATAGTCTGTTCACAACCTCTGTAAATGTACCTCCATTTTAAGACTCCCTCCTTTTTAAGACCTGATTTTCTCAGATTTGTGGAGGTCTTAAAATGAGGTTCCACTGTCAGTGCCATTGCCTGCAACATTTGCTCTATCACCACAAGCAAGTCTTGTTCGTATGAAGGCGATCACATCACAGCTATCTAAAGAGACGATGAGACCGAATATATCACCCCTCTCACAGAATTGCCATCAACTTAAGAAATTACAAATTACACGAGACAAGGATAAAGCTATTATAGTTTCCATGTCTTTGACACAATTAACAGTGGAACCCCCCCTGTTACCACCTTCACACGAGACAAGGATAAAGCTATTATAGTTTCCATGTCTTTGACACAATTAACAGTGGAACCCCCCCTGTTACCACCTTCAAACGAGACAAGGATCAAGCTATTATAGTTTCCATGTCTTTGACACAATTAACAGTGGAACCCCCCCCCCCCCCCCTGTTACCACCTTCACACGAGACAAGGATCAAGCTATTATAGTTTCCATGTCTTTGACACAATTAACAGTGGAACCCCCCCTGTTACCACCTTCAAACGAGACAAGGATCAAGCCATTATAGTTTCCATGTCTTTGACACAATTAACAGTGGAACCCCCCTGTTACCACCTTCAAACGAGACAAGGATCAAGCTATTATAGTTTCCATGTCTTTGACACAATTAACAGTGGAACCCCTCCTGTTACCACCTTCAAACGAGACAAGGATCAAGCTATTATAGTTTCCATGTCTTTGACACAATTAACAGTGGAACCCCCCTGTTACCACCTTCAAACGAGACAAGGATAAAGCTATTATAGTTTCCATGTCTTTGACACAATTAACAGTGGAACCCCTCCTGTTACCACCTTCAAACGAGACAAGGATCAAGCTATTATAGTTTCCATGTCTTTGACACAATTAACAGTGGAACCCCCCTGTTACCACCTTCACACGAGACAAGGATCAAGCTATTATAGTTTCCATGTCTTTGACACAATTAACAGTGGAACCCCCCCTGTTACCACCTTCAAACGAGACAAGGATCAAGCTATTATCAGACCTGTTTACCCTAAACCTGAGGCAAGAGTACTTTTTCAAAAAGTTAAGTGTATTTTTCAAAAAGTTGGTGTACTTTGCAAGCAAAGCCATATGGGCTAGGCAAAACGTACGTGGGCCGTGGGTGCAAACGTGTTTGTGTAAGAATAGCATGTCTTGTGAACATCTTCAGAATTTAACTCCTTCCAATACAACAGAGATAAAACAATTTTATTTACCTGTCAGTTTATAACATTATAACCAGTGTCTTCCAAGCAGATTGATAATGAAAAGATGAAGTTCGTGAAATAACATCTGCGGTTGACAGTGGCAAGTTCATTTTTACAATCATCTCAGAAAACATTGCTTCAGCACGGACTACAGCCTTTTCTTCTGGCAGGATTTGCTTTGCGGGAATGAACTTCATAATTCTTTGGCAGCTTTCAGCGGATTTCTTTGCAGCAACCTTGTCCATGTGAGTTTTGGAACTGCAGTGTCGTTCGATGTCATATTTCCCAGCATGGACAACGGAGAAATCTGATTTACAATACTTGCAGTGTGCATGACTTTTTCCCATAGTAGACTCCACAATTCCTGGCTCTTTCTTATATTTCTCCAAGAAAATCTGCTGCTTCTGCTGTTTAGACTTGGTACAGTCATCCGAAACTGTCACATTTTACCGCTTCATTTTGCCACGATTGTCCAGACGATCGCACGTGCCAACAACTGAACAAGGTTTCCACAGCTGAAGACTCGCTGTCATAGTTATCTCCCTTCGACCGAAACCGGTATCAGTTGTACCATCCCGTAATCAGCACACCAACACCGGAAAACGTATTCTAGACTTTTTCTTATGCGTATTTTGTGCGTGTGTCGCGTATTTGCGTACTGATAATAATTTGGCGTACAAAATACGCCCAAATCGTACTGGTAAACAGGTCTGTATTATAGTTTCCATGTCTTTGACACAATTAACAGTGGAACCCCCCTGTTACCACCTTCACACGAGACAAGGATCAAGCTATTATAGTTTCCATGTCTTTGACACAATTAACAGTGGAACCCCCCTGTTACCACCTTCAAACGAGACAAGGATCAAGCTATTATAGTTTCCATGTCTTTGACACAATTAACAGTGGAACCCCCCTGTTACCACCTTCAAACGAGACAAGGATCAAGCTATTATAGTTTCCATGTCTTTGACACAATTAACAGTGGAACCCCTCCTGTTACCACCTTCAAACGAGACAAGGATAAAGCTATTATAGTTTCCATGTCTTTGACACAATTAACAGTGGAACCCCCCTGTTACCACCTTCAAACGAGACAAGGATCAAGCTATTATAGTTTCCATGTCTTTGACACAATTAACAGTGGAACCCCCCCTGTTACCACCTTCAAACGAGACAAGGATAAAGCTATTATAGTTTCCATGTCTTTGACACAATTAACAGTGGAACCCCTCCTGTTACCACCTTCAAACGAGACAAGGATCAAGCTATTATAGTTTCCATGTCTTTGACACAATTAACAGTGGAACCCCTCCTGTTACCACCTTCAAACGAGACAAGGATCAAGCTATTATAGTTTCCATGTCTTTGACACAATTAACAGTGGAACCCCCCCTGTTACCACCTTCAAACGAGACAAGGATCAAGCTATTATAGTTTCCATGTCTTTGACACAATTAACAGTGGAACCCCACTGTTACCACCTTCACACGAGACAAGGATCAAGCTATTATAGTTTCCATGTCTTTGACACAATTAACAGTGGAACCCCCCCTGTTACCACCTTCAAACGAGACAAGGATCAAGCTATTATAGTTTCCATGTCTTTGACACAATTAACAGTGGAACCCCCCCTGTTACCACCTTCACACGAGACAAGGATAAAGCTATTATAGTTTCCATGTCTTTGACACAATTAACAGTGGAACCACCCCTGTTACCACCTTCACACGAGACAAGGATCAAGCTATTATAGTTTCCATGTCTTTGACACAATTAACAGTGGAACCC
This sequence comes from Littorina saxatilis, assembly GCF_037325665.1. Taxonomy (NCBI): domain Eukaryota; kingdom Metazoa; phylum Mollusca; class Gastropoda; order Littorinimorpha; family Littorinidae; genus Littorina; species Littorina saxatilis. Next base: position 44,969,337 of record NC_090256.1, read on the forward strand.
CTCCTGTTACCACCTTCAAACGAGACAAGGATCAAGCTATTATAGTTTCCATGTCTTTGACACAATTAACAGTGGAACCCCTCCTGTTACCACCTTCAAACGAGACAAGGATCAAGCTATTATAGTTTCCATGTCTTTGACACAATTAACAGTGGAACCCCCCTGTTACCACCTTCAAACGAGACAAGGATCAAGCTATTATAGTTTCCATGTCTTTGACACAATTAACAGTGGAACCCCCCTGTTACCACCTTCACACGAGACAAGGATCAAGCTATTATAGTTTCCATGTCTTTGACACAATTAACAGTGGAACCCCCCCTGTTACCACCTTCAAACGAGACAAGGATCAAGCTATTATAGTTTCCATGTCTTTGACACAATTAACAGTGGAACCCCCCCTGTTACCACCTTCACAAATCTAAAAACAATCAAGTCCAAAAGGGGAGGGATTACTTAAAATTGCGATAAATTGACAGAGGCTATGAACACAACATCTGAAAAAGGAGGGTCTCAAACAGGAAGAAGTGGGGCGGGGGGGAGCTTAAAAGGTGGAGTTCCACTGTAATACCAAAGGATTAAAATGGCTTACGGGACAGAAGTATCCTTCAGGGCACTTAGTACATGCAGTGGAGCCAGGCTCCGTGCTGAACCAGCCTGACGAACACGAACTGCACAGCTCTGCGCTGCTCTCCCCTTTGTAGTAACCTGCAACAACGCACAACATGCAAAAGTTAACTCAGCCTGACGAATACGAACTGCACAGCTCTGAGCTGCTCTCCCCTTTGCAGACCTGTTTACCCTAAACCCGAGGCAAGAGTACTTTCCCAAAAAGTTGAGTGTATTTTTCAAAAAGTTGGTGTACTTTGCAAGCAAAGCCATATGGGCTAGGGAAAATGTACGCGTGGGTGCAAACGTGTTTGTGTAAGAATAGCATGTCTTGTGAACACCTTCAGAATTTAACTCCTTCCAATACAACAGGGATAAAACAATTTTATTTACCTATCAGTTAATAGCATTATAACCAGTGTTTTCCAAACAGATTGATAATGAAAAGATGAAGTTCGTGAAATAACATCTGCGGTTGACAGTGGCAAGTTCATTTTTACAATCATCTCAGAAAACATTGCTTCAGCACGGACTACAGCCTTTTCTTCTGGCAGGATTTGCTTTGCGGGAATGAACTTCATAATTCCTTGGCAGCTTTCAGCGGATTTCTTTGCAGCAACCTTGTCCAGGTGAGTTTTGGAACTGCAGTGTCGTTCGATGTCATATTTCCCAGCATGGGCAACGGAGAAATCTGATTTACAATACTTGCAGTGTGCATGACTTTTTCCCATAGTAGACTCCACAATTCCTGGCTCTTTCTTATATTTCTCCAAGAAAATCTGCTGCTTCTGCTGTTTAGACTTGGTACAGTCATCCGAAACTGGCACATTTTACCGCTTCATTTTGCCATGATTGTCCAGTCGATCGCACGTGCCAACAACTGAACAAGGTCAGTTTCCACAGCTGAAGACTCGCTGTCATGGTTATCTCCCTTCGACCGAAACCGGTATCAGTTGTACCATCCCGTAATCAGCACACCAACACCGGAAAACGTATTCTAGACTTTTTCTTATGCGTATTTTGTGCGTGTGTCGCGTATTTGCGTACCGATAATAATTTGGCGTACAAAATACGCCCAAATCGTACTGGTAAACAGGTCTGCCTTTGTAGTAACCTGCAACAACGCACAACATGCAAAAGTTAACTCAGCCTGATGAACACGAACTGCACAGCTCTGCGCTGCTCTCCCCTTTGAAGTAACCTGCAACAACGCACAACATGCAAAAGTTAACTCAGCCTGACAAATACGAACTGCACAGCTCTGCGCTGCTCTCCCCTTTGTAGTAACCTGCAACAACGCACAACATGCAAAAGTTAACTCAGCCTGACAAGCATGAACTGCAGAGCTCTGCGCTGCTCTCCCCTTTCTAGTAACCTGCAACAACACACTCCATGCAACACTTAACTCGGCATGAATCGATAGAAATATTGTAAATTGACACAGATACATAATTATTAACAGACAAAGGCAAATACACATGTACAGACACTGAGACACTCACACACACACACGCATCTGCATGCACACACACACACAGCCACACACACACACAGCTAAATGCAGCCACACACACACACAGCTAAATGCAGCCACACATGCACACACACACACACACACACAGAGCTAAATGCAGCCACACACACACACAGCTAAATGCAGCCACACACACACGCACACACACACACAGGAAGGAGTTAGAGAATTCACATCAACAAAAGAAAGATGAAGCGATAAAACAAGTAAAAGTTCATGTAAAGCCAAAAGATTGAGATAGGATATATAACTCAGGAAAGGGAGATAAAGAAGAAGAGAGGATCAGGCAAAAACTGAGGTGAGCAGAAAGGGAAAAGAACAGCAATGCAAAAACTGTCGGATTTGAATGGGTTGTGAACGAGTGACTACTCCTGCTTTTACTGAGGCAAGCCAACCCCGAGTACATCTATTTTCATCAGTTGACAAGTACACTGGTGCCCCCTTATTAAGACCCCCTATTTAAGACTCCCCCCCTTAAGACCCTGTTTTTGCAGACTTTGTGTGGATAATGTATGTAAATGAACCCCCATTTGAGACTCCCCCCTTTTTAAGACCTGGTTTTCTCTGTTTTGTATGGTCTTTAAAGGGGGGTTCCACAGTAGTGTCCACCTACCTGGGTCGCAGAGAGAACAGTTGATGTTGCCCTGACCCTTCGCCTCTGACCCTGCATCACATCCATGACAGATATCACAGCCATCAGACCTGGAACAAAATCAAACAAGTCGCGTAAGGCAAAATTACAACATTTAGTCAAGCTGTCGAACTAACAGAATGAAACTGAACTCACTGCATTTTTACAGCAAGAGCGTATACTCGTAGCATCGTCAGTCCACCGCTCGATGCAAAGGCAGTGAAATTGACAAGAAGAGCGGCGTAGTAGTTGCGCTGAGAAGGATAGCACGCTTTTCTTTATCTCTATTCTTTTTAACTTTCTGAGCGTGTTTTTAATCCAAATATATCATATCTATATGATTTTGGAATCAGGGACCGACAAGGAATAAGATGAAATTGTTTTTAAGGCAGGTCAAATGGAGACAGGGATATTACTCTTCATACACAAAGGGAAGCCACTGAGTTGTGTCGCCATTTTTTCCTGGCAGGCTGGGAATTCGAACACATCGAACAGGGAACGCAGAAGAAGAAGAAGAAGAAGAAGAAGAACACGTCGAACATTCGAATGACGTAAATAGAACAAACGTCACATTTTTCAGGCAGCGTAAGTGAATGACGTCAGAAAATGACGACACCGCCAGAAATAAAAACAATGCGACACGCCTCCCAACCACGAGGTCAAAAACACGTGGGCATCTAATGAAATCGGTACAAAGCCGTTCTCTTTGCCAGTGACATCGTAATAATCACCAAAGCTAACATTGAAGCTCCGGTAGCAGGTAAGAGAGTGTCTCCCAACCCGTGATGCTCACAGCGTGATTGCATCAGAATGCCATATGTTAAAACCGGTGTTTGAACTAGAATAACAGCCAGTAGTATTAAGAACAAGTGTCTTGTGTATGCAGCCCTCTTTCTACTGTACGCTGGCAGCAGATAATACAATAATTGAAGTCCTTCGAGGCATAAGGGGCCCTATAAGGCGAAAAATTGCTTTAATTCCACCCTCAAAAAGTCCCAGCCTTCAAACCGTAACAAATAACAGTACGCACTATTAAGCAAAATTATAAACCAAGCCTTGATTATTAATTTTTATTATTACACTTGTATCAAACAAGTGACCTCCACCTTTTGATTGGCGTTTTTATTACATTTGAATCGGACTTGTGGCCTTTCAAAGTTGCGGTGACCTTTGACTTTCAACAGAGGTCATATGTAACAGTGGTTTTTAAAAACATAATTTAGTTGGCTCATATATCTGAGACAAATGATCGGACAACAGCCCTTTACATTATCGTGACACATATTTTTCTGAGGCACACTGGACAGTAATAGTGCAAAGGGTGGGGTTAATCAAGGGAGTGAACCCCCCCTAAAAACACTACCAACCTGTCGTTTTTTTTGTTTTTTTTAATGCCGTTTTGATCGCTCTTGCGTTTACAACCCATCTCATCAAATCGTAATTTATTTCCAGGCTACCAGCAATAAAATACCTCAACATGAGGAACAAATTTAAAATAAACTCTGGCAAAAGACGTGACGTCACAAAGTTTGAGTATGCGCAACATTTTCGTTTACCAGTGCACTTCGTTACCTGCCCATTGCTGCTTTGGGTGATATTTTTTAAATGACTATTCCAATGCAGATGTTTGTGTAATTGGCCGTTTTCAAAACATACCCATTTTTCGATTTTTCGGTCCAAAATTCAAAACGGGCACTGTCTTCCAAGACTCATAGCTCCGAAACGAACCCACTACCCTATATTTTTTTTATGCTGAATGCATTGCAGACAGATCGAACTTAAAAAATAACCAACTTTTGGGAGAAACCAAATTATATTTTAACGGGTCCAGTGAACTACCTTAAATCGATTTCGGAAATTTGATTTTAATCATAGTTTTTATATTTTTAATTTTCAGAGCTTGTTTTTAATCCAAATATAACATATTTATATGTTTTTGGAATCAGAAAATGATGAAGAATAAGATGAACGTAAATTTGGATCGTTTTAAAAACAAATTATTTTTTTTACAATTTTCAGATTTTTAATGACCAAAGTCATTAATTAATTTTTAAGCCACCAAGCTGAAATGCAATACCGAAGTCCGGCCTTCGTCGAAGATTGCTTGGCCAAAATTTCAATCAATTTGATTGAAAAATGAGGGTGTGACAGTGCCGCCTCAACTTTGACAAAAAGCCGGATATGACGTCATCAAAGGTATTTATCGAAAAAAAGAAAAAAAAGTCCGGGGATATCATTCCCAGGAACTCTCATGTCAAATTTCATAAAGATCGGTCCAGTAGTTTGGTCTGAATTGCTCTACACACACACACGCACAGACAGACAGACAGACAGACAGACAGACACACACACATACACCACGACCCTCGTCTCGATTCCCCCTCTACGTTATAAAGTTTAGTCAAAACTTGACTAAAACTAAATGTAAAAACATAATCTTAACTGGCAGGTGTTATGCAAAGATGAACAACTTACTGGCACTGGATATGTAAACATAAACAACTTACTGGCAGCGAGTATGAAAAGAATTGAACAACTTAACTTACTGGCAGGGGGTAAGAAAACATGAACAACTTACAGGCAGGGGGTAGGCAAAGATGAACAACTTACAAGCACCTAGGTGGTGGGTTCAAGTGCTAGTCTTTCGGATGAGACGAAAAACCGAGGTCCCTTCATGTACACTACATTGGGGTGTGCACGTTAAAGATCCCACGATTGACAAAAGGATCTTTCCTGGCAAAATTGTATATGCATAGATAAAAAAATTCCACCAAAATACCCGTGTGACTTGGAATAATAGGCCGTGAAAAGTAGGATATGCGCCGAAATGGCTGCGATCTGCTGGTCGGTGTGAATGCGTGATGTATTGTGCAAATAATTCCATCTCACACGGCATAAATAGATCCCTGCGCCTTGAGTCCGAGTCTGGAGATACGCGCGCGATATAAGACTTCATATATAACAGGCAGGGGGTATGCAAAGATGAACAACTTACTGGCAGGGGGTATGCAAAGATGAACAACTTACTGGCAGGGGCTATGCAAAGATGAACAACTTACAGGCAGGGGCTATGCAAAGATGAACAACTTACTGGCAGGGGGTATGCAAAGATGAACAACTTACAGGCAGGGGGTATGCAATGATGAACAACTTATAGGCAGGGGCTATGCAAAGATGAACAACTTACTGGCAGGGGGTATGCAAAGATAAACAACTTACAGAGGGGGTATGCAAAGATGAACAACTTACAGGCAGGGGCTATGCAAAGATGAACAACTTACTGGCAGGGGGTATGCAAAGATAAACAACTTACAGAGGGGGTATGCAAAGATGAACAACTTACTGGCAGGGGCTATGCAAAGATGAACAACTTACAGGCAGGGGCTATGCAAAGATGAACAACTTACTGGCAGGGGGTATCTATCTATATATATATACGACTTGTGTCTGTGTGTCTGTGTGTCTGTGTATCTGTGTATTTGTGTATTTGTGTATTCGCCATGCACGGCCAAAGTTCTCGATGGATCTGCTTCAAATTTGGTGGGCTTATTCAGAGAGACCCCGGACACAACCTCATCGATGAGATATTTCAACACGTGCTCTCAGCGCGCAGCGCTGAACCGATTTTGGTTCCACCTCAGCTATTTTGGTTCCACCTCAGCTACCCGGGCCCCCATACCGACACACCAAAGCCAAAGTTCTCGGTGGATCTTTTTCAAATTTGGACACCGTATTCAGCTACACCCCGGACACAATATCATCGATGAGATATTTCAACACGTGCTCTCAGCGCGCAGCGCTGAATCGATTTTGGTTTTTGTGTTCATTTCACCATTATAAGTAACTCTTCCTTATCTTCTCATATTCTCCAGGTTTTCAGCGTTTACCTCCCTTCCTTCGTAAGGTGCACTATAGTGTGAGTGGAGCGTCTTCGGATATTCCCGGCGTTCTGTTACTGTTACTATTTTTAGAAGGTCAACGCAGTGTCCAGAACGTAAATTGGACCCGTAAATTATCCTCACTGTAAAAGTGCAAAGGTCGAATCAATTTATAGCCACGCGAAAAATACACTGTCATCTATCTCTCTATAGATACGGCTTCTCTGTGTTTTTGTGTGTGTGTGTGTGTGTGTGTGTGTGTGTCTCTATGTGAGCAACACCTGTGCATTGTTCAGTTATGTTTGTGATGTGGTCTGGCGGCTTTTGTGTCATTTTATGTACTTGCCTTCCTTTGAGAAGCCATAACTTGCTCAGTCCTGTTTGAGTGGAGTTCGCCTCCAAAGGTGATTAACACGGTTACATTCGTCGACAAGGATGGGACTCGATATGGTCAGGAATGGCATAATGGCCAATGAATCATTTTCGTGCTGTTCCCATTCCACGAATCTGGGAGGGACCTAAGCTTGGCGGGTCCATTGTTCGGACCCGGCGAAGCCGGCGTACGGCTCTAAGTACTTCTTCCCGGCGAAGCCGGCTACCCGGCGAAGCGGGTATTCATTCTAGTGCAAAGATAAACTACTTACAGGCAGGGGGTATGCAAAGATGAACAACTTACAGGCAGGGGGTATGCAAAGATGAACAACTTACAGGCAGGGGGTATGCAATGATGAACAACTTACAGGCAGGGGGTATGCACAGATAAACAACTTACAGGCAGGGGGTATGCAAAGATGAACAACTTACAGGCAGGGGGTATGCAAAGATGAACAACTTACAGGCAGGGGGTATGCAAAGATAAACAACTTACAGGCAGGGGGTATGCAATGATGAACAACTTATAGGCAGGGGCTATGCAAAGATGAACAACTTACTGGCAGGGGGTATGCAAAGATAAACAACTTACAGAGGGGGTATGCAAAGATGAACAACTTACAGGCAGGGGCTATGTAAAGATGAACAACTTACTGGCAGGGGGTATGCAAAGATAAACAACTTACAGAGGGGGTATGCAAAGATGAACAACTTACAGGCAGGGGCTATGCAAAGATGAACAACTTACAGGCAGGGGCTATGTAAAGATGAACAACTTACTGGCAGGGGGTATGCAAAGATAAACAACTTACAGAGGGGGTATGCAAAGATGAACAACTTACAGGCAGGGGCTATGCAAAGATGAACAACTTACAGGCAGGGGCTATGTAAAGATGAACAACTTACTGGCAGGGGGTATGCAAAGATAAACTACTTACTGGCAGTACCTGCCCTGATCGCACAGCCTACAGTCAGTCTGGCCGGGGAAATCTTGATAATGCCCCGGCATGCACTTCTCACACTCTGTGGCGTTCTCCACCTTGGAGTAGTTTCCTGAAGTCAATTGTAAATTATTACAAAATAGAATGAAGCTACAGTGGAACCCCCTTTTTAAGACCCACCAATTTAAGACTCCCTCTCTTTTAATAGCCTGGTTGATTCCGATTTTCTGGTCATAATCTCTGTAAAATTACTCCTATTTTAAGACTCCTTTCTTTTTAAGACTTGAATTTATCAGAAATGTGTAGGTCTTAAAAGGGTAGTTCCACTGTATTCAGAAACTAAATAGCTCAACCTTTACTCAACAAAGCAAAACACTGTAGAGCAGGACATATATTTATGATTTAATGCAATATATTTAACACCTCTAAGTTGTAATCATACAGTTTAATACCACACACCAGTTGTTTTTACCTTGAAACCTCAGCATAAGCTAAGTGGCATCAATTGAACGCAAACACTGGACTTATTTATCCTGCTGTAGTCTATACAAGGTAAAAGAAAGAATGTGCAAGCATACTTGCACATACAAACAAAAACATATAAACACAAACTGCCTCTGTCTGTCTGTCTGTCTGTCTGTCTGTCTGTCTGTCTGTCTGTCTGTCTGTCTGTCTGTGTGTCTGTCTGTCTGTCTGTCTGTCTCTCTCTCTCTCTCTCTCTGTCTCTGTCTCTCTCTCTCTCTCTCTCACCAGACACAAGTGCAAAACAATGCTTCGCTGGTCCCAAGAAGTGACATCCCATACTGAAAGAAGAGTGACTAGCTGTTCCAGATTCACTCAGTAGGACAGTCAACCTTACACGGGGCTAAATTGGGCTATTGCCGAGCTGCTATTATGAAATAAATTAAGCTAAACCAACAAGACGTACTGTAGGGTCCAGGATAGCACTGACATCAGATCCACCCACCTAGCTGCTATCATGAAATAAACCAAGCTAAAGCTACAAGACTGTAGGGTCCAAGATAGCACTGACATCAGATCCACCCACCTAGCTGCTATCATGAAATAAACCAAGCTAAAGCTACAAGACTGTAGGGTCCAAGATAGCACTGACATCAGATCCACCCACCTAGCTGCTATCATGAAATAAACCAAGCTAAAGCAACAAGACTGTAGGGTCCAAGATAGCACCGACATCAGATCCACCCACCTTCAGCTGCTATCATGAAATAAACCAAGCTAAAGCTACAAGACTGTAGGGTCCAAGATAGCACTGACATCAGATCCACCCACCTAGCTGCTATCATGAAATAAACCAAGCTAAAGCTACAAGACTGTAGGGTCCAAGATAGCACTGACATCAGATCCACCCACCTTCAGCTGCTATCATGAAATAAACCAAGCTAAAGCTACAAGACTGTAGGGTCCAAGATAGCACTGACATCAGATCCACCCACCTAGCTGCTATCATGAAATAAACCAAGCTAAAGCTACAAGACTGTAGGGTCCAAGACACCACTGACATCAGATCTACCAGCTATTGCCTAGCTGCTATTATGAAATAAACCAAGCAAAAGCTACAAGACTGTAGGTTCAAGACAGCGCTGACATCAGATCCACCCACCTGGTGAACACTCAGAGCAGAGGTCAAATCCTTCGTCAGGTTTGTAGCTGCCTGCCTTGCAACCACTGCAGTTCTTAGCGCCTTCCACTCTGCCACAAACAATGTTCAGGTCATCCCTTCCATACACTAATGCATTCATCTTTCTTTAATCTTTCACTCACAATTATTCATCAGCTTACTCTTCTTCGGTACTTCTTCTTCTTTAATGGGCTGAAACTCCCTTGTTTTTACGTGTATGACCGTTCTAACCCCACCAATTCATCAACCATACACTGCTTTTGGGAAATTTATAATTTTGGATGATTAATGAGATGAGGATGGGTGATTATAATGATGATGCTTTGGAAGCATGCTGGGTATTTTTGTGTTGTTATAACCCATCGAACTCTGACTTGGATTAAAGGGATACGCGGCATTTGACCAAAAATATGACAGTGCTCTAATATTTTCTGGGCAAGATATAGACACCATCCACATTAATTTAGTGTAAAAAAAAAGTAGGGACAACGTTTTAGTTTTTTTGCTATGAGGCCCTCTTTTCGGCAGTTTCTGAACATTTTGACCAAAACAGTGGTTATATGATATGCATGGTGTTCAGCAGTCATTAGTGAATGGGTACTTTTTTTGTATTGTGGTAGGTAGAATATGCTTTTTAGTAACAAAATATGTCAATTGACACAAAAAATTAAAGTAAACTCAAACCGATAACGACATCCTGTGTTGAAATAATTACAAAAATCAGCGAATCTTGTTGTTCAAACAACCATAATGACAAAAGAAAATATGACAGCACTCTGATTTTCTTGCAGCAGGATATTTGATATCTTACCTTCAAAATAAACACAAGAAAACTGTAGGTCAACGTGCTTTTTTTCGAGTGGCAGCATCTTTTATACCCCTACCCCCTACTTTTTGGAATAAAAATCATAGGTATTATAAGGAATATGCGAGTGCTCTAATATTTTCTGGGCAAGATATAGACACTATTCACATTCATTTAATGTAAAAAAGAATAGGGTTACCATTTTAGTTTGTTTTTTTTTGCTTTCAGGCCCTTATTTTAGCAATTTTGTGCGAATTTTGGGCAAAACGGTGGTTACATGAAAAATGCATGGTGTTCAGCAGTCTTTAGGGAATGAGTATTTCTTTTTTGATTGTGGTACAGAGAATGCTTTTACTACTGTAAAACTTTTAGTAATCAGATGTGTCAATAAAAAAAAAATCAAAGGTAGACTCAGATGCCGCGTAACCCTTTAAAGTAACTTTTCCATGTGCTTTTGGTCTATTGCTTGCGTGTACACACGAGGGGGGGTGGGGGGGATAAGGCACCAGCATGCAGGTCTGAAATCAGAAAAGGCTCCACCCTTAGCCAACCAGGTGCAGTCTGGATTTGAACCCCTGACTTTCCCCATGGGAGGCCAATGCGCCCATCACTCTTCTCCAGTACATTTCTAAGCATCTTCAACACTAGAGTTAAAATCATGTTGTCATCTTTTCTCACACACAACATTACAATAAACTTCTACATACATTCTTTGTGTTTCTGTGTGTTTTATTTCACCCATCACTATTGTCAAAGGATTTTTCCAACAATAAAAATGCAGACTTACCTGGACTCAAACCCCATGGGACACGCAAAGCAGTCTATCTGGCCAGTGCTGTTTTGGTAAGATCCTGCAAACAATAACACCCAAATCAACACAAACAAATCCATCCAGCTCCAGTTTTACACTCAAGACTGAGGGAGTATATAATATATAATTGTAAAGTTATGATGTTGCGCTATATAAATGCTCATTTATTATTATTATTATTATTATTAATACGCATAAAAAAATTTTACCAGCAAAATAGATGGTTTCAGCAGCAAATAGGAAGGAGTGAGCAGCGAATGTGAAGCAGCAAATTGGATGAATTCAACAGCAGAATAGATGAATTGAACAGCCAAGCAGATTTCTTTAACAGTAAAAAAGATGAAAAATCCAGCAAAATGAGAACAGCAAAAAGGATGAAAAAACAGCAAAACGGACACAAATCAGCAAAATCGTAATAAAAATTGAAGAAAAAGTTCATACAGAAAATGGACAAAAACATGAAATCGCATTCACTCTATTTGAAAAAAATCAACACACACACACACACACCACCTTGCACCACCACCAAAAAAAGGAATGTGAGAGGATGCCCATGCTGAGCGCCCTAGCAAGTACACCAGACAGTCGGATGCAGAGAATGCCCATGCAGAGCGCTAGCAGCAAGTACACCAGACCTACTGACGTATGAGAGCTGGTTTTGCCAGCCTAGGTCGTCCCCTCTTTCGCTTCTCTCCCAGGGGGACGGTCTTTGCCTGTGCTGGTGGTTCAGAAATGGACAGCCGGATTTCCATGCCAAGTGAGTGTTTACATATGTTGGACTTCATGTAGACAGGGCAATTGCAGTCAATTCTGTTGTCCTCCACGGTCAGACTCCAAACCGAGTTCCGGCTCTCCTTGTACTGGTCAAACGATTCCCAAGAGGCTCTCTGGAACTGGTCTTGCTGAATCCTGACAGCTGTCTTCAGGTCCATGTTCTGAAGCGACTCCGAGGCCACGAACACTTTCTGGTTCCTCTTGATGGACTTTGCGTTTGAAGATGCCCACTGATAGGCAGCCGTCCAGCAGGGCAAGGTTCTGTCTGGTTCTTGGGCCACTGGGATATGATCAGGCTGAGCGTTGTCTCTCTCCCTGGACCAGTTCAGGACAATGTCTCTTTCAACAAGGGTTAGGTTTATTGCCTCCAGTCCATTGTTTGTGGAAGGAATTCCCGGGGCGTAGCCTTCGCACCAGGTGTCATTGCGGTCGATCTATGACCCCTTGAAGTACTCCACGAAAGACAACAATCCGTAATCGTCGGAATCTTCCCATTTGGCCAGGAACAAAAGAACTGCATGATGAAATGAATCTTCATCTAGACAAAGCTGCAGCTGACTGATGTCATCACGTACAGCTTGACGGGTTCTTTGGTCTCTGATTCTCAGAAGATGCTTGTCTACGTTCATGACAACATGAGCCCAGCATGCGATGGTTTTTTCCCGGTTCACGCCCAAAGGCAGAGGCATATCCGTTCCTGATGGCAGGAGCGGCATCAGCGATCAAGTGAGAAGGCACAAAACCGTCATGATCATCTGGAGTCACCTGGCTGATTACTTTTGCAATGGACGAAAACAAGAAGTGGAAATCGTCCTTCGTTTCATTCTTTGTAACCGCAAGACCTAGAGGGTGAAACCTGCGGTTAGCATCACTGTACCCCAAGATAAATACAGGGAAACCTTGCCATATCAACTTATACGTTGCGTCTGCTTGGACATTCGCAGCATCAGCACCAAGTTTCAGCAGACGCTTGGTTGTCATGCACACCCTGAAAAAAGCCTCTTTCTGGTCATACGAACACTCAAAACCACAAACAAAAGTTACATCGTCATCATCAGGCACAGTTGTGCGAGAATCAGCCCATGCTGCAAGTTCACCCAGGACAATTGTATGCTTTCCACATTCTTTCATTCTCAGACCGACAAGGTAATTTTTGAGCTGGGCTTTCGAAGGCAAGTTTGCAAAGTCCCTATTGCGCAGTGCTACCAGAATCGCCCTTGGTTTTCTCACACCATCTCTGAACAGAGAATCAATCACAGTCCTTGTGTCTGGGTGAATCCCCCTTGTAGGCCTTGGTGTAGTTGCGTGGTCGTGTTCGCCGGATTCATACAAGGAGACGGTTTGGTCTTCAGTGTTGTAGAGTAGGAACATCCCCGCCAAACAGCTGGCTCCTCGTTTACACTTGAAGTACACCTTCTTTCCATCAGTCGTCTTATGTGTGTAGCTTATGGCCCACTCATCCTGAAACGACATAAAGCCTGTGCGAGGAACGAAACACCTTACTCCTTCTCCTCATCTACCGACTTGCATCACCTCCATCACCATTTCTGGAAAATCACTGCCAGTATTATCATCGCCGACACCAACATCACTTTTATCACAATCATCATCATCATTCGCCATCACCTTATTCCCTACAGCAATCATCATCATCATCATTACCATCATCATCACTCCTCTTACTGCCATCATCATCATCATTCGCCATCACCTTATTCCCTACAGCAATCCCCACCCTAATTCCCACTGATCTTCATTACCATTCAACTATAAAGTGCTCACCTTAGACACAAAATACCCCCCGCGGGTTAGGGGGAAGAATTTACCCGATGCTCCCCAGCATGCCGTAAGAGGCGACTAACGGATTCTGTTTCTCCTTTTACCCTTGTTAAGTGTTTCTTGTATAGAATAATCAATGTTTGTAAAGATTTTAGTCAAGCAGTATGTAAGAAATATTAAGTCCTTTGTACTGGAAACTTGCATTCTCCCAGTAAGGTCATATATTGTACTACGTTGCAAGCCCCTGGAGCAATTTTTTGATTAGTGCTTTTGTGAACAAGAAACAATTAACAAGTGGCTCTATCCCATCCCCCCCTTTCCCCGTCGCGATATAACCTTGAACGGTTGAAAACGACGTTAAACACCAAATAAAGAAAGAAAGAAAGACACAAAATCATCGGCAGCCTTTTCATCATCAAAAGTCCGTTGTTTCTGCCATTCCCTGGCCATTCCCCTACGCCTTTTTCCTGGTGGCAATTCTTCATTTTCACTGGATGATGCCTCTTGGGAGATGGAGTGGATGGTCTCAAACTCAGTGTCATCCATACTTGACAAACTGTGTTGAAACTGTGTTGCACTTACATGCAGTTGCCCCACAGTAGTTCAGTCTCAGTAATAAAGCGTGCCGTAATAAAGTACATGTCACCCCACAATTGCTGGAAGGCGAACAAAGCTCAGGTGAATAAGACCCAGATACAACTCTGATTACAGTTCATATATATTCACGTTTGTTGAATTCATGTAATCTGCTGCTGTGATAATCTATTCTGCTGCTGTGACCATCAATTCTGCTGTCAGTTGTATTTTCTTGCTGGTAAAGTATCTAATTTGCAGTTTAAATATCATCTCAGCTGTTCAAACAGCAAATCTGCTGATTAACCATCTTTTTTGCTGCTAAAATATCCAATTTGCTGCTAAGTATATTTTTTGCTGCCAAAAATATTTATCGCAGCTAATTTGCTGTTGCTTTTTTGCTGCTGGTCCATCTTTTTTGCTGCTGGTCCATCTAATTTGCTGGTCCATTAAATCCCCGCCTAATATATATATAGTGTTACCGAGCTTCTTCAGCCAAAAAAGAATACAGTCAGCCCTTACTCTGGCCTATCACAGAAGGCTGTTGGCCAACACAGGAGACTAACAGTGCTGATAATCATTGTGCTCGGCCTGTATCAAGCCTGAATACAGTCAGGAACAACTCCGTATTATGCCTTTGTGATAGACTGACACACTATTCTCCCTTTCACAATCGTGCTCTACTTTGACGGAGTTGTCTCCCTGCCTTGAGCAGAGCTATTAGTAACAGCTCAACGTTTCTGGGATGTCAGTAGACAGCTCACTTGTCAGATGTGGAGAGTTGTTTGTGATAGGGTCTGGCTGCTGTTTGTCACCTGGTATGCTCTTGCGAACCTAAGTTGCCTTTACGTAGCAGTTTTATAGGTTTATTTAATTAGCCCAAACTCACTCCTGTAATACCTCCAAAGGTGATTCTTGTGGTTCGTGCACTCGGCTACACCTGCATGCCATCAGACACAATATTGGATCTTACCTTCCCAGCACTTTTTACAGTGGGGCAGCCCTGTGTTGTTGCCGTAGGTGCCTGCCTCACAAAGGGTGCAGTTTACACAGCTAGTCGTGCTGAAATCAGACATTTTTGACTGTAGGACAAGGACAAGGGTGTGGCTTACAGATCAGAGTGGACACTACGCGGGAGGTCGTGAGTTCGAATCCCGGTCGCTGCCGCCTGGTGGGTTAAGAGTGGAGATTTTTTCGATCTCCCAGGTCAACTTATGTGCAGACCTGCTAGTGACTTAACCCCCTTCGTGTGTACATGACCAAGTGCGCACGGAAAAGATCCTGTAATCCATGTCAGAGTTCGGTGGGTTATGGAAACACGAAAATACCCAGCATGCCTACTCAACGAAAGCGGAGTGAGCTGACTATGCTCTCAGAGTATAGTGTGGGAACCCAAATGGGCAAACAAGCTCACACGTAACCAGAACATTCTGGAACGCTGAAGAAGAAGACACTACTCTGTGTGTATATGTGTGTGGTGTGGTGTGGTGTGTGTGTGTGTGTGTGTGTGTGTTTGAATGCATGTGTGTGCATGTTTGTTCCTAAGTGTGCACATCATTTGAGAATGTGTAGAATAGAGTCTTGAGTTCATCCTCATGCATACATACACACAAGACTTAGGTGAGAGACAGAATGCATGCATGGGCATGTGTATACAAACATGTCTGTCACTCTATGCACACACACTCAAACACTGAGAATTAAGTTTTTGCCATGCGTGTGGGGTTTGAAAGATTACTGACAGATATATGGCAATAAAAAGGATTCGGCCAAGAAAAGTTATGTAGGGGATACAGGATAGGAAGGGGGATTAGGGGAATAGGGGTAGGGGGACTGTCTTGTCAGCCTAGCTTACTGACGGCTGCAAGAATTAAAATGTGCTCACTTGCAGAAGTGTCCCAGGTCACAGGAAAGACAAGTGGACTGGCCGGTGTCGTTCTGATAGTGGCCCGTCTCA
Organism: Littorina saxatilis; assembly: GCF_037325665.1. Taxonomy (NCBI): domain Eukaryota; kingdom Metazoa; phylum Mollusca; class Gastropoda; order Littorinimorpha; family Littorinidae; genus Littorina; species Littorina saxatilis. The sequence goes on from NC_090256.1 coordinate 44,985,643, forward strand.
CACACGTCACAGCGAGTCGACCCAGGCTCCCTCGAGATGCTTCCTATCAATAACAAAACATTCTGCATGGTGCTCTTTTGCGGATAGACATAAACATTCAGAGGTGCAGAGGTATACCTGCGATGAGAGGCACCTCTGATGAGTGGACACCTCCCATGAAAGGACACCTTCTGGAGTCCCTTTGACAATTAGCTTGACCAAAACATACCTGTCATGACAGGCCACCTGCAATGTAGGGACACTTTAAACTGGCCCCAAGAGTGTCCTTTCATGGCAGGTACCACTGTAGGACTCAATCAAACATGGCAAGATCCCCACAGTGGGCCATCCACGCCAATGGGCACATGCTGAGCATTCAGGTTTCATGAGAGTGTATGACCTTCCCCATGAAAGATGGATCCTACATTGTGAACAACTGATCAATGCACGTACATGTTCAGTAGAACCTGCCCTGGCGACCACCCCAAAGAAACTTGTTTCCTACATTTCTTTCTTTCTTTATTTGGTGTTTAACGTCATTTTCAACCACGAAGGTTATATCGCGACGGGGGAAGGGGGGAGATGGGATAGAGCCACTTGTCAATTGTTTCTTGTTCACAAAAGCACTAATCAAAAAATTTGCTCCAGGGGCTTGCAACGTAGTCTATATATATATATATATATACGACTTGTGTCTGTGTGTGTGTCTGTGTGTTTGTGTATCTGTGTATTTGTGTATTTGTGTGTTTGTGTATTTGTGTATTCGCCATGCACGGCCAAAGTTCTCGATGGATCTGCTTCAAATTTGGTGGGCATATTCAGGTAGACCCGGGACACGACACAACCTGGTCGATATTTCAACACGTGCTCTCAGCGCGCAGCGCGGAACCGATTTTGGTTCCACCTCAGCTATTTTGGTTCCACCTCAGCTACCCGGGCCCCCATACCGACACACCAAAGCCAAAGTTCTCGGTGGATCTTTTTCAAATTTGGACACCGTATTCAGCTACACCCCGGACACAATATCATCGATGAGATATTTCAACACGTGCTCTCAGCGCGCAGCGCTGAATCGATTTTGGTTTTTGTGTTCATTTCACCATTATAAGTAACTCTTCCTTATCTTCTCATATTCTCCAGGTTTTCAGCGTTTACCTCCCTTCCTTCGTATGGTGCACTTTTGTGTGAGTGGAGCGTCTTCGGATATTCCCGGCGTTCTGTTACTGTTACTATTTTTAGAAGGTCAACGCAGTGTCCAGAACGTAAATTGGACCCGTAAATTATCCTCACTGTAAAAGTGCAAAGGTCGAATCAATTTATAGCCACGCGAAAAATACACTGTCATCTATCTCTCTATAGATACGGCTTCTCTGTGGTTTTTTTTATGTGTGTGTGTGTGTGTGTGTGTCTCTATGTGAGCAACACCTGTGCATTGTTCAGTTCTGTTTGTGATGTGGTCTGGCGGCTTTTGTGTAATTTTATGTACTGGCCTTCCTTTGAGAAGCCATAACTTGCTCAGTCCTGTTTGAGTGGAGTTCGCCTCCAAAGGTGATTAACACGGTTACATTCGTCGACAAGGATGGGACTCGATATGGTCAGGAATGGCATTATGGCCACTGAATCATTTTCGTGCTGTTCCCATTCCACGAATCTGGGAGGGACCTAAGCTTGGCGGGTCCATTGTTCGGACCCGGCGAAGCCGGCGTACGGCTCTAAGTACTTCTTCCCGGCGAAGCCGGCTACCCGGCGAAGCGGGTATTCATTCTAGTACAATATATATGACCTTACTGGGAGAATGCAAGTTTCCAGTACAAAGGACTTAACATTTCTTACATACTGCTTGACTAAAATCTTTACAAAAATTGACTATATTCTATACAAGAAACACTTAACAAGGGTAAAAGGAGAAACAGAATCCGTTAGTCGCCCCTTACGACATGCTGGGGAGCATCGTGTAAATTCTTTCTCGTCCCAACCAAATTGAATGTGGGACTCCCCCTAACCCGTGGGGGGTTGTTTCCTACATAATTGACCTTTCCACAACAAGCACCTGTCTATAAGGGCCACTTTTGGTTGGTTCCTTCTTTACAGACAGGTTCCACTTTATAGTTATATGCTATCACTTGTCACAGGAAAAGCACTGGTTCTATCATTAACATTTTCTCCGTTCAGCAGATCCTTGCATTTAAAGCAAGTTATGAATTTAACTGGGCATCACAAAATCAAACTCTTCTGCATTTTATTCTCTCCAGTTGCATGTGACCAAAAAACATGAAAAAAGAATGCATACCTTTATCACATGGAGAACAACTCGGCTGGTTGAATGCGCTGAAATGGAAAACAAACAAAAAACAAATGACAATGTTACTGCTTCTGGTGTGATCTCCATGTCAGGGTTACTATACAACAGACAAATGACAATGTATGTACATGTACAATATACAGCAGACTTCCACTAACTCGCGGTTCACTAAATCGCGAATTCGGCTATATCGCGGAGACCTCTTGGAACCCGAAAAAAACAGGACTGACCTTTTAAAAAAAAGAAGTTTTTTTTGGTTTTTTTACAAAATTAGTCACGTAAAGGCCAAAAAATAGTACAGATCATGAAAAAAATGTTCTATCATAACCACGCTATCTCTCTCTGGGTCCGATGGCCTTTCATCATGCAGTAAATTGTCATTTCATCTTATCAGTCTCTCTCTTTCTCTCCCTCAGTCTCTCCAAATAGTGTTCTACGTGTGTGTGTGTGTTTTCAGGTTGTGTACATTACGGGTTGATCGAGACCTGCGAACAAAAGAAAAACAAACCTTTCACGCGCACGTGCCCCACTCAGTCAATAACTTTCATGCCACGATCGGTATCGTCAAATTGGCCACGTGCCTATAGAGGTTAAGTGTCTGACCAGTCAGTATGGCCAGTCAGGCGTGCAGTTGAACACTCGAGTCCAGCTAATTGCGATCTCTGCTAGACGGTCCGGGTGGCCACAGGCGCCAATCAAGTGCTTAAACTGCGCTTCAGTCTTCTGCAATCTAGTCAGGCATGCAATTTAACACTCGAGTCCCGTTAATCGCGATTTCAGCTGGATGCCCTGGATTTTCTACAGGCGCCATGAAGTGCTTCAGCATTCTGTTCATTGTCAGTTAGTGTGTGTGTGTGTGCAGCAGTGAGTCGCTATACGCGTACAGTGTACGTCTGTGTCTGATTAACTAGTAAGTTTGTGACGACGTATGAGTCGGAGAAAAAAGAAAAGAAATCGTCATCTGCTGATAAAAGAAAACGTGTCATCGCAGTTAATCTTTTGAGAACTAAGTTGCCAACAGAAGCGTCACACTTGCGAGAAACGCAGTAACACATACACATGAACATTGTAGCACAACCACATGCCAGGCGTGCATGCGCATGCGCACACGCGCACACATACACGCACACACATGCACTCACACGGCAAACGCACACACGCCAACGTGACGCTCACAGGCTTTTTTGTGACCAACAAGGGAAATAACCGCGTTTTTCTCTGACTCAGAAGAGAACGCGGTTTCTTCCCTTTAATTGGACCCCAAACTGCATCGCGAATCGGATATATTGCGATCAAAAATCTTTGGACCCCAAAGACCGCGAGTTAGTGGAAGTCTGCTGTAGCATCAACCCTCACATTCATATTCTTCATCTCGAACTTTTTTTAAAAAACACCAAGTGTATTGGATACAAATTTAATCTCTTGAAATGGTGATCACAATGCAGGTGCTAGTTTGTTGAACAGAAAACCTGACACAGCAGGGAGAAGTGCTAAATAAGGAGTCTACTCTTAGATGTGGAAAGTACCCCTGCATCATCAAAGACATTAACCATGCTACAAGTACAACTGATGATATTGCTGTTTTACGCACTCCCGGTGAAACCATTGGGGACATGTCCCCCAAATTTAGATGAGATACACAGGTGTATGCGTGTTTAGGTATAATCAGCCACCTGCACTGCATGACAGAGGTCTTTTACATGCCACTGTGGTGACACGGGGGTACCCGGGTGGGACTTGGATACCGTCTCTGAGTCTGCACACAAAGGTGACCCGTGTCCGTCCCGGCCTGGATTCGAACCCGTGACCCTAGGATCACAAGTCCAGTGCTCTACCACCAGACCTACCCGGCCCCCTACAAGTCCAGTGCTCTATCACCAGACCTATCCGGCCCCCTACAAGTCCAACTAGGCCACCTACTTGTTATAAAAGCCTGGGTCACACAGCGTGCAGTTCTCAGATCCCGTCTGGTTGGCAAAGGAGCCGGGCTGACACCTCTGGCAAACAGTGGTGGCCGGGGTGTCGCTAAAGAAACCTCTGTCGCAGGGGAGACAGGTGGGCTGGCCCGTGGCGTTCTGGTACGTGCCCACGTCACAGTCCTCGCACTCGGTTTGCCCAGTCTGGTTCTGGTGTTTCCCCAGTCCACAGGGCTGGCATTCAGGGGACCGCGGCTTGTCCGTCACAAAGCCTGCAATGGAAATAATAATAATGCATCATATTTATAAAGCGCGTATATCCAGGGTTAAACCCTGCTCAAAGCGCTGTACATGTACAATCATGGGGGGAAAAACAAAACAATAACAAAACATTATTTACAGTGCAATCACACACAAAGCATCACAATCTCCAGTAAGTGTGTTAATCTCATTATCAAATGATGAGAAAATTTGGAAGTGCTTTTCATTAAAGTATTATTTTTACTGTTGTGGATGTGACTCTTCACATTTATGACCTACAATACCTATACATGCACAACTTTGCGGTGACTTTAAGAGAAGTTTTCTGCTGCTCATGTGACAAAGTCACAGACACATAATATGTTCCAGAAATTCTTTTGCAGCAGAGGTGACAGAATTTTATCTGAGACAATTTGTGACAATGATCACTTGCCTAAGTCTAACAACCCCATGTGAAAAGCTATGTGGCATGCAATTTGGAAAGGTATTTCTATCTCCCAACCCCACACTACCAATCTGTTTAAGATATTCAGTGGTTACCCGGAATAATAAAAATGTTGATTGAAAAACAACTCTTCAGAAAAACAGAAAGCTTTTTTTTAATATAAAAAATGTTGATGCCAACTTTGAGATGGGAAACCTCAGACAGAAGAAGTGACAGACAGTGTGCTTGTCTGATGACTAGATTTAACACTCTCTCCTGTCTCCATGGAGCGAGTGAGTCGTCTTACCTTGCGGGCATTCTTTACACGTAGGCAGGCCCTCAGCGTCAGCATATCTTCCTGCTGCACATGACGTACAGTTCGTCTGACCCTCATCCCCGCTGGAGCATACAAAATATGATTTAAAAAACAAGAAAGGTTAAATAACTGAAGCGTTTAAATTCAGGACAAGAAGTTCACCTATCGGTTGGTTATTGTTGTTTACTGTCTCTTCAGCAGATATTTCATGCAAGTTAAATGTTTCCTTTCTCAGTTTTTCACAATTCAGCCCTTAAAGTGCTTTGGACAAACAAACAAAAATAATGATGCTATTGCCACTTTTCTTCAAAGGTGTTTGAGAATGGGATATTTCGAAGATGGTCCAAGCAATGACAAAAGCAATGACGTGGAAAGAAAGAAATAATGTCAGGGTACATATCGTTATTGTTTATAGTGCCTTGTTTGCTTTAACCCTATGAGCCCTGACTGCAGTGCAGGCTCAGCAGCCTCTCCTGCCTGGAGGGTTTTGGCACTGTAGCGCAAATCTGAATGGTACTTCACTAAAACGCTTCTAACTCTGTAACTGAATCGAAGCCTGCTCTCGGGTCTTGTGCATTCGAATCACCACTTTTTTCACTCGATTGAGACGAAGAAACGTCGCATTCGAGATCAAAATCACTGTCACTGTTGAGGAAATCTTCGTCAAGAACCTGCCTCAATGAGTACAAGCATTGGTGCTCATATTTCGCAGGAGAAATGCTAAAAAACAAACTCAATCGGTCGATTTTCGTTCGCCAGCAAGTGCCAAACAAACAAGTCGCGTAAGGCGAAATTACTACATTTAGTCAAGCTGTGGAACTCACAGAATGAAACTGAACGTAGTCCGCCGCTAGTGCAAAAGGCAGTGAAAGTGACGAGCCTGTTTGGCGCTGTAGCGGTTGCGCTGTGCTTCATAGCACGCTTTACTGTACCTCTCTTCGTTTTAACTTTCTGAGCGTGTTTTTAATCCAAACATATCATATCTATATGTTTTTGGAATCAGGAACCGACAAGGAATAAGATGAAATAGTTTTTAAATCGATTTCGGAAATTTAATTTTGATCATAATTTTTATATTTTTAATTTTCAGAGCTTGTTTTTAATCCAAATATAACATATGTATATGTTTTTGGAATCAGAAAATGACGCAGAATAAGATGAAATTGTTTTTGGATCGTTTAATAAAAAAAATAATTTTAATTACAAGTTTCCGATTTTTAATGACCAAACTCACTCATTAGTTTTTAAGCCACCAAGCTGAAATGCAATACCAAACCCCGGCCTTCGTCGAAGATTGCTTTGCCAAAATTTCAATCAATTTAATGGAAAAATGAGGGTGTGACAGTGCCGCCTCAACGTTTACAAAAAGCCGGATATGACGTCATCAAAGGTATTTATCGAAAAAAAGAAAAAAACGTCCGGGGATATCATACCCAGGAACTCTCATGTCAAATTTCATAAAGATCGGCCCAGTAGTTTAGTCTGAATCGCTCTACACACACACACACACACACAGACACAGACACACACACACACACACCACGACCCTCTATGTAAAAAGAAGGAAGTGGGAACAGATTTACCTCCCTTGCTCCGTGACCTGTCTTTCATTTTTAGATCAGAAACAAGGTCAGAGATGATGCGTGTCACCGCCCGACAGTTTGTCGGGCGCAGGTGGAGAAAGCTGCAAAGAGGCGCCCGACAAACTGTCGGGCACAGGCCGCAATGAGTTAAAGCATGTGTGAAGTAGAGACATGGAGGTGCACTCACTTGGTAGAGGTGCCTTTCACACAGTCCACACAGCCTGTCTTCCCCTCCGCTGACTGGTGCTGGCCCGCAGCGCACGCCGTGCATTTGTCTGTCGACCTACACACACCCACCGGGCCGTCGCAGCAACCACAGTCCACCAGACCTGGAGGAAAACAATTAACCACACTGCACTTGATTTATGAAACCTCTACTTGAAGACCTCCACAAATCAACAAAAAAAGAAGTTATGAATGAGGTAGTCTTACTCTTAAAATAGAAGCAACCATAGAGACGCTATGATGAGAAGATCTTGGAAAACAAAAGTCTTAAAATGGAGGCTTTAATGTACGGTGTTGACACAATGTTGTAAAAAGCTTTCTTTCTTTGGTCTGATACACTGCCTATAGCCCGACGAGCTCTGGTCATACAGCAGAACAGAACTGAAAATAAACCTGCTCTGAGTAGCTCTTAGAGTCTTAATCTTATTATTTTTTCAAAACATACACTCTGGTTTAATGAAAAGGACCATAACACATACTCATGTTTGACAAACTGAAACAAAAATAGTGCACAACAGTACTGGCATGATTCAGGACAGGAGTCTAATTTAAGCCCCTAACTGTGACTGTGACACATTTATAACTCTTTCATCTCACATGCAGTTTAAAACAATCAAACCAACTGCAAGAAATTAATTAGCTATAACATAGGCACCAAAATGTATGCATCTACATGTACTCCAAATGTATGGTTCTCAGTTAATTCTATTTACTGCCATATCTGCATATTATATATATATATATATATATGTGTGTGAAGTCAAGACTCACAACTGCTTACGGCAAGCTATCCAGACAATTAATATTCATGCTGTTTCTGTTGGCCTCAGGTCTTTTTGTTAAACGTTAATACCCTGCCCCACATATATAATCTAATCATCACACACAATGAATCACTCTGAACATATAAATCTAAATAATGCAAGAATTGCTGTTCAGGTTTAACAAAGACAGACGGACACAGTACACTTTACATCACGATAAACATACAATCATGTGTGACTGTCATACTGCATCCGTCGCTTCAAGTTTTATGAGGTTTCATAATCATATCATCATCAGCATTTTACAGTACAAATAGATTATGGCCATTGGTTGGTATTTGGATAAACATGTAGCATCAAGTGTATTTATACAGGCTATGTATGCATGCATGCTGAAATAAAAGTGTGTGTCTGTCTGCATTCACATATATATGTGTGATTATAAGTGAGTATTAAGTTACCACTACCAGGGTATACATGTGTGTGTGACTGTGACTGTGAGAGAGAGAGTGAGTGAGACTGAGAGAGAGAGAGAGAGTGTGTGTGTGTGTGTGTGTGTGTGTGTGTGTGTGTGTGTGTGTGTGTGTGTGTGTGTGTGTGTGTGTGTGTGTGTGTGTGTGTGTGAATATATTATATATGTGAATATTTAATTATGTGAATATGTGTGTGTGTGTACGTATGTACGTACGTACGTACATACGTACGTGCGTACGTACGTGTGTGCGTGTGAGTGAACTGTGATTGATCATCATATGTACAGTGAGAGTAGAGTTCTCTGTATTATGTATAAATCACTATTATTTCGTTAATTGTTATAAATCTAATAATCCATGGTATAATTATAAAATCTTACTTTCATTTGCAAAATTTCCTTTGGGACATTCGTCACAGTTTCTGAAATGTCTTCCAGTGCAGTCAGGGGCAACAACTGTCCATGCGACTACTGTCCAGCTCTCAACCGGCGAGAAAGGGCTGGGTTGGCTGGTCACCACACTTAACAACACCGCTGTTTAAAACAGAATTAAATTAACAATTATGCACTACAGAACAGACTCAACACTCAGGAAATATAATAGATTAGTAAATAAATAATACATAGACACAAGAAATAATAACATGATTTGACATTCCCATGCCCACAGACATTCTTTATCTTTAAAAACATGAATGACCACCCATGTAAATTATTTGTTTAAAGCCATATTCTCTTTTTCTACCTCTTCAAAGATGGGGGGAAATACCTCAGTCACTCTGATTCTGATGTATGCAAAACTAGAAATTGTGTCTTGTTAGTAATAATATATTATTATGTATTGATTGGAGATTGGATTTCCCTTCTTTGAGTCATGTGACGTCAGAGGCCTACAAAACTTTATAATTGGGCGTTAAAGGAACTACAAAACACACGTCATGTGTTTGATTGCATGTGTGTGTGCTGTTCAATGTCAAAACAACAACAAAGTCAGTACATGACGTGTGTTTTGTAGTTCCTTTGAAGTTTCGGTCAACCTGAAACGCCCAAATATGAAGCTTATGTGTTTGATTGCATACATGTGTGTGTGTGCTCGTTCAATCGTCAAAACAACAACAAAGTCATAGTACCTGAAAGGAATTCGATCGATACATAAATGTTATTTGCGTTTTTGACCAAAATATGACATTTTACACAGATCTCGACAGTCATTGTTCACCTCGACCGCTAGCGCGGTCTCGGAGAACAATGACTGTCTCGATCTGTGTAAAATGTCATATTTTGGTCAAAAACGCAAATAACGTATAATATTACCTTGGCACAGTTTTCTTCTGTAAATCAGTCTACTAGCACTAGATTACAATTGGTATGACTGTTATTAAGTTGAGCATTATGAATCATCTTTATCATGACAAAATGAAGTAACATTGCAATGAGATAAGAAAAAGTGTGTCAATTCTTTGGCTAGTTCATCAATGGTAAAGCTAGTAGTAGTAATTGTTGCAGTCTGAACTAATATGTTATAAAACATGTTGTTGAATCATTACCAACTGCTCACGTGTATTCGAATCACGTATATATATATATATATATGTGTGTGTGCGTGTGTGTGTGTGTGTGTGTGTGTGTTTGTGTGTGCGTGTGTGTGCGTGTGTGTGTGTGTGTGTGTGTAAGTGTGTGCGTGTGCCCGCATGCATGCATGTATGTGTGTGTGATGTGTGTTTGTAGATGTTCCTTTTAAATCTAATGATGATGAGTGATAACTGATATCAATTTATTTAGATAAAACTTAAAAGAATTCCAAATAGTTCTGTTCTTCATCGTGTGTTTTGTGTAGTTACTTCAATACTTGCCCCATGCTACATTACAGAGAAAATTATTATCATGCCACATATTACGAACGATTACAAGTGAAACGCAGACGAAGACATGAGTAGCTTAGTGAACATGTCATCGTCACGTCGTTGTCACAAGATAAGAATTAAGATTGAGAAATTATGTCAACGGCTCTTCAACCGTATAAATCCTTGTTTGGCACTTACCTGTCAGCAACACTCCTGCAGAAACTACCAAAACCTTCATGGTTTCACAAAGAACATTCTCAACACAAAGCTCAAACACAAACTGAACGATTTCAGTCAAGCAGCTAACAGTTATCCAGTTGTCAAACTGCAGCAGTCGATACGCGTATCACCGGACTGCGCCATTTTCTGTATCATGTGACTTTGATTTACGAGAGTTATTTCCCTTGCATTGTAGTTTCGCTTTTCAAGTCGACACCCGGTACCCCAGCCGGAAACGAGTCTGCTTGCATTGCTTCTTTGTCACGTATGATCGCCGCAGGTGTCACACTCACAGAATAATCTTTCCCGATCTCCAACACAATGCAGTGTATTTATTACTTAATTAACCAGCGTAATGAGTTACCGACCGCTGACTTGCATTCTGTTCGCTCAGTAATGGCTGCATTATTCAACTTTATTCAATTCAATTCACTGAATTCATTTCAATTGAATCATGCAACTTTATTCTCTAAATGTAGAACGAACATTTATTTTTTGGCTCGAATACATAGATATTACATCACATAAAATCACATAAAATCAATGTCAAAACATGTTGGAAAAAAACGAACAAACAAAAACAACTTGACTTCGAGTCAACACCAGCAAACACCACCAACAACAACAACAACAATAGCAACAACAACAACAAACAATCGAGGCCCTCGGCTCGGTCACCTTGTCTCTGACTGTGACATACAGCTGTGACTACAACAAACACTACTACATCTACCAACTGAGCTACCGGGCCCCCAACAGACAGATTGTATGAGTCAAACAAAACCAGATAAACGCAAACAGACAGACAAGGGGACAATTACAGCGGAGGGAGCGAAAACAAAACCTTGTGACTTGTAATTAAGTCACACGTTCTGCCTTGATTTCAACCTGTCTAGTTTCACATGTGCGCAAACAAATGCATAACCCTCATTATGAGGGATGACGTCCACAATTCATTTCCTGCACTGGATATTGACATACTTCCTGGATCACTGCTTATTGAGTGCGGGACGCAACACCATTAGAGCCTGAGCGTCAACAGGGAAGATCAAGGCGAGCTCGGCGAGTAATTCCTCTGTCAGTGTGTCCAGGCATTTTGGAGCAAACATCGCAAAGTGAGCACAACGTGTGTGTGGTACCAAATGAGTGGAGCCGTCAATGAAGCTAGTTCGCGTTGCAAACAGTCATTCAGCGCAATGTCAGGCTTAATTTTCGGCAAACTGTTTCACAGTTCTAAAGTCTGTGACAACTGAACAGATTACCGTATAGAAACGCTAATTTGCAGTTTGTTTTGTATATGCCTTGTGTGTGTGTGTGTGCGTGCAGGTTTGTTATTGTTGTGGATCTTGTATTTTGGTGTTTATGATTATAATATTATATAAGACCTATGTTTCGGTTGATTTGGTAATTGAAGTTTCGTTTGTTATATGCGTGTATGGCAGTGTAAGGGTTTGTCTGTTAATTTGTCTGCCCGTCTGTCAGTCAATATGTCTACTTGTTTGTTTGCATTATGCAATACATTTAAACAAAAAGATTCATACATTCATACGCAATACGTTTTCGGTTTACTCCGATCTAATCGCATTATTTTGTGAAATGATTGCGTCCTTAAAGGCACACTCAACTTCACGTAAACCATCAGTTTCTGGTCACAGACACTGTCAGGCTTTTACACACAGTACAAACACCCTTTCATTTAAACACTCACCGTTTGAGAACATCCTAAGTGCCCTCCGTAAAGAGCGAGCATTTTTCAACGAATTTATTTTGTGCAGTCAGAACGGATTTACAAGGAGACAAATCGGACGCCTCGTTTTGGCGCTTGAACTAAGTTTTAAAAATGATCTAAACTGATAAATTGACAGCTTGTTACACAAACATTCTTAAATCATAAAAGAATTCTTTTTTCATTAAGACAAGATCAGTAAAATTCGAAGTTTTGTAAGTTTGAAAAAAGGGAGCCCGGAAGCAAATCACGCAATGTCGTGTTTCCAAAGCAGACGAATTTTCTGCATAGCTCCTGCTTCTTTGAAGTCAACCTCCGCCGATAGGTTCATGTGACTCGCAGTCGTTTGGTCAGAGGTACACAATAACGTTAACGTGCTTTTGCAGATACAGCAAGTCGCATTGAAATCACAAACTGACAACGAAATTGTGAGAAAAAATAAGGAAAGTGGATAACACGGGTTCACAATGGCTCAGGGGTAAAATAAACCACGAAATCTGGTGTTTGGTATACGCAAGCTGAATAGCCATTCCAACGAACTGACATTTAATGCTATTATAAATGTTATCGCAAGTGTGTTCCATAAGGTTAGAACTGCTTTTTTGGTGAGAAGATTTAAATCGTTCTGTAAACCTTCTTCTTCTTCTTCGGCGTTCCAGGATTTTTGGCCTCAGGTCAGACTTCAAGTTTTGTAGCTTGAATAAAGCTGGTGGTCAGGATCAGGGAGTCTTTGGTGCCCGCCCAGAGTTGCTCCTGCAGTGTGGTACCTTGGGGCCAGTGATCTGTTCTGGCTTCCTGGTGGAGCGGGCAGGTCTGCAGGATGTGCTCCGGGGTCTGTGGGCCTGTAAACCATTTGAGGCACTGAGACTGGGGCTTTAATATCAAGATTGGTATGGACATCAGTGTTCTGAGAATTTTATTTTGTCGCGAGCAGCGAATAATCTACCAGACAGTTATGAAACTTGTACATAATTATGGCGCCCAGCAATCAGACCACGCTGATACTGATTGAGACAGCTGATCACTCACTGACCGTACACTGACCGTCGTATCACCTTCTTCACCCCATGCTGACCTGGATGGATCTGTATCTGTATCTTCGTATTACCTTCTTCAAGTATTATGTTGGTCAATTAATTTGCACGTTGTCGGTCATTGGACTTTTATTGCATGGTCCGATGTGCGTTCTGACGTGGTCAGTAATTATGGACTTTCATGATACTGCCGTGTGTCGTGATAATTATAGTGACCGGGTTTTGGAGAGAGTGCTCTCTTTATCTCTCTTGTTTGGTTAAAGCAATCTCTCTCTCTCTCTCTCTCTCTCTCTCTCTCTCTCTCTCTCTCTCTCTCTCTCTCTCTCTCTCTCTCTCTCGTGACTCTCTCTCTCTCTCGGTGCCTCTCTCTCTCTCTCTCTCTCTCTCTCTCTCTCTCTCTCTCTCTCTCTCTCTCTCTCTCTCTCTCTCTCTCGTTCTAGCTTTCTCTCTGACTCTGTGTATGTGTGTGTCAGGAGCCAAAGACCGTATTTGTTTGTTCGTGTTTTTACCTTGTCCATTTCAAAAAATATATTAACAGCTATAATGTTTTTAGTGTGACGGTCTGCTCTTACAATTCGTCTAGATAGCCTAGCGCCAGCGATACATGTCTCGGTATATGCACCCGTTTGTCATCCTGGCCTCATGGACAGCCATATGCCGTCGTTTGGGCCGTGTGGGTGTTGGTTTTGTGTAGAGTGATGCTGTGCAGCCCGTGGTGGGTGTCCGCACTATTACAGGATACCCGGAGACAGTCTTCTTCTCAGGCTTGTTTCTTTTTTGTCAGAGTGTGCTTCGGAGGTGGGGTGGGGACGAACACGAGACTTGAATCTGTTGTTGTTGTTGTTGTTGTTGTTGTTGTTGTTGTTGTTGTTGTGCTCAGTGATAGATCAGTATTATAACGATGGTAATGACACTGTCAAAAACCCAGCATGATGTTGCAGTTTGATGGCTGAGCTCTGCAGAGATCAGTGAGTACGATACACTTCACACTTAGCATCAGACCCCTCGTTCGGTGTCAGCTAGTATTTGCGTATTTATTGTGATAACTGCCTCTCCTCAAACCCACTTAGAGTGTGGCACATTTCGGGATAGCCCCCCCCCCCCCCCCCCCTCCCCTCATCTCAACTCTAGTCCAAACTCCCACGTACGTACACACACTCAGAGTCACTGGGCTGTGAGGTAAAAATTAAATGAAAATAAAAACGCCAAGAAACAACTGATTCCACACGCCCAAGACTGAAGGCCCAGGTACCATGCTGCCACTGAGTGCAGAGCCCGTTTCCTGCGTCTGCCTGACTCTATATGTTTGTTATACCTAGAAAAACTCGTCAGATCTGCAGGTACTTTTTACATTTAGTCAAGTTTTGACTAAATGTTTTAACATAGACGGGGAATCGAGACGAGGGTGGTGGTGTATGTATGTGTGTGCGTGTGTGTAGAGCGATTCAGAGAAAACTACTGGACCAATCTTCATGAAATTTCACATGAGAGTTCCTGGGTATCATATCCTCAGACCTTTTTTTCCATTTTTTCGATAACTATCTTTGATGACGTCATATCCGGCTTTTTGTGAAAGCTGAGGCAGCACTGTCACGCCCTCATTTTTCAAGCAATCTTCGACGAAGTCCGGACTATGGGATTGAATTTCAGCTTGGCAGCGTAAAAATTAGTTAATCAGTTTGCTCATTAAAGTTGTCATTAAAATCGAATTTTCACTAACAGATTCAAAAATGATTGAATCGTATTCCTCAATTTCTCCTGAATTAGAAAATATATACATATGTCATGTTTACTCTAAAAATGTGCTCAGAATTACAGAAAATAGGTTGAGTAAGTACTGCGTTCGCACGCTACGCGGAGACTGTGACGAGCGTGACCCGTCTCGGTCAGTTTGGGTGTGGTTAGTCGAGACTATCTTAATAATATAGTCTCGGCGATGACTGTTATTTTTAGTGTTAATCTGTTACTTTGATGCCGAAAGCTTGACTAAATGTTTTTATTTCGCTTCACGCGACTTGTTCTTCTGCGTTCCCAAGATCCGCAGGTACAAGAGCGATCATCGCACATAAGGCCAAATAAAAATATTTGTCATCATTTTCACGAGTTTTCATTCACAAGCACCTGGGAAATAAATCTCATGTTCCCCATGCAATAAATCCCCGGTTACCATAGTTGCAGGAAGCAGGTTATACATGTATGGATAATCAAAAGCAAACCCAATAGAAACGCTCGGGGATTCTTCGACTCTTTTCATTGGCGTTTCCCCAGACCTAAACTGACGACACGACATTGCTTTGCAAAGTTCCAAAAAGGAACTGGCAAACTGGCAAAAGTAAACAAAAAACAAAACTACTTCATGAAAGGTCATAAATTAATCACAAACAAATGAAACCTACCGATATTTTTGTCTTCTTACAAAGTCATGGAGTGCGCGTATCTGTGTTTCGATACACAGACGTTCGGAGAAACACGAACGTCAAGTTCCAGTCAAACCAATTGACCCCTGACACACAAATTTTGACCCGTGCACAAGACGTTGTATCGATAAACGAAGCGCAAATAAGAAATAATAATAACGGCAAAGAAAATAGCAACAAGATATGCAAACACCTAACAAAGCCGAGCAAGCAGAATGATTCGACATGTCTAATGAAAAACAAAGAGGCACTGAGTCGGAAACAAGATCGCGATTCTTTCCTTCGCTGCACGACGCAAATCTTCTGTGACCTTTGACCCAACGTAGCTTCCACATTCGATCACTAAGCTTAATATTTACAACTGAAAGCCGAGAGGGTGGAATACCGAGATGAACCTACAGAACTGTGCATCCTCAAACCTGACATATATTCATCCCAACATTTTATAAACTCAAAAACACAGAAAGTTGCTTTCACACGCCAGCTTTGATTGCCAGTGGTTATCAAAACGGAACTCGTGTGGTTATCAAAACGGAACTCGTGTTTCAAAGCATGGCTCCCTGTGTTGATTGTGCACTTATTTTCTCACTACCAAAATGATGACAAAAACGATGTTTGGTGGTTTGTTGTCAGACCAGCTTTTTTGTCGGTCCTCGGGGGGCATATCGACTTTTGTTTTATATTTATTGACCGCGGCCTTCGGCCTTGGTCGATAAATATGAAACAAAAGACGATATGCTCCCCCTCGGACCGACAAAAAAGCTGGTCTGTCAACAACCAATCAAACATCTTATAATGTTGGTTTAGGGTAACGTGACCGAAAAAGATGGGGTCGGTAGGTCGGAATTTTTTTTCTTTTTCTTTTTCTCTTAAATTTAGTCGATTTTAAAGGAGGTTACTTCCCATAGTAAAGAAAAGGTTGGGTTTATTTCTATAGACATGAAAAACAAGTTTTAGGGGCGGAGGGAAAAAATAAGGTCGGTCAGGTTACCCTGAACCAACCTATAATATTCTTATTTGGCCTAAGGCGTATTGACGTACTCTATCCCCATTCTGTACCTTACTCATCTTACACGCCCCAGTAAGCAATAAGCCGTGTGGGACAGAAATAACGTTACTCTGCTGCATCTCTGTGTCTCGCTCTGTGTATTTTGCACCTCAACAAACACGCGTCAAAACCGTGGGTGGGGGGGGGGGGGGCAATTTATGATCATAACATACTAGGGGCACATGCAGGGACCCCCCCCCCCCCACCCCCACCCCCATTGCAGTTCGGTCTGTACTCATCTTTCGTATCGAACTTGAGAAAGTCAGGTTGAGTATCAGCTGTTCGTGTCAGAAACCATTATCCTGTATCTACGTAAGTATAGCTGTGTTCAGCACCAACAATACTAGTTTGTCAAAATCCAGCGATGATCATTGTGTTAAAGGCGCACATGCACATGATCCGCATCCCGGTTCATATCATGCTTTCCCCAACGGGCACCAGCAAGCTCAAGTACCCAATACACTTCCTGTGTCTACTTAAGTGTGGGTGCTTAGACCACAAACAAACCGTAAGGCACCTGACACTGGGGAATGGCGTAGGGAGGGGGTGGGGTGGTGCTAGTGGGAGCTCGATCTCCTTTGGCAAGAATATAGAACAAACTATCCCACACACCCCCCCCCCCCCCCCTCCTTCACACATACCCATCCTACCCCTCAATCAGAGTCACGCGCTTTTCAAAACTACGTGTGCAGACGCCCTGATCATCACACAAAAGAGCCCTCCCCCCCCCCCCCCCACCCCCACCCCCATCCCCGCCCCCTACCCCCTAAGCCGAGTCCTTTCTTGAATCATCCTACGCGCTCAAAGAACGTCAGGTACCCGTGATATATAACAGAAATACTGTCTTGTGTCTGCCTCATTGTAGATGTTTTACACAAGGACAAACACCTGTCACAGCTCTGGATACGTAGGTAGTGGAGCGATGATTATGGCATAAGGCGCATGGCCACTCACCCAATGAAAATCACATAAAAGGAATTGAGTTAAGAAACCATTTTGCATTACCTCTTCCATTAGAGGTGTTTTGCGCATCAACAAACAGTTGCCAAAGCACCGGCCCCCGTAGCGCAGTTGTTAGCGCATCGGGCTGCGGGCCGGGAGGTCGTGGGTTCGAATCCCATCAGGGTCATGTGGGTTTTTTGGGCTACGGTCGGCTCCTTCCCAGAGTGGAAGTGCTATGGTTCCTATGGGAAGGCTGGGATCACACAGCCGAGTGTCATTCACTTAACGAATGCGACTTTGAGGGTGCTCAGGTTCTGTATACCTGACCAACACCGCAGGTGCGGCAGTTCTCGGGCCTGGTTGACGCCAGGATATATTATGACAGTAAGCGTGGAGTGCTGCCCTGTCACGTAGTCTCAAAAACCAAATTGGAAATCCAAAGCATCATCATAATCATCCTCATCTCATTAATCATCCAAAATATAAATTGTCCTTGCTCTTGTGGCCCTTCATGCCCGGAGCTCTCATGGTGACCATGGTCTCAGTGTTCCTGTTCGATCCTTCCCTGAATAGTAGTTAGAACTGCTCTCAGTCTTCAACGTGTGACGTTCTGGGGGGTCGACTAAGGGACGTGGTGGCGGTCTGCTCTCTGGAGGGGACGCTCACTCAGTCTGGCTCCGCGACTTAAAGTCAATGTCGTTTGTAGGGGGAATAGTAGGTAGTGGGCTGCGTCCGTTAGCTCGGGACAGACCCACTACTGAACACCGTCGAAGTGACTCAGCAGAAGTGCAGTGTCATCTTCCGAGGGGAGCCTACCGCAGCGACCCGACATCCCCCCCTGGAGCGTCTGTAAAATCGACAAGTCTGGCAGCGGAACGAAATTCAGAGGTGGTTGGAGAAGCGAGTGCAGGGACGGGGCGGTGTGAGAGCACGACGGAAAAAAAACAAAAACAAAAACATTTCCCAAAGCCGCGGCATGTAAAACGGCGATGATCAAAGTGTACAAGACGCATAGCCATCCAACATGTCCTTCCGGCCAAAGAAAAAGTCAGTTATGTCAGTTATGAGCCAGTGGCGGAAGAAACCACCGTGCTTTATCTCATTCACGACACGTGTTTTGCACACTAACAAACACTTGCCAAACAGGTAGAAAAAGCAATGATTATGAAGTATCCCCCTCCCCTCTTACTCACACGCACACGCACACACACACACACACACATCATCTAAGCCATTCGTCTCTCATCCCACGTATCCGAAGAAGACAAGGTACCTTCCATTAAGGTAAGAACCCACTTTGCTTCATCTCTTTCACAGTGGGTGTTTTCACACCAACAAACACTCGCCAAAATACGCAGGTACAGGCGATGATGATCACGTATAAGGCGCGTCCAGTTTATTTGAATAGAGTGAGACAGCAGCCTGCTTTCAGTGCCACACTGTTGTAGCAACATGCGATTGTTGTATTTGGATTCCAGCCACATCCCCCGTGCTTTGCTGGGGATTTTGTTTCACATGCCAACGTGATGCATCGCGCGCGTACCCGGCCAGGGTTCTCATGTCGCTTGGTGCATTGATTTTAGAAGATTTCTTATTTTAGTTTGCAGGTAGACGAAACATCACTCTGTCTCAGTCTCTCTCAATCTCTCAATCTCTCTCTCTCTCTCTCTCTCTCTTCTCTCTCTCTCTCTCTCTCTCTCTCCAGCTCCGTCTCTCTCTCTCTCTGTTGGGGGGGGGGGAGGGGGGATGGGGGAGGGGGGGAGGGTTTTGACCCTGTCTTATCGTTGCTTTTTTGCCTGTTTTGCTAGTCGTTTTTAGTAACTTTTACAGATCACGTGTTTATGTTTACAGTCGGGATAAGGCGGTGACCAATCAAGACTTTGTTGTCAAAAAACAATTCAATCCGTTGTAGCCTACCCTATACGTTTCACTTTGTATAACTATAGCAGATGAAACTCGTGCATCGAAGGAATACTTCAAAGCATATTCCATGGCAAACTCAAGCGAGAGCCATGAAATGAATGACCGCAGTGAACTCTACTAACTGACCAGTGTCCACACAGCAGCCCTTGAGCTTGGAGATAGTGTGAATCAAATGACGGACTCGTCAAGAGGGTTGACATGAAATTACGGAGATTTTCATCGCCTGTTCAGTACATGACGTGACTGACCAAAATGACCACTGTAATTTGTTCCTCGCGGGAACAGTTTAAAGAGATCTTCCTTCCCGTATGAAAGATCACGCAAACCACCACGGATATGTGTTGGCGTCCGCGTATAATGGGAACATCGTACGCCTTGGACACTAGCAAAAATCAGCATCGTGGCGGCCATGATTTCCCGTCTGCGCACAGCTAGGGCATAGCAGACCTGGCACACCATGGAAATGATCGGTGTCACTGACACACCCCTGTGTCAGTGCGGGCATGCCGACCAGACCCCATCCCATACACCCCAACACTGTCCCCTGTAAGATTACTTGCAACAATGCGGGCATGCCGACCAGACCCCACCCCATACACCCCAACACTGTCCCCTGAAAGATTACTTGCAACAATGCGGGCATGCCGACCAGACCCCACCCCATACACCCCAACACTGTCCCCTGAAAGATTACTTGCAACAATGCGGGCATGCCGACCAGACCCCACCCCATACACTCCAACACTCTCCCCGGAAAGATTACTTGCAACAATGCGGGCATGCCGACAAGACCCCACCCCATACACTCCAACACTCTCCCCGGAAAGATTACTTGCAACAATGCGGGCATGCCGACCAGACCCCACCCCATACTCGTAATGATGACATGCAACGATGCGTAGCCAGTCGTTTTGGACTCGTAGCCAGTCGTTTTGGACTTGTAACCAGTCGTTCTGGACTCTTAACCAGCCGTTTTGGACTCGTAACCAGTCGTTTTGGACTCGTAACCAGTCGTTTTGGACTCGTAGCCAGTCGTTTTGGACTCGTAACCAGTCGTTTTGGACTCGTAACTATTCGTTTTGGACTCGTAACTATTCGTTTTGGACTCATTAAAAGTCAAACACAGAAGGAGAAGAACGGCTTCCTGCACTGTGGATTTTTTTTTGCTGAACTGATGTCGGCGGCGGTTACCCCAAAAAGCTGCAATTAGCGCGCAAGCGGTGTTTTTTTCTTCTACGGTACATTCTCAATGTCAAGCCTAAAACGCGAATCATCACGTACACTTGCTCGGAGAAGGAACTTGATGACTTTAACTGACCAAACGAAAACGACAGTCTTGATAATACACAGACCACTGTCCACAGTGGACGATAACAGTGCACACGGAATTCTCATCGCCTGTTCAATACTGATACGACGTGACCGCTCGATTCGCTTACTGTCAACATGTCCATCGCTGACCTCTTTAACTGAGCGTGGCGAGGTGCTGACCTTTGGCCATCGCATTCTCCCATCTCTCACGGGCCTCGCTGTCAGGGCCCTCGTCCATCTCTGGTCGTACATTGGTCTGAAATGATTGTCCACTTAGATCCTAGAGACCATTCATTTGTCCCAGACCTGCCACGTTGACCGGTGCTCTGTCGACACTCCTCCCTCCCCCTGTCTCTGTCTGTCTGTCCGTCCGTCCATCCGTCCGTCCGTCTCTCTCTCTCTCTCTTTCTCTCTCTCTCTCTCTCTCTCTCTCTCTCTCTCTCTCTCTCTCTCACACACACACACACACACACACACACACACATCTCTCTCTCTCTCTTTCTCTCTCTCTCTCTGTCTCTCTCTGTCTCTCTGTCTCTCTCTGTCTCTCTCACACACACACACACACACACACACACGAAAAAAACACCAACACAAAACAGCAGCAGCAACAACAACACATTATTTATCTATCTTCAGTGGAACCTGTCTTAAGAGACCACCCAAGGGACTGAGCGAAACTGGTCTCTTTAGACAGGTGGTCTTTATGAACAGGGAGAGAGAGAGAGAGAAAACACCTTTTTGGCAAACACTTCCCAGAAACACCGGAACGTGTGTAAACGTTTGTGTTCTTCTTTTCTTTCTCTTTGTTTTTCTTAGCCTTCAGGCAGGTATGGCTTGGTTTTGATTCCGCCGCAGTTAAAAGATGTTGAACATCCTCTCATCATTATTCATCCGAACATCATTGCTGTTTTTGGGGGGTGGACAGTGCAGTTGTAACCTTTTGTTGAAGGGCATCAGGATTTCCGGTTGCAAACAATAGAACAAGCTTGCTTCATTGCCTCAGTCAAAGAGAACCGCCAGTCACAGGTGGTCGGAGGGAGGTGGTGGTGATGCAATGACTATCAAATCCTCATGAGATAAGTCAGACAATAAAATTGCCATGTCCCATATAGCCTACTTGACCTCATGTTCATCTGCACGAAAAATGAGAGGTGGATACGATTGTTCTGCCCTGTATGTAAGGTGGTCTTTATGGACAGTTGATTTACATAGTAAAAACCGTTGGGGATCCTTTGGGGTGGTCGCCAGTGGCAGGTGGTCTTTATGGACAGGTGGTCTTCAGGCCGGGCAGGTTCGACGGTATTTGTTTCTCTCTCTCTCTCTCTCTCTCTCTCTCTCTCTCTCTCTCTCTCTCTCTCTCTCTCTCTCTCTCTCTCTCTCTCTCTCTCTCTCTCTCTCTCTCTCTCTAGAATAGTCCCTCTCTGGGCGAGGGCTGGTTGAAAAAAAGCTCGTTTATATTGCTTATGCCACAACCCTCGTAAAATAAAATTTGATTTGATTTGATTTGATCTCTCGATCTCTCTCTCTCTCTCTCTCTCTCTCTCTCTCTCTCTCTCTCTCTCTCTCTCTCTATCTCTCTCTTTCTCTCTTTCTCTCTCTTTCTCTCTCTCTCTCAATCTGAGTTAAGGGCGAGATATATGATGCAGCTTCGTCGGCTACGCAGTTGTCTAGTTAAGTTCAGCATCGCATACTAGTGTCCTCCTTTGCATTCTTCATTTCTAAATAAAAGTGTAACAAATAATCAATAAGCCGTTTTCTCTTCTTTTTTCGAGTTTGCACACATGATGTGCTGTAACCCATGCGTTACTAAAATACAGTTTCAAAGTAATTTTGTTTTAAACTATGGTTACCCCTAGGTAAATTACAAAAACTTCCTTGCTTGTTAAAAATCCACTTGTAATCGACAAAGGGGTACAGCGTATCTCGCCTTACAGTCGTCGTCACTGTCTCCGTCGAACGGTCGCTGAGTCGATTCGTCGTGACTGGTTTGGCGAATGAGTCGGTGACGAGAAGTTAATTGTTCTGTCACTTACGGCCATGCTCTCTGCAACACTCAAGGTTAAGGAAGGTCACACGCACAGAGAAACGGGTTCATCGTCCATTGGATATGTGAGTAGCATGCAGGCGATGTCGGTATGGGTATGGGGTGGGTGAACATAAGTATGGGTAAATGGATAAGAGGACGGATGAACGTGCAGATGGATGCGCGGATCGTCTGACACTATTGGGGTTGCAACGGACTGAACAAGATAGGGTTTGTTTGTTTGTTTGTTTGTTTGTTTGTTTGTTTGCTTAACGCCCAGCCGACCACGAAGGGCCATATCAGGGCGGTGCTGCTTTGACATTTAACGTGCGCCACACACAAGACAGAAGTCGCAGCACAGGCTTCATGTCTCACCCAGTCACATTATTCTGACACCGGACCAACCAGTCCTAGCACTAACCCCATAATGCCAGACGCCAGGCGGAGAAGCCACTAGATTGCCACTAGATTAAAGTCTTAGGTATGACCCGGGGGTTCGAACCCACGACCTCCCGCTCACGGGGCGGACGCCTTAGGGTAACAAGATGGTTCAGTGCCGAGGTTTGGGCACGTTAGGAGTAATACAAAAAAAGGAAAGGTATATTATTGGAACGTTATATTTATATCAAAACAAAACGCAACAATCACTGATCTTCGACCCAGCGGTCTTTTAAGCGCACAGACAGACAAACACTTTTAATACAGAAAATAAACTTATCTGACAAAATAATTTTCCAATAGGTTTTCTTAATTTGTTTTTTGATTCTGAATTTTGGAACGTTGGCAGTCTATTTGATTTTGGATTTCAGGTAAAGAGTAGTTGGTGGATTTCAGAATTTAAATTTAGATAACAAGAACATGTGGCTAGGTAGCAATTAAAGATAACTTTTTTAAAGGCTGTAATTATAATTTATGGAAAGGAAGCGAGTGATTAGAATAAATGTAGGGCGTTTTCAAAAGAGCCAAAACACGCAACTGTGATTTATCTGATCAATTGAAAGATTAAACACTCAGGCAATAGACACGTGGTGGGGTGTGAGCTCTCCTGCTGCCTAATTATACAGAAATGCAGGGTGGCGCGGTTGTCCCCCTTGTCACAACAGCCGTTCCGCAGAGTTGTCTTACTGAAGCAATGAGCTATTTATAGCTGAACATGTTTAATGTTTGTGAGATATGGGTCTTGGATAGCTACTTGTGATAAGGGCTGACTGCTGTAATCTCAGTAAGAACCTTTGAGTGTACATAACACATATTTCTAGGGCTATTGAATTAGCCCAAACTCACTCGTGTTTGACTGGTGGCCTGGTGGTAAGGCGTCCGCCCCGCGAGCGGGAGGTCGTGGGTTCGAACCCCGGCCGGGGTCATACCTAAGACTTCAAAAATTGGCAATCTAGTGGCTGCTCCGCCTGGCGTCTGGCATTATGGGGTTAGTGCTAGGACTGGTTGGTCCGGTGTCAGAATAATGTGACTGGGTGAGACATGAAGCCTGTGCTGCGACTTCTGTCTTGTGTGTGGCGCACGTTAAATGTCAAAGCAGCACCGCCCTGATATCACCCTCCGTGGTGGAATGGGCGTTAAACAAACAAACAAAATCACTCGTGTTTGACTGGCTTTGCCTCGTAACGTATCAAGTGTTTCCTATACTTTTAGTTACATTTTCGAGCGATCGTTATGTGGTGTTCTTGAAAATGACTTTTTTTACGAGACACTTGTTCTAGTTTTCACGTCCTCTTTATAGTTTGTTCATTCCGGATTCACCCTTAAGGGGTCCTGATTTGGCCTATAATTTATTTATATGGTCTGCTGGACCCAAAAAGCAACAACTAACTAACTAACTAACTAACTAACTAACTAACTAACTATACACCCTTACGGCCTTCCTGGTTATCGACAATCTCGTTTTGACGACTTTCTTTCTTCAAACATGTTTTATTCAGGCAATTTTACATTTTGTCATGCAATGCACAGAAGTTACATAATGGCAAAGTGGATATGACGGATAAAAACACATTCAATACAATTGACAGGTAATTATAATGGATACTGTTCGACAAGGGTGAAGTATGAAGCCCACTTCAGCATACATTTTCTATCATTCATTTCTGTAAAGTGAATATATTTATCAATCCAGTTCCTTTAAAAAATTGTTCAATGTTGGCTTTACTTTATTAATTCAACATTTGTATACAAAAAAAATTGTCTTGCAATAAAATACAATCAAAACCTTTATCAGTTTTTGTTGTGCCGTCTTGTCCAAATAATATAAGTGTGGAGTTTAACTCAAACCTGTTGCAGTTCAAACATTCATCTTTCATATACTGTTTCAAGTTGTTCCAAAAGGTCTGAGCAAATTCACACTACCATAAATAATGAATGATGGTGTCTCTTTGTTTTTTGACGACTTTCGGTTCGACAAAATGAGATGGAGGGTTTAGGAGCAGTTGGACATTGTGGATGTTGAATCATTATCATCTTTGGTGACGTGTAGAAAATATAGATCAGATGGAATCAACAATGCCACATGTTGGGTCGATGACTGTCTCTGTCTCTGTCTCTGTCTGTCTCTTTCTGTCTGTCTCTCTCTGTCTCTCTCTCTCTGTGTCTCTCTCTCTCTGTCTGTCTCTGTCTCTTTCTCTGTCTCTCTCTGTCTCTGTCTGTCTGTCTGTGTGTCTGTCTGTCTCTCTCTCTCTCTCTCTCTCTACCGCCCTCTCTTTCTCTCTCTCAATCTCTCTGTCTCTATCTATGTCTGTCTGTCTCAATCTCCCTGTCTAAGTCTGCCAGTCTCTCTGTCTCTCTCTTTGTCTCAATCACTGTCATATTTAATTTCCACCATGTTTGCGAATGGGTCGTTGGCCTACACAACAAGGAACTTAGTCGATAAATATCGACAGGGGGCCGACAAATGGTTTAAATGGGAAATGTGTGTATATGGGTGTGGGTTTGAAACAAACAAACAAACCAACCCATGTGAACCCCGGGCCGCAGGCCTTCGATGTAGTGATTGAAAAAAAAAAGGATGTTCTCAAATGGTTCAATTCTCATTTGGTCTGATTCTCAAATGGTACCGGTATACTCCCCCCCCCCCCCTGGCCGCAGGCCTAGGAGTAAAATTTTTATAGACACTGACCTTCTTCCCAGGGGTCATTGACCCAGTTTTAGCTATGAGAGGTGGTTCGCCCAGAGGCTGTAGAGTATACTGGGGCGGTCTCTTTGATGTCTTGAGAGGAAACTTGGCCAGGGTAGTACATGCACCAGAACTGGTGGACACCAAGGACAAACATGAAATCGAAGCAGTTTGCTTTCAGAGAGAACGGTCGTCAGCAACTCAAACTTCTCTGTTTTCTTTTTCTTTTTTAATCTGACTTTCTGTGTGGCCCCCTGACTCCGCCCCCTCCCTCTGTAAGGACCCTCCTCCACAAGGACCGATTTTTGTCAACATTTTAAAGGTCGCTAGAGAGGGGTTCCACTGTATGACCTAACCGCTACTGGCAGACGGCCTCAATCTTCACGCGCAAAGACGAGATTAATAGGTGCTCGGTTTTGGTATTTTGAATTACATTACATTAAACCTTTGTTGGGTTTCATGGTCATGGCAACAGCCATAATAATATTACATGATGTATAATATCATATTTCAGCATATGTGAATTACATGTCATCATACTAAACTGTCATACATTTTTATTCCTACATTATTCTGATTGATCACAACCAAACCTACTATCATTGGACACATCCAAATGCAAGCGCCTGTTCTTGACAATTTCTCTCTGATCTAAATATAAAATCAGTGCAATTTCCTGGGTCGGGCTTTGCCACAGACACTCACGGTTTGGCCTGTAGGTAAAATGTACAATGTATTTTCTGATTTGTGCACAAAAGCTTTTTTTCTTTTTTCTTTTTTTTAACATAACAATGTTTAATGTCACTGTATGTTTAAAAGACCATGGTCATATTTGTAAAAAAAATTTTAAATTAGAAAATAAATAACATTTTGGTTCATGATTTTTCCTACACCTGTGCTAAAAATAAGAAATAAAAATGTCGGGTATATAAGTCACTCAAATACAGCTAGGTATGAATGGCTCGGTTTGAGTTTGTTGCAGTTGACCCTGCACAATGCGACATATCATGTTTTTGTTGAACAATTTTGACGTCACCCCTCCCATAGGGTGACGTATTTCACAACTTCCTGTGTTACACAAACTCTGTGATGACCAATTTTGACGTCACCCCTCCCATAGGGTGACGGATTTCACAACTTTCTACAGATGAACAATTTTGACGTCACCCCTCCCATAGGGTGACGGATGTCACAACTTCCTGTGTACACAAACTGATGACGTATTTCACAACAAAATGGCGCTGCCCATGGTCAACCTCGAAACTATCCGTATAGAATGGGGGCGTCCTCGCCCCCATAATAAAATCAGTGTCAGTGTCAGTGTCAGTCTCTCTCTCTCTCTCTCTCTCTCTCTCTCTCTCTCTCTCTCTCTCTCTCACACACACTCTCTCTCTCTCTCTCTGACTGAATGCTGCGTGCCGGGACCGAGCAGTCGCACAAAATTTGCTCCGCAAAACTTGCTAATTTTTAGCGGAAGAAAGTTCCTAAGTGGATACTTTTTTATACTGACTTGCGTGGGAGCACTAAAGGAACATGAAGGTGCCAGATCTGAGTGCCAGAATGGCTTGTGGCGGATTTTATTGGACTTTTCTTTCCTACATGAGTCAAAGAAGCAAAAAGAGTAAAGAAAAGGCAGCCCAAAAACACTCGCTGCACGTGCACTGGCCAGTGAGTAGCGTTCGGACCACGATGCTGACGACATTGTTTATTGTTGTGGCAGTGTGTGACAGTACAGACTACAACTCACTCACTGTTTCCCCGTGCGTTGACAGTTTGCGGCGGTCGTGGCTCGAACTTGCAGTTATACTGAGCATGAAAAGAAACGCAACACAGTCGAGCAAAGAACATGAGAGATATAAGCTTTGCATCAGCCCACAACAAGCAAGCATGCTTACACTTCCGCTGCTCACAATGAGTGCGTTTGTGTTCATTGCTGGATACTTGCTCTCCTGCGGCGATGTGGAGGCCAACCCTGGGCCAGCGAGGTCAGGGGAAGAGAGAAATACTTACCTCAGATACCTGGCCAACCACAACAACTACCCAGCTGTGTCGGGAGGGGCGGACCCATACCCGTGGGTGGTGCCAGCATCAGTACCAGCATCTACGCCCTCATACTATGGTGGTGTACAGCAACATAATCTCCACCAGCACAGTGCAGTGGAAGGGGGTCCGCTGGACCTAGCAACAATGCAGAGACTCTTTGACACACAGGAGAGAAAGTTTCAATCTCTGAACAGTGAACTGATGACCAAAATGGACAGCTCGTTCAGTGACGTCAGAAAGCAGATTCAGTCCATACAGTCAAAAGCAGACGACTTAGAACAAAACTACTTTTCTATGCTGCAGGAAACACGGGATACGCACGCTGCAGTTACAACCCTTGAAGAGAGACTTAGCCAAACCGCTGCAGAACTAGACGACAAGATAGACAAGCTAGAAGCCTTTTCTAGACGTGACAATCTGAAGTTTTTCAACATAGCACAGTCCGAAGACGAAGACTACTATACGTGCGTCACCAAGGTGCTGGACGTTTTAAGAGATACTGTTCCAGAAAAACATTGGGACAGGACAGACATCGTGCGTGCCCATCGCCTTGGAAACAAAAAGCACGACAGCAACCCAGCAAGGCCACAACCAATGATTGCAAGATTTGCAAGATGGTCCGACAAATTAGAAGTGCTCACAACAGGCAGAGAAGCGCTTAGAAGGAAGAACATCACTGTAGCAGCTGACCTCACTACCAGACAACAGAACATCATCCAGGAGCATCGTGACAGAGGGCTGAAAGCTTACTACAGGGGCAACAAACTCGTTGTAGATGGCCCACTACAACAGCGGCATTACAACCGGAGTTCATCCTTTGGGAGAGGGAGACGAACTCTACACGAGCAGCAGCACAGCTCACGAAACGACTACAACAGAGACAGCGAGGGCGATCAGCAGTGGAGACAAACTACAGGTCAGCGCTCACATAGCAGATCCCGCAGGGACTCTTACAACCGCCACAACACAGCTGAGGACTACAATCACAAGAACACTAACCAAGCATGGTATGACAGGAGATCCTACCAAGAGTCGGATGAACACACGAATCGCTATGATACAGATGCAGTGCCGACACAGTACTCAACACAGCAGCGCTATCAAAGCGGAATGTTTGGGAACTCCCACAGCCACCAGTACAATGCAGACCCTTACAACACCAACGACTGGAACCATGATTGGTATGACAGGAGCTCTTACCAAGATTGGGACGCCTACTTGCATCGCCAAGAGCCCGAGGCATGGAGGATCCCACAAAGCGCCCCCAACTCAAAGACTTACTCCGCAGCATCACGCGAGAATACACGGTACCCAGAGACAGGAAAGGCCGACCTACGAACTACAGCACCTCGAGACTACCAGATGGAAGACGAGACCACAGCTAGAAAGACATACAGCAGCCCAGACGAAGACAGTCAGACAGGGAACGCGCCAGCTACCAGTAAAGGTACCGACAACACACACCAGGCAGCGGCCCAACAGCAGGAGACCAAGGTCAACCCAGACGACGCTTCAACGCACAGCCTAGAGATGCCGGCTGGTGTGGGGCCAACTGAGGAGGTCAACGGGGATACAGTGGAAGCAGGAGATCCGTCCAGATCAGCAGCCCTGGTGGAGACTAGTGGAGACGAGTCTGACGACGTACAGGAGGGAAACCTGCGAGCTTTAGAGCTCTCCATACAAGGCGCCACGGACACCACTGCACAAGCAACAGAGGTGTCACCCGCGACACAACACAATGCAGAGGAGAACGACGTCATCGCCGAAGTGCCTGACAAGCGCCCCCTCACTCGAGCACGAGCTCAGACTGTGAGGGAGGGAATGGACAAGCGCCAGATGACTCTTGCTGACTGTGGGGTCCACAGCACGACGCCAGTACCCGCGGTTACCAATAGGGTCACAGACGAAGGCGAAGGCGCTAGATAGGATGTCGGCCGGGCCCCTGTTAATCAACTCCATTCGACTAAAACCGTAAGTTTCTTGACGTATAATCTTGAAGGTCTAAAACGTCTCTATGATCCAGATATAGGTTCATATCTATCAACATTTGATTTTGTGCTACTCGTGGAAACTTTTTCAATAACTTTTCCGACTTTGATATTCCCGACTCATGAAGTATTTGTATCCCCAGGCATAAAACTGTCAGATAGTGTAACTGCACGCCTTTCCGGAGGAACTGCTCTGCTTGTCAGAAAATAACTGTCCCGCTTTGTGACTAGAATAGAAACAGAATACGGCAACATGATAATTCTAAAGTTGTCGAAGAGTCTCTTGGCCACAGACCAGGACGTGATCTTATTGGGTGTGTACGTGCCCCCAATCAATTCTGTGTATTACAGAGAAACGGACATTTCGAATGGCATAGCTGTGATTGAACATTGCATGATGGATATTATACAAGACTGTGGTGACCTCCCTTTTATATTAATTGGTGATTTAAATGCCAGAACAAGTTCGAGAAATGCGGTGCACAAAACACTTCTCGATGAGAATCTCGACATTTTTTCGATACACGAGGATTACGTAGAAAAAGACTGTGTGAAACGGAACTCAAAAGACAAAGAACTGAACGAATATGGTAAATGTTTACTCAGTGTCTGCGAACAGTTCGATCTGAAAATTTTGAACGGTGGCCAGGGTGACGAGCGTGGGAATTTCACATATATATCCACCTCGGGTTGTAGTGTGATTGACTATATTATTGTCTCCAGACTCCTCCTTGATTTGCACATCAGAGTGCACATAGCGGAAAAAATTGAGTCAAAACATATGCCTGTCGAGTGCTACATTCAAATACAAAGTGAAATACATGAGTTGGATAGAAAACAACCAGGGACGTATAGAATTGACAAACTCGTTTGGTGCCCAGATAAAAGGGAAGAATTTATGGCATGTGTAATTTCTGAAGAGGTAAAACACTGTTTTATTGAAGCAGAAAGCAAAGTAGACATGGATGTAAATGCCTCGATTAGAAAGTTTACAGAAGGACTGCTTATAGCTGGCGAATGCATGAAAAAAAGTATAACAATAGGAAAAGAACGTAAACAGGCATGGTTTGATTTTGAATGCAAAGAGAAGAGGCAAGCTGTAAGACATGACTTACGAAATGTCCACAACGGTAATTTAGACAAACTTGTGTACACACAAAACAGAAATGAGTACAACGAACTTAACAGATGCAAAAAAGTTGCCCACAGACAAGCAACAATTGAACTGTTGCAAAAAAGTGGCAAAGATCCTAAAACATTCTGGAGAACCATAAGGTCTTTATCAAGGAAAACAACTAATGCTAACACAATAGAAACTGAACAATGGTATGAACACTTTTACAATGTATTCAACACATTCACAGAAACGGACGCAAACAATACTACTGTTGAGGAAGCACAAGAGGTAGTAGATGAAAATGAACTAGAGACTACCCAGATGCTGGAATATGACATAACAGAAACAGAGGTTTACGAAGCCATACGAGCATTAAAAAATGGTAAAGCTGCAGGACCAGATGGTGTTATTAGTGAGCTTTTCAAAAATTCAGCTTTTCATGTTGTACCATTCCTAGCCCGGTTCTTCAACAAACTGTTTACATCAGGTTCATATCCTGAAGACTGGTCTGAATCCATCATTCACCCTCTTCATAAAAAAGGGGATATTAACAATCCAGACAATTATAGAGGCATATCATTACTTAATATTTGCAGCAAACTATACAGCTTTATCATAAACAAAAGACTAACAAGTTGGGTAGAATCCAACAACCTATTAAATGAAAGTCAAGCTGGCTTTCGTAAAAAGTACAGTACGACCGATCATATTTTTACTCTATTTGCTATGCTACAAAGACAGTTACTGTCACACAAAAAACTATACGTTGCTTTTATTGACTTCAAGAAGGCCTTCGACTCAGTAGACCGTACAAAGCTGTGGAAGGTGTTGCAAAGCAAAGGAATAAAAGGTAAAATGTACCAAGCCATACTTAGTATGTACAACGTTGTTAGAGCAAAAGTTAGGGCAGGAGCAGAGGTCACTGACCTTTTCATGTGTCCGAGAGGCCTGAAGCAGGGAGAAATAAATAGTCCAATTTTGTTCTCACTTTTCATTAACGAATTGGCGGACGAAATCAAGCGAAAAGGACGACACGGTATACAACTTATCCCAGATTTTATTGAGATATTGATTCTCATGTTCGCAGATGACGTTATTTTGATTTCCGACACTGTGTGTGGGTTACAGAACCAGATAAACGTGCTATACCAAACTGCTTGTAATCTTGGCTTGACTGTTAATTTAGAAAAATCTAACATAGTTATCTTCAGAAATGGTGGTCACATTGCAGCGATTGAAAAATGGATGTATGGCAATATCGAAATGGAAACTGTGAACATGTATAAATACTTAGGAATTTACTTTTCTACAAGGTTGACATTTTCTCACACGCTGAACGATTTAGCGCTGCGTGCAAGAAAGGGTGTGATTGGTATTTTTAAGGTACTGTGGACTCTAGGAGAAAGATCACCAAACATATTCTATAAACTATTCGACTCCCAGATCCAGCCCATGCTCAATTATGCGGCAGAAGTCTGGGGCCTTGATGCAGACCATTCACCTATCGAAAAGGTGCATCTGTTTGCCCTTAAGAGGTTTCTGAACACAAGCATGAAAACACCAAACACACTTGTGTATGGAGAAACTGGCAGACACCCGTTATTTGTCAACACGTTTGTTAAGTCCATACGATTTTGGTTGCGCATCCTGAAAATGCCTAGTCATCGATTGCCACAAAAAGCTTATAAAATGCTGCTTTATTTACACGAACAAAATAAAAGAACATGGGCGTCATCAGTTTGCTATGTGCTGTACAAATACGGCTTTGACCAAGTTTGGATTCAACAAGGCGTTGGAAATGAAAATGCGTTCATAACGGAATTCAAGAACAGACTAGTCACATTATACAAGCAAGAGTGGATAGAAACAGTACAAAGTAAAGAACGATTCCTTTTCTATAGCACTTTCAAGTCAGCCTTATCTATGTCTTCATACTTAAATGACCTGAAGCACGTCAAAGCAAGAAACTGCCTGATTAGGTTAAGACTTGGTGTCTCGCCACTCAAAGTGCATCGATTACGACACACTCGGTCGTCAACTGCTGAAGATTACTTGTGTCCATTCTGCGCAAACGAGACCGAAGATGAAATTCACTTTGTTTTGAAATGTCCAAAATATGCTGGTATTCGCGAGTACTACATACCTGCAAAATATTACAACCGCCCATCAAGCTTTAAACTGGCGCTACTTCTAGCGACACCAAACAGATCAATATTACTTAGACTTGCAACCTTCATCATGAACGCGTTTAAAATACGCAGTGAGTGGGGACAGTGAATATGAGATATTGCACGATCTTGTTTTATGTGTATGCTATGTTTGCTGCTTTCTGTCGATTGCTTAAAAAACAGTAATAAAGTTTTGTCTTTTTTGAAAACGTTAATGCGGCTATGTATCAGAGATGCAACGATTATGCATATAACTGCTTGCAGATTTGCGTGTGAAAGGGCATGTGAAGGGATAGATGGAGTGATGAATAGATGGATGACGGATGAATGGTTGGACAGTCAGACGGTTGATTAGATGGATGGAGGTCAGAGGGACACGAGATGGATAGAAGGATGGATGGATGGCTGGCTGGCTGGCTGGATGGATGGATGGATGGATGGATGGACGGAAAGAGGACAGAGAGACATGAGTGAAGTGCGACAGAGACTGGATTTTGTGCTGATGCTTACTGTCCTTTTCCAAACGTTTTGCTGTTGTAAATGCCTGTTTCCACAGTCGTCATGTCGACTGTCATTACGATGATGATGATTTATTTTATTATGATTAATATTACAATGATTATTTTTCATGATGCATGAATGATGAAAATGTGTACACCCCGAATTGAAATGGGCCCAAGGCCCAATCAATAAACCATCCAGACTCCAGACTCCAGACTCTCTCTCTCTCTCTCTCTCTCTCTCTCTCTCTCTCTCTCTCTCTCTCTCTCTCTCTCTCTCTCTCTCTCTCTCTCTCTCTCTCTCTCTTTCTCTCTTTAAGGCCTAGCTTTAGATGTTTATCCTTGTAAAATAAAGTTCACACCCAGTCTCAGCCTTAGTCTCTCTCTATTGCTTTTTCTCTGCCAATTGGGTTTTTGCAAATGCATTGGTACATCTAGTGTCAACCTGTGAAGTCAGTTCTATAAAAGAAAATTCCCACACTGCTCAGGAAGCGATCAGGATGCTGATTTTTGGTCGAGGTTTGGTCTTATTCCATGAAAACTCCTGAGCAGATCTGCGATTGTGCCCACATTGTTTTCACAGGAACGACTGTGCCTTTAAGCTAAGGGCAACTACCTTGCACGGTAGTGTAATGACTGACCGATAAAAGATTTAAGACGAGCAGTCAAGTATTTCAAAAGACATCAGAAACGTACTTGGATCTTTGTTCAAAGCATCAACGAAAGGTGAGACCATGTAGAATTCGGGAACATTTTCAAGATACAGACAGAAAGCTTTTCGAACCTTTTGTTAAGCAAGTCGATGTCTTGTGTTACCAAAGAGTTTCCTCTTTAATCATGGCATTAAAATCTCAGTCACTGTATACGCTGTTTGGATCTATTCTGAGATGCTCTTCTGTTCGTTCCCTTCTTGGGCGTAATGCCATTGATTGGAAGTACGGCACAATCTGAACCACACAGGATCCGACCAAGAGTGCTTGCTCTGTGCTGAAAACAAAAAAGAAGAAGAAGAAAACAGAACGCGGGTGATTGAACGCAACTTGAGCGGACGTGAGTGCTTGTTCTCGGTTTCTAACAAAAATGTGGAACGTGGATTACTACTCTTCGCAAAGGCATCAAAAGGGGCGTCGATTTCCGAGCAGAAAAACAAAGCAAACCCTAGAACGTGGGTGGCTGAAAGATACCGCATCTGACGGGAGAGCTTTTTCCTGAGCCGGGCACACAAAAACACAACTGGAACAGGGATGGCTGCTGTTCGCGAAGGTACAAAAAGGGTACAATGTTTTCCAATCATCGCTTATCCCGTGCTTGCAATGTTCACACTCTCCAGTCTCTCTTTCCCCCAGGGGATTAAGCGCACAGCGAATGATACGAGCAGCAGACACACCAAAGGGACTTCCCGATGTTGAAAGGGGAAGGGAAGACACAACGATACCAACCAAACAGAGTGCGACGTCTCCTGATGTTAAAAGGGGAGGACACCGCGATACCAACCAACCCGAGTGCGACGTCCCTCTTGCGTCAATGCTTTATTCCGTCGGGTCTTTGGCCGCCGCCGAAACAGAGATATTCTGGACGGCAAATCACTCAGCAGTTACGGATCCCTCTCTCGTTGTGTCAATTAAGCCTGGCCAAAGTAAATCTCACAGGGTTCTATCTCTGCTGTCAGCCCTTGTGGTAATGGCGCAGCATCCAATTTCGGGGCTTCCAGGGAGGGGTTGCAAGCAATCGGGGGGAATATTGGAGATGTTTGAAAGGTTTCAGGTCTTTCCCCAATCGCATTAATGCAAAAAAGAGCCCCTGGGATTTAAAGATTATTTTGTCAAGAAGTTCACGTGCCTGTCACACGAGTTAATTGCAACAACAAAAAACCGTTAAAGGAATGTTGTGTTCGACCTCCACCATTTTTAAAAGAAATAGTTATTTTATTTTATGTTTCTTATATCATTGATGTTGAAGAACTTGTAGCTGCTAGTTGCAGAAAGGCGGAATTCGATAACATTTATGATGGTTGCTTTTTTTGTACTTTTTTGCCTTCTCTCTCCTTTTACGTACGCTGTCGAAGAACGTGTAGCTGTTAATTACATAAAGGCACAAATCGATCACATTTTTGATGGTTGACATTTTCGCCAATAAGTAGAACAAATGCAGTGTGAGGTTGCCATAAAGCAAATATAAAGTGTCCGAGCGTTCGTGTTATATTCACATCCTGGGGCTTCGGGTTATTCTACTTTTGTTACTCAATTAATACCCTCATTCCACACAACCGTTCTAGGTTCCGTTCCCAGCCGACCTGAGGACGACTGCCACAACAATGAGACGCTGCGCAAACGGCCGTTTTTGGCATCTTTGAGCAGCGTCTGACCGTACTGGCAGCCGTCCTCTTGTCCCGCACCGATCCCTGAACTAGAGTCTTGAAACTGCACTGCTTATGTAGCCTCTGGCCCCTTCACATCAACATGCATAATATGATCATTAGAGAGAAGCTCTTGAATAAAATAAATGAAAGAAAAAAATGTAGAAAACGAATAAATTAGAAAAGAAATTTAAATGAAAGAAAGGCAGACGATTTCTTGTGGGGATCACTAAAGCCAGTTTTACTGAAGACAAAAATAAATCCATTACAATTATGCTATGGTAGAAGTCTCCCACTAAATGAAAATTAAGGGACGCGACTATAATCGTTGCAATTAACCATCTTTCATCGTCGTTGTCGTCCCCCTCCCCCACCCCACCCCCCTACCCTCTATCTGTCTATCTCTCTGTCTCTATCTCTCCCTCTTCCTCTCTCTCTGTCTCTCTCTCTCTCTGTCTCTCTCTCTGTCTCTCTCTCTCTCTCTCTCTCTCTCTCTCTCTCTCTCTCTCTCTCTCTTGTCAGCAGGTCTTGGAATGTCAGGAGAAGCCAGCTTGGGGAAATAATGATTGTAATGCAGTTAGAGGATTCCTGTTTTGATTGCCAAAAGCAAAAACCGGGGGCTTAAATTGCGATCCTTCTCTGACCTTTACATCACGAAACACCACTTTCACAAAAATGCCAGGGAAGGTTCATTTCTTCGAAAGATTGTTCATGTGAACAAGATTAATTGAAATGTCTAGCCCAAACGACTCCTCTGCATTCTTTTTTCCAGTGCACTAGTGCAAAACGCTGTCCGTTGCGTAATAACATTACAGACTATAGAAACCAATCACCATTGCCAAATGCTATGATGTTGTCCGTTTAAAAAAAACAACGCCAGATATCGCTGAATCAGCAAAAAGATAGCTCTGCAGTGGCGGACATGGGGTGAAAGATTTCAGGGCGTAAAAACGATTTTTATCCTGTCGGCAGTCAGCTGTATCTCCAAATCAATGGTTATTGGATTTGTGCAGCCATGCTGCGAAGCACAGTAAGATTCCATGCTTTGAATAAACGTTTTGCATTTCTCCCTTTTGTTCACGTGCCTGCTACTGTCAGTTTCAGCGCAGTTTAGCATGTCTGTGTCTGTACATGAAGCGTGACTGTTTTTGCCATGCAAAGGGATGTGCATCCATGCGTGTGTGTGTGTAATCAGCGTTAAAAGCTTTGCTATTTTATTCCAATCTGATCTTCAGAAATAGCTTATTGATTATGACTTGATGACGATATTCAATTCTTCAATAACGTTTGCCGGAGCATGATCTCAACATTCTTCCATGGGAAACGGTAAAAAAAATGTTCCCAGAATGACGCTTGTCTCGGTGACTTTGACATCAAGAACATTGGAAAAAGTAGGACCCTGCCAGATTAGTTTGACATGACCTCATTCTTCTTCTTCTTCTTGCGTTCGCCGTCACACCATCAGTTTAGTCTGCGATACGAATGACGTCGTGGCTTCCAGGTCTTGTCTGCTCCCATAGAGTTTGGTGCGGAGAGGGACTGATGCTGGCCACACTTTGTCTCTGATTGGTTTGAGTTGGGGGCATGTCATTAAGACATGTTCTGGAGTCTGGTCTTCCAGACCACAGGGACAGGTTGGTGATGGGGTCAGCTTCAGCTTCCTGAACATGTGGGCGTTGAGGCGACAGTGACCAGTTCATAGTCGCATGATCACTACTGTAGTCAGGGCCGGACCCAGGGGGGGGGGGGGGGTTCCAGGGGTTCCGGAACCCCACCCCTGGAAAAAGCATGTACCTTGCTTTGAGTGTTTTTTTTTTTTTTTTTTTTTTTAAATAAATTTTCTGTGTGTCTCTAACAAATTTTATTCAATGTGAAATCCGATGAGAAAAAGGTACCCCCCCCCCCCCCCCCCCCACCAACTCACACTGACAGGCCTTAACCCTCAAAACAAGGCCCAGAATGCACCAGATTGCACAGATTTTAACCGTTTTTCAAAAATTTTCCGGGGGAGCATGCCCCTGGAAGCAGGCGCGCGCTTGTGGCTTCGCCACTTCGCTGATTTGCCCCCCCCAAAAAAAAGGAGGAACCCCCCCCTTACAACTCATTTGGTCCGGCCCTGCTACTTGCTGCCATCGTTCTAGGAGATGATATGCGTCTCTCGTGGATTGTGGTCGCATTGCTGCCTTCACGAGGGTTTTCTTTTCAGCGAAGCTGACCGGGTTGTCTGGTTGTTCCTCCCTGGCTCCGAGTTTGGCGAGCTCATCAGCTGTTTCATTGCCTGGAATCTGCTACTGGTGTATATGCCTTGCCGTGGGGTAGCAGCTTGCGTGCCCTGATGATCCAAAGAGCTATGCCGGCCGAGGTGAATGGGGCCAGACTAAGTATACACCCTGGCCCTCCAGGTTGGGGGTTGTGCGAAGAGCTAACAACTCATCCATGGAAAATCCGGGTGGGGTCCCGGCAAATCCTCCCCCCTGTGCTCTCAGGGTAGGACGTACGGGCCATGAGCTAAGGGTGAGGTAACCCCGACAGAAAACCCCGAATGCTGAAGACGGAGGACCCGGGCCGCACGGCGCATTCTAACAAACCACGGGTACACGCGCTTACGCAAATGATGACACAATCAACCAGCACAGATGGAAATGGCGCTCGCCCATTGAGGACCCCCCAGGGTGGAGCAGCGTCGGGTCCATGCCTCAAAGGGACCCAGCCCCAACTACTGGAGGTCCCTCCCGTCCGTCTTGTCACGCCAGGGGATATGGCAGTCGACAGGAGTTGCAGAAAACGACAACATTTATCACCAGTGCTGGACTGATCGTGTAACCTCTGCGAACGCCAAGAAGAAGAAGAAGATTGCCTGGAATTCCGCAGTGTGCTGGAACCCATTGCAGGACTACTCGTCGAGTCTTGGCAAGCTCCTGGAGTTTCTTCATCAGACGAGGAAGTTTGTTTCCTGCAAGGGCTTCCAAGGCAGACAGTGCAACAGAGAGGAAAACAACTTGGGGGCATTCGCTTTCCGAGTCATGAATTATGGAGGCTGCTTGCATGATGGCCTGAACTTCTGCTGCATAGTTTGAGCAGTACTTTCCTGTTGGTATCCCTGCTGTAGAAGTGTGCCCCTCAGGAGATCTGACAAGTACACCTGCTCCTCCATTGGCCACGGCGTTTGTTGTTGAACCGTCTGTATATGCGTGAAACATGACCTCATTTACATGATATACACCCGTGTGAGTTTATGGTTGAGTTATGTTATGGGTGATCTCTCTTACACGTATATATATGTAGGATAAGTACACGTACATTCTTTCACAACGTCTTTTCGAAACACATCTCGACAACCAAAAGGATTCGATGACCGTTACTGCTGCCTCGCGAAAGATAACGGTTTTGTCGGGGTGTGGAAAAAAAAGACATGGCCGGAGTGCTATGAAAATCGTTAGTTTTTCTTCAAAACCCATGACAAACATATGGCATCTCCAGCCAGCTGTGTAAACTTCCGGTTGCGAACAACAGAAAACAATACATTCTACGTAATTACGACCAGTTGGGTTTAAGAAAGGGTCCCAACTTTTTTTCTCCTTATTCTAGTCAAGCCTCTCCGTCCATGAAATCAAGCAAAACTGTGCTAAGTTCGTCCGCTGAAAATATCCTTCTATAGTATGACTTTTGGGTGACGTTATTAATCGATCGAGACCAAACCCTCCTTCTGGATGGCTTAAATGGGGCATCTTACTGAAAGTGTGAACCGGATATACCAGAAAAGCTCAGCGCACATCGAGAAATGGCATAATTATGCAGGGCGAGTGGGTGGCAAATAAGTGTGTGTGTGAGAGAGAGAGAGAGAGAGAGAGAGAGAGAGAGAGAGAGAGAGAGAGAGAGAGAGAGAGAGCATGCGCTTCAAAAAGAGTCCTAAGCGGATTATGACTTTAATCAGTTATTCAGCAGAAAAACAGAAATGCTGCATAATAAACGTTTTTTCTGCAGCATTTCTGAATAATGTCATCATCCGCCGAAGATCGGTTTTTTCGCAGCATTTTTTACTTGCTTATTATAACATTGGAGTCGTGAGATCCCCCTCTGTTGTGAGATGGACTCGTCGCCATTGTGAAGTTCAATTGGAGTGAATGACCACACGCCTTCTGATTGGACCACTGTGGGGGGAGACGGATACAAACGCTACTTTACGAGAACGTTGGTTTTTCTGCAGAAAAACTGTCACAGATTATTCCGAAGTAAAAGTTAATCGCAATAATGCCGCAGAAAAACATGCAAACATTATGCTGCGGAAAAACTGTTTTGCTGCAGAAAAAAACGATACTTCGGCGGATGATGACATAATTCAGAAAAGCTGCAGAAAACCCGTTTTTTTCTGCAGCATTTCTGTTTTTCTGCAGAATAACTGAATAAAGTCATAATCCGCTAAGGATAGAAAAGAGCAAACCATCAATGAGTGACACAAGTAGGGCAAATGTCACAGGGTCAAAGGGTTTTAGGTTTAGAGGACGAAATACTCCGCGTTCGCACGTGATCGTTATCCAATCAAAATTTGCATATACATGACCAAAGAGCGAAAGAAGCGAGAATAGGTGAAAGGATAAATAGGTCTCTTAGCCGAACAGTGCAGTGGGTGTTCGAGTGGGATGGTGAAGGCCGAAATGGAAATGATGTTCTCTGTCTCTTACGTCCTCATCGTGAATGCATGAATGTGTTTGGCAAGGATCATTTTGCCTGGAACCCCTGACTAGAGTGAGAGAGAAAACTAAAAAGGGGTTAATGTTCCCGGTAGGGTTTCGTTCAAGTGACACTCTTGCTTGGAAGTCCGTTACATCGGTCACTTGGGGTCATTTCAAAAGGAAAACATGTACATTTCTCGTCTGAATCAGTAATGTCGTAGTTCCTTTCAAGAAAGAGTCCTAAACGAGTCAACATTTCTTGTAAGACCTTAAGATTTATATTTTGTGGTGGCATAATTTAGTGGTGGCGGTGGTAGTTTGATTTAAGTAGTATTCAGCTGAATAATGTATCACAGTCTCGAAACTTCTAGTTGACCTGACTTGCTTCTGTGGCAACTTTCACCTCTTCAGGGCTGAATATCACCTACATGGCAAACGATAAAGGGAAAACAAAAGTGCAAAAGTATACAAGTATACTCTATCTATAGTTCGGCTATTAAAACCGTTTTCTGTTGCACCATCTTTCGCAGGCCCTGTTCAAAGTGTCAGATAATTAGAACAACAGGACGAAATGTTTGGGACTGAGCGGAGGGGGGGGGGGGGGGCAGTTATTACGCTCTTTCTCTCTCTCTCTCTCTCTCACTCTCTCTCTCTCTCTCTCTCTCTCTCTCTCTCTCTCTCTCTCTCTCTCTCTCTCTCTCTCTCTCTCGCCCCCCCCCTTCTTCCACTCAAAGCAAAAGCAGTAGAAGTATGCTAGTCTTCGTATTCTGCGTTCGTGGGCTGAAACTCCCACGT